>NC_083720.1:125401840-125707619 GCF_028564815.1 Eubalaena glacialis | reverse complement strand
GGAACTAAGATCCCACATGCCGCAGGGCAACTAAGCCTTCATGCCGCAACTACTGAGCCAGTGCGCTCTGGAGCCCACATCCCACAACTAGAGAGAAGTCCGTGTGCCACACCGAAAGATCCCGCATGCCGCAACCAAGGTCCCTTGTGCCTCAACTAAGACCCGACTCAGCCAAATAAGTAAATAAATATTTAAAAAAAAAAAAACTACAATGAGGTATCACCTCACACCGGTCAGAATGGCCATCATCAAAAAGTCTACAAAAAATAAATGCTGGAGAGGGTGTGGAGAAAAGGGAACCCTCCTACACTGTTGGTGGGAATGTAAATTGGTACAACCACTATGGAGAACAGTCTGGAAGTTCCTTAAAAAATTTAAAATAGAACTACCGTATGATCCATCCAGCAATCCCACTCCTGGTCATATATCTGGAGAAAACCATAATCTGAAAGGATACATGCACCCCAATGTTCATTGCAGCACTATTTACAATAGCCAAGACATGGAAGCAACTTAAATGTCCATCGACAGAGGAATGGATAAAGAAGATGTGGTACATATAGACAATGGAGTACTATTAAGCCATACAAAAGAATGAAATAATGCCATTTGTAGCAACATAGATGGACCTAGAGATTATCATACCAAGTGAAGTAAGTCAGACAAAGAAAGACAAATATATGATATCACTCATATGTGGAATCTAATTTTTTTAAAAAGATACAAATGAACTTATTTATAAAACAGAAACAGACTTACGGATATTGAAAACAAACTTACAGTTACCAAAGGGGAAACATGGCGGGGGAGGGGGATAAATCAGGAGCTTAGGATGAACATACACACACTACTATATATAAGACAGATAACCAACAAGGACCTACTGTATGGCAAAGGGAACTCTACTCAATATTCTGTGATAACCTACATGAGAAAAGAATCTAAAAAAGAATGAATATATGTATATGTAAAACTGAATCACTTTGCTGGACACCTGAAACTAACACAACACTGTAAATCAACTATACTCCAATAAAATTAAAATAGAAAAAACAAAGAAGTTAAGAAGATGGAAGGGGAGAAGTGGGGAGGGTGAGAAAGGGAGAAGGAATTGGACATATGGCTGTATGAGACAGAGTACATACAGGGGTATGCCAACACAGAAATGGGAAAAGACATAAATTAAGAATGAGTGTCTTCTTTTTGAAGTGTAGTTGATTTACAATGTTGTGTTAGTTTCAGGTGTACAGCAAAGCGATTCAGTTATACATACATATATATATATGTATATATATATATATGTTCTTTTTCATATTCTTTTCCCTTATAGGTTATTACAAAATATTGAGTATAGTTCCCTGTACTATACAGTAGGTCCTTGTTGTTTGTCTATTTTATATATAGTAGTGTGTATATGTGAATCCCAAACTCCTAATTTATCCCTCCTGCCAAGAGTGAGTGTCTTTATCCAAGGTCGAGGTGTCTGAATCAGGTCAAATTGGCAGAAATACCCAGGTAGGAACTGAAGTTAGAAAAACTAAATAAGAGCAAAGAAATCACATTTTGCTGCATGGCAAGTTCATTTCTGAAGACAGAGACGTCAGAAAGTTTCAATTTATGTCTATATCCTCTTCATGACTGCACCAAGATCTCACAGAGTAAGTGATATCAGCAATTAGACTGGCTTGAGACCGAAAGGAAGCAGGAAACCACTTTGACTACAATTTTACCTAACTCACTGTTTTTGGATTTGAAATAGATGCTTATCTGAACGAAAGCATTTGTGATGTGATTTCTTATTTTCACATATGCTGTGATTTCTTATTTTCTCTTTTGTAGTCCCATTTATAAAAATCTATGGTAAGTGGTATATAATAGTTTCATTGACACCACCATCTCCTATGCCCAACATTATCATTCTAAAATACAAACTGAATAAATACATAGGTAGGTCATTTTGAAAGTGATATTTATTTGCTCAACAGATTGAATCTGGGCAGTAGTAAAATTACAGTTGGTTAAGTAAATCTTGAGTCAGAGTAAGGTTTATCAGGGTAATGCTGATCTTTAACCCTTAAGTCTAGAATATATCTTTAGGAGTGGGAGGAAATCCCAACATCCCTATAAACAGAGAATTCAGAGTCTGAAATGCCCCAAGCAGACTTTTTTGCAGTTATTTGTGACAGCTTGACAGTGACAAAAAAAAAAAAATCAGGAGCTGAATTGGGAGATTGGGATTGACATAGATACACTAATATGTATAAAATGGATAACTAATAAGAACCTGCTGTATAAAAATAAAATAAAATAAAATTCAGAAATTTAAAAAAAAAAATCAGGAGCTGGAATGCTTTCTCCCCAACTTTGTGGCTGAATTTTTATGCAATCTTCCCTGGATTATTTTGTGCCTTAATTTCCCTTCCTGCAGATTGCTGGAAGCTATAGATTATAAGCTGTAGCTAAACTATAGATTATAACAAGCTAGCACTGCACCTTATTTTTATTTTACTAGCCAGATTCTCTCACCAAACTAAGCATTTCTGTCTATGAGGGGAAGAGTTTAAGAAATAAATGATCTATGAATAATAGTTGAAGTATTATTTTATATTCAAAGATGTACTTTAAAAGAGTCATTCGTTGATGACTTTTGGTGGCAGACAGAGCTTTTCTCTGGAGTTACGGTCCTTAAAACAGCTCCATTTTAAACATTTTTGCTTCTTCCCTATACTTAAAAATACCTTTTGCGTGGCTTTCTCAGGATAATCTGTAATTTAGAAAATCAAGGTGATTCATTTTGATATTTTGGAGGAAAACTGTGTGGTTTCCCCGTGAAGCTACTGACCCATGTAACAGCTCTTTGAGAGCAAAAAGGCAGCGTGGAGGGGGCCCAAAACAGTATCCTGAGACTGGATGGATCTGCTTTTTCTCACATTATTCAATAAGATTTTTCACAGTTCACGCCTAGTATTTTCTGAATCTAGGCAGGCCAGCCATAGGGAAATGGAACTTCCCTCTCTCTTCTCTTTCTCAGTCTCCTTTCTCTATTGTTCAGGTTGTGTAAAATTAGAACATTAAAAAAACCACACATACTGCCCTTTTCTTCTGGGTTAGCACAGGTCACGGTTAGTCCGGGTGAGTGTGGGAAGTTGGGAAGCTGAGGGCAGTGTGGAAAGAACACGATCACTCATTGATTCAATCTGTGGAGCAAATCATAAAAACATTTTTAAAGTGGTTCCTGCAAGAGTCATAAGGAATTTCAGAATGCGTGTTTTAAATGTGTTTCCATGCATACCTGATCCTGTCATTTTCTCTCAAGGACTTCTGACAGCTCAGGTTATAAGGAAGTATTTGGTAAGCTAGAACACCTTTTCTGGGCCTCTCTACGAAGCTTTCTAAATCTGATTTAAAGAGTTGGGAATGATTAAAAAACAAAAAAGTGCTGTGGCTAGCGCTAGCACGTGGACAGTACTGGTGAACTGTTCAAATTAAGCACAGAAAATAGAATCTTCAAAAATACTTTCCAACCATGCCTAGTCGCTGATCACCAAGCCCCCGGTAATGAAAGAAAACAGACTTCACCTGATTATTGTAACAACAGACTACACTGCTGCTTCTATTGTTGTGAAAGACTCGCTTGAAAAGGAAAGTTAATCTGGAGGAATGAATGAGCAAAGTGCCAAACCTAGGTTACCAAGCCCAGGGGCCCTCATAAGCAGAAACTTCTGTCTACGTGGGACTCAGGAAGAAACAGAATTGGGAATATTTGTTTGTTTGTTTGTTTGTATGTTTGATTTGGACAGAAGACTATTTTAGGGATCTCCAGTCTCATCCGTTTGAGCTATTTTTCTCTTAAACATGTGCGCTTAGTGAATTATATATTGTTAGCGACCCTGGGGTGTGCAATCCCATCTCTTTTAATACACTTTTCCATTCTGACAAGGAGCTTCAGTGGCTTGGAATAATCTCCTTCAATTGACAAAAGCAGCCCCCAATTTCTAAGTTTTTAAACCATTAGTGGCTGATCAGTTGCAACAAATATGCTGCCGCCGCTGCTGCTGCACCTAATGATTAAATTTTAAATATTCATGATGGATGGATGTCTGTGTGCGTGCACAGAAATGACACGTCGACGGCTGCTTCTCACTAGGGCACCGTTAAAGCTAAGCAGAAGCTGCATATGTCAGATATTTTCTGGTTAAATATTCCAGTCATTAAAAAAATTATTCTATAGATCCAGCAGCATTAATGTGTGAGATACACACGTCTGCAAATATACAGTGTTGAAATGGGTAGAACCCTTCCCTCAAAAATAGCCCTTTAATCATTAAAAAACAAAACAACAACAACAAAGAAACCGCTGCACACACCAGCAATTTTGATAGTGGTTATTTTGGGTCATTGTGATTTTTCAGTGATTTAAATTTTCTTATTTCTGCTTGTCTGTATTTTTCGAAAACATTTTCTACAATAAACACAAATTATTTTTGTAATAAGACAAAAGATAACTTAAAAATCCCATGCTAAGAAACATAACAACATTATAATAAAATTTTGACCAATTAAAAAAATTCTTCATGGAGAAATATGCACTTATAGGTTACAAAAATAAACACAAAAGAAGAGAAGAGAGTAAGTTTTGTCTAAGTTTTAGCTATGAAATAAGTGGGAAATAAGACCTAATTTTCCTCTAAGAATAGAGAAAATGCAAGTCAATTTTTAGAGGAAATTCAATAGAGAGGATACAGCGATCTAAAGAGGGACACATTTTCTGAGATGAAATTAAATCAAATGTATTCTTTGGCCATTGTTTGTGGCTGAGACTATAAACAACAGAAAAATTAGCTGAACTGAAAAATGCCCGTGGTTTCAATCTGCTAGGATGAACTCCTGTTTCTTTCTTATGTCTCTCTTCTTCCTGTTCAGCAATATCTCTGCTCCCTTTTTACTGTTTTCCTTTTCTGGAAATCTTCCTCACATACATATTTAAACACCATTAAATCTCATTGTTTCTTGCACTGTACATGCATACCATCTTTTTCCAAATGGACACCCATTTGATAGCATAGATGACTATCCTGATCACAGGAAAAGGGAAAAATAATGAACAAACACAGGAATCGGAGACGACAAAACCAGACACGCTTGACCTGCTCTGTGTATGCGAGCAAATATTCAGGCTTGTCATTCTGTAATAGGATTCCATTAGCTCTCAGACCAGTGACTAACTGGTTAAAAGGAAAACTGTATCAACCGCTTGGCTCTGATTGGTCCCTAGAAACTTCCTGTAGAAAAGAATTAGAGCAAATACATTGAAAGGAGGGCCCAGATTCTGCGCTTACAAGAAACATGGGGAAAAAAAAAAAGACAAGGTCTGACCTCACTGCTGATAGGTGGGTTAAACTGTATACCTGTGTCCGGCTCCCCCTAGTTAAGAGGTTAAACAAGGATTTTAATCGGAAGAAGGAGGAGAACCAGCAGGGATGGGAAACGGTGAAGGCAAAACCAGCGTCACTGCAAAGAATAGTTTAAAATTTTGAGCCTGAAAATCACTTGCGTCCTAACAATACTGAGCTTGGTGGCAACAAAATCATCAAGGACAGACTAGTTACCACCCCAAATGAGATCCACTGTCACTTAACCGCTCAGCTTTTAATGTATCATGTTTGTTCCATCCTATCAAAATATCCCTTTACAGTCCGTTTGCGGTTCAGTTCATTTCTTTGAAATTTTACATGAAATTCTGAAAAGTTATTTTTCTATAACTGTTAACATTTTAAATAGTATTTGTTATTTAGAGAAGTTATAGAGAAAACCATCTCATAGGAAAACACGGTTCAGGATGCTTACTAGAAACAAAATTACATATGGACATTTTCACTATATAAAAAACCTCGTGTTCCATGACTTCTATGAGGTTTACAGGGGAACAGAACTCTTGGTTTTCTAGACCATATCTTTTCAGTTTGCTTAAAATTCTCACTTGACTAAAATCTAATTTATTTAGAATCACTGTTTTTTTTCGTTTTTGTTTTCATTCTAGACCCTGTGTATTTGTAGCTAGTTGACCTGTAGCTTGTATCAGAAAAAAAGAAACAAGAGCGAGTAGTATTTTATGAAATCTAAGCTTCTATATGATTCTATGTAAAAGAAAAGTAAACATTTAAACAATGGCAAGACAAAATCCTAAAAGATAGTTTCAAGCCGTTATTACCGTCTTAGCCCTCTCTCCTCATCCAATTAACCTGACCATGCAAAATTACGATGATGGTATTTCCTGATTTGCTCAGGACCTCTCTGGCTTACAGCATTGTCCTGGTGACCCGTTTGGTGAGTGCCCCTTTTCACTCTCAAAAGTGTCCTGGTTAGGACGAAAAATTAGATGTAATTGCCCAGGGTTTTCCACGAGCCCACAAGATAAGCTAGGTTGTGTTGTCAACATCTGGCTTTGGTGCAAACCTTAACCACATACATTTTCTTTGCTTCCAAAAGGACTGTTGAGAATAAAGCTCTTGCTGTACATATATACCCATGTTAAGATAGACAGGACTATTTGCAAGATGAAAGGAAGTAAAGAGAGAGCATTCTACCAAAATGTAGAAAATGGTCGACCCTAGAAGATTACTCATCTTTTGAGAGCCTCTTGCCAGAAAAGTGGCAAATTATGGTAGTTTTAGATGAAATTTCTTTGGATTTTTAACATTCACTCTTTGAATGACTTAAGTTCCAGAGCTTTCTCTAATTACATTCTCCTTTCAGATACCGTCCTCTTAGGTGCCTTCTTTCTAAAGGTACCAATGGCTCTATAACCTTGCAGACTCCCCAGTGGGGTTCTGATAGCTAACCAGAACCAGAAACTGAAGGCCAACCTCTTCTCAGATACAGGGCATCCCAGTTATGGCAATCCAACTTTTGGGGATGCTGTTTATGTATGGTCTAGGTCTGCTATTGGCTGGCATGTTTGGTTTCACAGACTTAATATGGACTCCTTTCTTCTTCTCCAGGGCTTTCTGAGACTCCTCAAAAGAAAGACAACTTCCTTTCACTCTGAAAATCCGATTTATATTGCCAGTGCCCAAGGCTGTAAATGCTGGAGATTGGGGAGAAATATGGAAGAAAAAGAGCAAGAAAGGGCAACCAAATTGTTTTAGAGTATAGAATACCTTCAGGCTTTTTCTCTTCTCAACTGTTGACAGCCAATATATAAATAGTTCATTATTCCCTTTTTCCATATAGAGGGCCCATGTTCATTCTGGGCAATATGGGGCTGATAGAAAGAATAACTGAACTAAGTTGGGTGGGCAGACTGGCCCAGGCCCTTATGCAGAAAGTGGATTTTGAGTATGTGGCTTCAGGACTTCTCTTGAGAGTGCAAAGGAAAATAGGAAAGCATGGTCATGTTTGTAGACTGTGATCATTTCGGTCGTTTGTTGACTCTGATCATTTCGGCTTTCTCACGTTAAAACGATGGCTACTTGTGAACAGCTGATCATGCAAGGAGGGTGAAGGGCCGCTCCTGTGTGAAACTGACCTTACGATTTCTTGAGTGAATAGCTGAGGGGTCACTAATAGGAAGTAGAGAAGTGAAAGCCACCCTTCTAAGTCTGTACCTGGTCTCTCTCTAACAAAGAAAGGGGTTCTAAGAGCCTGATGACCTCAGGACTTGAATTTTGAGTCGGGCTGGCAACATAGCAATCTTCACCCTGGTTCTACCAGCTACATCACAGGCTATACTAACTATACCAAGTAAGAGATTCATAGATTCACCACCTATGGGAATCAGGCTCAAAGGAGGTACAAGTTTTGGAATTATTGAAAACACATTTTGGGACACTTGTTGTATACTGCTAAAGATCATTTAATCAAGTATATCATCCCTGTGTTATTGAACAAAGCTTGATGAAAACTTTGTAAGGCATAATTAGTCTTAGGGGGAAGTTTCAAGCTTTTTTTTTAACTTCTCTGCAAATCAACCTGTGCCCATGTCATAGTCACAGAGTAAACCATAAAAGATATAGAAACCATCCCGGGTCTAAAGATGTGTGAAACCTATCATCAATAGCTTCATTTTATTCCCAGTGTTCACGGAGATTCAGAGGCTATGTGTCTTTAGTTGAATGGCACTTTTCCCGGTTCTGGACTGGTGGTGATCCGTTCCCGGAACTTAACCTTTGCCAAAGTGCATGAGAAGCATTCTGGTTAATTGTCTCTGCCTTTCGTATAGACTCGGCTATTGTGAAATAGAAAGAGCACATGAGGTTTGCCTCCTGGCTCTGCTCTTTATGAGTTGGATGATCTTGGCCAAGTCTTGAACCCTTTATGGGCCTCAGTTTCCTTACTTATAAAATACTTGTCCTTGCAGGTCAGAATTAAGAGAAATAACGTACGTGAAAATAACCTGTAAGTGGGAACGCACAGTACACACATTATCACTGTCTTCTTGTGCTACAGATGAAGAATTGACGGCACCAAAAGACTAGGACAGGGCTTCCCTGGTGGCGCAGTGGTTGAGAATCTGCCTGCCAATGCAGGGGACACGGGTTCGAGCCCTGGTCTGGGAAGATCCCACATGCCGCGGAGCAACTAGGCCCGTGAGCCACAATTACTGAGCCTGCGCATCTGGAGCCTGTGCTCCGCAACAAGAGAGGCCGCGATAGTGAGAGGCCCGCGCACCGCGATGAAGAGTGGCCCCCACTTGCCACAACTAGAGAAAGCCCTCGCACAGAAACGAAGACCCAACACAGCCAAAAAATAAATAAATTAAAATTAAAAAAAAAAAAAAAAAAAAAAAAAAAGACTAGGACAAAAAACTGACCAGGAGCACGAAGGAATTCCATTAGAGCCCTGCACTCAGCCAGCACCTATGCATCCAGGGCACTGTGCGCCCTCTCATTTCTGCTTCTACCTATGCACACAGACGAAGGACAGGCTTCTAATCCACTTCAAGTTTCATCAATTTCAAATGGTACCATCAAAAAAGTTGCTTCTTTCTTTATAATAACAGTATGTTCCCCCTTTGAAAATGGTAAAGAATAAACCAACTAACCTTGCCAAGGATGCCCATATAGTCCAGATCCAGAATACATAGTCTTTACATTCTTGAATAAACAGAGTGAAAGAGGAGCAGGTGGGGGCCTGCAGGTGTGTTTGCTGAGTGTGATGAGGGAGCAAAGCTGGAAGGACGCTTTGAGGATTATGGGGAAGGCCTGGAGGTCCCCAGGGGGTAGGGTTTTAAAGACTGGGTGACAGGAACACAAAAGGGTCTTCAGGAGGCAAATGATCTCCGATCACCTCTGCGCTGAGGAGAGCAGCGAAGCTGGTGATAAACCCCTCAGTGTTAACTCCCTTGCTAAGGTCTTTAGACACCCTAGTCAGCAAATGGGAGGATGTGAAAGGGGGAAGAAACTACAGTACCCCCCAAGGTTAAGGGAGCTGGATGTGGTTCAAATACCATCTCTGCCTGTTACCAGCTATGAGACCTTGGGTAAGTTCCTTATCCCTTCCATGTCCTCACTTAAAAATGGAGGAAAATAATTTCATGGGTTGTTTGAGAATTAACTCTGTTGTCTGTAAAGCGTTCACCTCAGTGCCTGGCAAATAGTAAGTGTTCTAAAAATGTCAGCTGTTTTTGCTACGAATTCAGCTTCTTCACTTCCCAGCAAGAAAAGTGAGGGCTGGAGAGGTATAGTGGCTTGCCCAAATTCACAAGGTTCAGATTAATGGCAAAATATGGACTACACACCAAATCCTTTTGCCGATGTTCCAGTACATTTTCCTCCACATCCTATGTCGATTCTGATGTCCATTGTGCCCCAGGGACGGTCATCTGTTGATGGGCTCTGAGGGCCCTTCTAGGTCTATAGAATCAATGATGTTAAATGGCGGAGTAGCACACACAACCATTTCTCAATGTTCTGTGTTTCACGGATGACCCCAGGCTGCAGATGATCCACTCAATGCTGATTCGGGTTTGGTGGCAACAGCAGAGAGCAAAGCCATGGTCTCCAGTGCGGGGGATCTCTTGATCCAGGCTCAAGATCATCTCTCAGAGCCGGGTGCTGTTTAGGGATTGAGGCCGGCCCTTTGCTGCGGGACATGATGTCGGGCACTCTGGTCATCTAGGGCTCTCAGCACGGTAGCTGTCAGACCAATTCCACTGGAGGGATGACCTCCTCTGTTGATGGCCTCAGCCTGGTTCTGGAATCTGAACCTTAGATACCCGTCTTAAGGCTCACTTTGATCCTTCTCAATCTCCCCTCCCAGCTTCTCTCTATTTTCTAAATCATCTATGTGCTCTCACCCTGGAGAAAGGGAAATCAAGCTTGTTTAATCACTAACCTCTGTCTACTTTCAACTCCCAGTCAACGGACTTGGTCCTGAAGGTTACTCTGTGTCTTAAACTCTGTCTCTTATCCCTAGAGTTGGATCTGTTTAGATGTCTGAGGTTTCTAGAAGATTCACCAGAGGATGAGTGGGGTGGCAATGGAGCAGTTGTCATATGGTAAGCAATCCTGTTCTCATCCTATTTGAATGTGAACTTCATCTTGTGCTACATGCTGGTGGATCATAAATCTTGGGGTCTGACACTTTTGGAGGTCTGAGGGAATGAAGCCGCGGCAAGATAAATAATGTTTCATGCAAAGAGATGAACCAATATCAGAATAAAAAGTTTATCAATGTATATGTTAGAGAAAAAAGAAACTGTCCAAATAAAATGGCTTCAGGGATGTGTACGGTTGAAGCAATTGTAAAAAAGCACCAACCCCTCTATCTTTCTCCCTGTTTTTCAACACATGTACTAGATTTATCACCCTAGTGGCATATCTACATGCATTGCATAATGTTCTTTGCTTCCTATTTCCAAAGGATTTCAGTTCTTCCGATTTAAAATCACCAGGGAATTTATAAGGAGTGGAAAATATTCCAAAGAGGTTGCTTGATAATCCTAAATGGAAAACCTTACATTGTTACGGCTCCCTTTACTTTACGAAATGCTTTTCTATACATTCTCTCATCTTTATTACGGGCATCAGAGGTTTGATACTGTTTGGAGAGCATGAGACTAGTTCAGGTCTGTGGAGACTCTATTACAAACCCCTTCTTCCTAAGTTTTAATTTTCACAGGGCAGCAAAACATTTCATGAGTCTACAGGAGAACAAAATAAACTCATTATGAGGAAACCATTACAGGCTTCCTCATAAAAATTCCCTAGAAAAATTGTTCTGTTCCAAATGTTGGCTCTGGAAAACTCGCACTCCCCTTGAAAACTGATAAGGTCTCACTTCTTTCAGGGCACCTGCCTCACACACTGACTCCTTCGCCTTTGTCTGGATGTGCATCCTTCCTTCGACTACATGCACCTGCCTTTGCCAGTATCCCAGCTCATTCACGCTA
The DNA here is from genome assembly GCF_028564815.1 of Eubalaena glacialis. Lineage (NCBI taxonomy): Eukaryota > Metazoa > Chordata > Mammalia > Artiodactyla > Balaenidae > Eubalaena > Eubalaena glacialis. The sequence goes on along the minus strand of NC_083720.1, from coordinate 125,696,227 downwards.
CACCGCAACCATCTATCTCCCCTCCTATGGACCACAAGCTCCTTGAGGGCAATGCCAATGTTTTTTTATCTCCCCTCTTCTTACAGAGTGAGGCACTTGGGAGGGATTCAGTATATACGGAATGAATGGAGAGAAAAGCCCATAGGGAACAGATAGATACCTTATGGAAAGTGTGAGCGTGAACTGGGTACCTGCCTGTGTAGTCAAAGAATATTCTGAAGCAAAAGGATGAATATAGCTTTTACAACTTATGAAGTCAAATACAAATGGGGCAGACGAGAGCAGTCAGGAGAAATATTCCCCTGTTGGAAAAAGGACAATTACGAGGGCCTGCAATGTAGGGAACCTGGATGGATACAAGCAGTGACTGACCTTAACTCTCTCTTCCAGCTTCCAGAAGTTCTCTGGATAGAAAGATACGGGGGAAGCAGAATGACCAGGCAGTGCTCAGAGTCAAAAGCCAGGTATCAGAAAGCAAATGAATGGCTTCATCCTGATGTCTTTATACCCAGGCGTTTGAGGCTGGAGTAAAGCCTCTTGTCTAAGTTCCACGAAGTGCTGGAGTCTGAACTAAGGCTACACACAAGCCAGGAGAAGCTTGTACCTTTAAGAAAAGTGGCCATCTTTCACCTTTAAACTTTGTGATTCTGGGAAGAGTACTGGGGAGCGCTGGTGGCCCATCCCCTTCACCAAAAGAAAGTAAATCAACTATTATAATCTTTGCTATTATTGAAGAACATTACTTGTAACTCTCAGGAGACCGTGACTAATAAACTGTATCTATATGCTATTTTGTAAGAGTAACAGGTCTTCAAGACAATAATATATATACACCGAGGGGAGGCAAAACTGTCTATGAGTACCCACGTGGTTCCAAATTTTCAATTCGAGTAGTGGAAATATGAAGGAAAATCCAAATAAGAGAAAGTCATGAAAATACGACATAAAAAAAGATAATTAATTAGCACAGGCGTAATGAAGTTTTGTAATTTTAAACAATAAAGAGCACACAAAGCAAACGGGAAACACAAATATCAGTGACATTAAACACCAAAAAGAAAGAGGAGTGGGAGTCGACTTAACCTCTGTGATGGGTTTACTGCTGGCTGAGGCAGGAAGAGGTTTAAAGGAGATTAAGAAAGATAAACAGTAAGAAGTCTGTCCTGCTACTCTTTATTTGGCTGCATGAGTCCAGCCAAGGGGAAGGTCTGCTTTTGAGCTAGTGGGCTCACGTGCAGCCAACAAAGCCAGGAGGACAGGTGAGGAGGGAGTGCTCGCTCTAGAACACGATGGAGGTTCCAGACCTCACTGCCCCCAGCCCTCCCCCATCCAGTGAGCATGAAAGGAAAATGGCCACCATCAGATGCCGATCTGATGGTCTTGGATCTTCTCCTTTGGTGTACAAAAAAAATCAATATCTTGATAATTTTTCTGGTCTATTGTCTTGACTAAAATAGCCCTGTTTATTCTCAAAATCACAGAATTTCAGAGATCGGACATTACAGGTCACCAAGTCCACCCACCAAGTGGCCATCTGGCCTATCATCACCTCTAGTGACAAGGACCTCATTTCTTCCTGAAGCAGTTGTTACCATCCTCGAGCAGCTCTGATTATTAGCAAATTCTTCCTTAGATTGAGCTAAAATTTGTCTTTCTGAAATATCTACCTTTGGCCCCTGGGAGAGAATAAATCTAAACCATCTACAATATGAGAACCTTTCAAATATTAGAAAATGCTATTATGTACTACTCAAGTCTTCTCTGCTACAGGCTAAATATACTTTGTTCTTTTAACCTTTCGTCATATGATTTTACACTTTCTCATTATTGTTGCTACTTTTCTCTGAACTCAATCCAGTTTTTCTATCTCCTTCTTAAAGTATTCACTGGACATGTGTCACATAATGTGGTTTGACAAGCACCAATCACAGTGAACCATCCCCACCTTTTTGGGACTACCATACACTTCCATCAGGCAGCTGCAGACCAAAAGGAGTATTCACTACATGTACTGAGCATCTATGATGGGACAGGCACGGTAAGCACTTTACATGCACTGAGTTAAATTCTGAGAATGAGCCTATGTGTAGGGGCTGCTATACTTCCTATTTTACACCTAAGGGCCCAAAGACATAGAGAGGTTGAGTAACTTGTTTAAAGTCACGCAGTAACTGGCAAGCCTTCCATTGATTCCTGATATACTTTATTTTGATAGATTCTGTCCAACTTTCCAAATTGTGAAGCTCTTTTTAGACCTCCATTCTTTCCTTCAATGTTCTGTATTCATCATTTCTCCCAGCCCATGCCATGTCCAACTCGATAAACGTGCCCTTTATAACTTTATCCAAGTCATTCATAAAATTTTGACCAGGACAGAACAATGGCTGTGCTGCCTAATGACTCTTGGTTCTTTTTTTTTTTTTTTGCAGTGCCAGTGGAAATTATTCCATTGGGTCAAATGAGATTTTATTTAAAAAATGAATTCATTGTAAGCTCCTTGAATGCTTGTCACATATTTCTTTGCATCCCACACAGCTAGTTTAATACTCAGTAAAAATCATTGAAAGAAGTACTGTGTTCTGAAATATGAAGCCCGAGGAAAGGTTCAAGGGGGTGGCATATGTACTGCCTGCAGTTCTAGGGTAATAGGCAAACAGTTTCTCTACCACTGACTGTTCTGTCATCATTCCAGCCTTGTTCTGTTGGCTATTCTGTGCTTTTCACAAGCCAGTAACAGTGGTGAACAAATCCAGGATATAATGCTTTGGAGACAGGGGATCTAACGGGACACTGAGAATTTTAGAAGATGAACCACATTTACGATTGAATTTATCACACTGGATCAGAAGTCAGGTCATCTGTAATAAAGTCGTAATGAGAAGTTATCTGTCCACCGTGACAAGACTGGAATCTAGGAGCTAGAGTAAAAATAAAGAGAAGTTTGAGGCATACCCCTCACCTCTGAGGATGCCATCATGCATTATTCTTACCCCAACTCTCAAAGCATAATAGCACCACAATATCAGAGGGCAGCCCAAGACCTTACAAACCACCATCCATCTCAGCGTGCCATGGATCTGCTAATACGGTAGGCCAAATCATGTCCCCAGATCTGCACTCACAGGAAGAACAGCTCTGATTTTATCTTGAAAAGTCTTGTCTCCTGACACCAATGTTATCAGAGTTTCTACTCTATATTATATAAACTACCTTGAAGCACATTGGAATAAAGAGCCCTGAGAACAGTGTTAACTTCAAAAATAATAACAAGCAATTGGTACTTAATAAGTGTCAGGAACAGTGTTAACTGATTGACATACACTCTCTCATTTAATGGTCACAATAACTTTATGAAAAATATACTAAAATGATTCCCGATTTACAGATAAGTAAACTGAGACAGAGAGATGTTAATTACCTTGCTTGTAATTAGCAGAGCCCTAAAGCTTGACTCCAGCATTGTTGAACACTTATCCTCTTAAATACACTGTGTGTTGGTCCAGGTCTTCCAAGAAGTAGACACCAAGACGGTGTTAAAGGTGCCAAGATCTCTCTTTTTTTTTTTTTTAAAGGGAAAACACTCGTGTGAAAGAAAATGGGAAGAGAGGCTGTCAGATCGCGCTGCGAGGCTACCCCAAGGGAAGGCGAGAGGGGGACGGTCAGTGAGTGGGTCTTAGCCCCGCCGTCTGGGGAGCCCCCGAGTCAAAGTCAGAGGAGCCCCGGGTCGCCCTGGGCGAGGCTGCCTTAGTCCCCGGTTGGCTGGGAGCCAGCGGCCGTGACAGCGCGGCCTCTGCAGACAAGAAGCGGTGGAGCCCAGAGAGCAGCGCCCAGAGTTCAAGGTCAGCCAGGCACAGGTTCACGGCTGCACGCTGCCTCCACAAGGCCTCCGGAGAGAGGCCCCCAGTCTGTTCTTAAGGTGTAAAACGGACGTCTCATCAGGAGGATTTTCCTTTGTCCACGAAGACGTTTCAACACCCACGGCCTGAGTTGCTGGAATCACTAATTCTCAGGCCCGGAAGCGGAGGGTCGTTGCCAGTGGGAGTCTGAGCGGGTCCCCGGCGCCTGAGAAAGGAGGATGGAATCGTTTCCTACCAGCATCAGGAACAGACTCACTTCAGGTTAACCCCTCTGCTTCCAAAGAATGTTCTTCTGCAGATGGTTTCATGGATTCTCTGAAAAGCATCTGGGAGAGGGGTTTCTCGTGGCCATAGTCCAGAAAGTTCCCAAAGAGGATTTCCTATGCGTGGATCTCATGGAAACAAGCAGGGAATTTCCAGGGATAGCTCCTGGCTGAGCAGTGCTGCTAACACACGGTCCTTTAATCTTCCCTTTCTCGTACTTCTCTCTGGTCCTAATCAAACCAACCATTGCTCTCCCACAAAATAAAGTGTGACAGATCCACTGCCTTTATTTTGTTGAAACCCGGAGGAGAGCAGGGCTCCTTTGCTCCCTCTGGCCGCTGTCCTGCGCCCACCGCCTCAGGACTGGGTCAGGTACCACTTCCTCCATCTTCTGAGCTCTGGCTCCAGCTCAGGCTGTGCGCACAGATCACGCACACAGGGCCTACAATTACGCCTTGTGAACGTGCCTACACGTATATACCTACCTATACATATAGAAACACACAGAATATACATATATGTGTAAAAAACTGCCAGAACTAAAGATGAAGCCCCCCTTATCCCTGGCAGACTTGGGAGCACCATGCAATTCATCTGTCGTTTTCCGGCCCTTGACCCCTTGACCTCTCTGTAGTGTTGCCTAGCGGCCACCCTCAGACCCCAGGACGTCACTCCTGCCTGGCTGGCCTCATAGCTCCCAGACTCCCAGCTACTGCTTTCTCTTTTCCTCCTTTTGTTCCCTCCTTACTCGCCTAATCCTTAAATACTGGTGCTCCCAAAGGCTTATCCTCGGCGGTTCTGCTGTCCCTGTGTACTCTCTCACTGTAGGATTTTATGCACTCTCCCGTGCTAGAAACCTTAGGCAGCCTTGGCTCCTTAACAGATCTTCCTCCTGTCACTTCAACTTTGTCCTACCATCAAAATTCCAACCAACCTATCACAAAATAGCCTCCCCATCACTATTCCACTGGGTTAAGGATACTAATATGTATGAATGTCTGTCCAATGCCACACAATCTGTCAGATGTTTTACATATATATTATTTCACAAGCCTTACAACAGTCAAGCAAAAAAGATCCTATAAATTCCTATTACAGATAGGGAAGCTGAACTCAAAGTGTTTTAGTTCATAGCCTAAAATTTAAAGTTGGTCAAGAAGGGTCTTTACTTTGAATCAAGGTCTTAAACTCCAAAGGGCAGGCTCCCCCTTCAGCCCACCATCAGGCCCTTGCACACTTGCTTCTCCTGCCGGATGGGGCACTCCCTGCTTGGGGCACTCTGGGTGTGGACAGAATTACTTTTTCCAGAAATGAGTATGATCATGTCTCTTCCACAAGCCCCTGTTGATTGTACTCCAGGATTAAGTCCTTCCTAGCTTGTTTGGCCAGTGGTTACCAGGCTTGTCTGAACATTGGAATCACCTGGGGAGCTTTGACAACTACTGATGCCTGCGTCCCACCCCCAGAAACTGTGAGTTCACTGGTCTGGAATGTGGCCTGGTTTTGACATTTCATAAAATCCCAGGTCATTCTAATGGACAAGCAAGTTTGGAAACCACTAAGTTAGGCACCAATGTCCCTCCCATTTTGACTCTTTCCTATCTCTTCCGCAGATATGATCTCCCCAGCTCCAAACCCTACTGTGGATTAAACCATCCCGTTCCCTGTCCTGGAGTCCTTTCTCTCTTTGACCGACTTCTACATCCTTTGATATTCAGCTCAAATGTGCCTTTGAGTTTCTCTGCCCTGACCACCCCATGCTGCCCTTTGTGTTTACTTCCCAATATCTGTGCCTTCTTCCCCCTTCTGTGATATTATCAGAGCAAGCTTTTTTCTTGTGCACTGTACCACAAACTCTTGACATGTAAGGGGAATACATCCAGAAACATCCTTACATCCAAATTTGCAAATACTACTAGAGCAGATACATTTCCCCAGAAAATACAACCAACTATAACTGAATATTTCATTAGGGTCACACCTTCAGATGCATAGTGATTTGACCAATATGGGGCCAAAGGAATTTTTAAAGCTTTTAAAATAATATCTGCCACAAAAAAATACCTGCCCACCATAGGTGTCAGTGACATCACTATTATCGTAACGCCAGACATGAACTTAACCAAATTTGTAAAAATCTAAACAGTAGGGATGGATAATAACAAATTCTCATTTCATGAGCAGTACTTTGAGGTAGATGACAGGCAGGAACACAGAGACGGAAAGAAAATTCAGACCCTGGGCCATCCTGGGCCACTGTGGGCTCGTTCACAAACTCTGACTTGCTTACTCCTTGTACTGGTGTCAAATTCATACTCCAGTATAATTATTAATTACCTATACCATGGTTCTTTGGCTTTACTTGTGTTGAATAAAAATCTTGAATGATAAATTTCTGAATACTGGAAGTCAACCATGTTCACTTACTTTTGCCCTACAATTGCCATCAACATGTTTTGGGGCCAAGGGACAATGCTAGGTGGGGTTAAAGGACCCAAGGCCTCTCAAATTCCCTGCCTGATTAGAAATAAAGCTAAGTATGGATAAAAAATACTTCTAGGAAATAGTAATACAAAGTTGCATCTTGATTTTTTTTTTTTTTTTGCTATAAAGCTTAACTTGTTACTCATTTTCTTCCCTCCTAAATCATTCAAATATTTTATTCATAGAACAAAAAAAGAATTTGTGATATGGAGATAAATTATAAAAGTATGATTAGAATTTTCTCCAATTCCACAAAGTATATTTCTGCAAAATTTAAAATATCTTTTCCTCTTTAATTCTGCAAATAGTGCAATTTCAAATACAGCAACTATCCTCTCTTTGTCTAGCTAAATCTTCAATATTTATACTCAATAATCTACATAAGTTATTTTTCAGTATTCTAAAAAGTAATTTTTTTCTCCTTGGGGAATCAAAATTAACCTTCAATTTCGTTCCCTTCTGGGGAGTACAATATGGTGGAATGCTTCATTCTGAAAGGGTTCAGGGGCCAGAGTACAGCACGCAGATGGCACAAGGTGCAGAAGCAAGATGGGGCCAGGTGACCTTGAGGAGAAATCATTCTCAGTCTCTGCTTTTAGCTCCAAAACCATCATTCTTTTTGCCTTTCATATCTCTTGTCACTGAATTATGGAGCCCTTTGGCTTCTGGAAAAGCAGTTTTTTTTCATTCTCTTAACTAAACACGATAATAAATTGAGTCCCTATCTTTGTTAGAGGTGGTCCAGGTCCGGCCTTCTCCCTTCTTTTCATCAACCTCTCTTCCAGCTGTTTGGCTCCTCCCAACTTACCACTCACCCTGCCCCCAAATGAACTAAGCGGCCTTCATGACTGTGACTTAAACCCACTCCCCCCTAAGTCTTCCTCCTTCTCTTCAGTTTTGCCCTTTGACACAGGCATTGAGGGGCCCCTGCCCTGACCCCCAGCTTTAGAGGGCCCGATCAGGTCTTCCTCCAGCCACCCCTCCCTACCAGGGCAGGCAGTCAGCAGGGCCAAGGCGAGAGGAGCCCACGTCTTCCCTTCTAGACTGTGTTCTGGATACCTGGAATCCCCACATTCCCTGCCCAGAGAGCCTCAGCTCTGCTTTCCGAGGTCTTTGCTCTGGAAGGTGGACACACAGCTGTGTGCACTTCCAGGCCCCAAAAGTCGACAGGGCGGGTGTGCATGGGGGTGTGGGCTAGAAGGTCCCAGAAGTGTGGGAGGCCCCCGTGGTATAGCACAGAGCCAAGGACGGGAAGAGAGAACGAGATGGTCCAGGGAACCCACGCTGCAGAACCGATTCTGCATTCAAACCTGGCCTTCCCCGTTGCTATGAAGTTACAGTTGTCAAAGTCAGATGATAGAACATATTGTACTTAACCGTTAGCTAGAACGAATACATATGAAGCATATGGTATGTAGGTCTACCTCTGTACTCTTGTCTTGGGCCCATAAATGTTAGGGGCAGGCCTCTTTCTCCTCACCCAACAATTCTCTTGCAGATCTTCTCCCATGCCAAAGTCCCATGCCATCTCAGCTGTGACGACTAAACAAAGTCTGGAACTTCAACGTGTTTATTTCCCTTCCTGCCGGCCAGGCCTTCTTCTTTGCACTATTCCTTTCCTCTTCAGATTCAGTCCCTGACGGCAAGACCCTGCAGTTAATTTGTAAACAGGGAAGAGAAGCTGTCGTGTGTCCCACTGAGAGGTTTTCACGAAGCCTGGGTCCTCCTGGGTCAGCCCCTTTCCAACATGGAACCCGCGTGCAACGGTAACCACAGACAGACAGGTGACCCCTTTTTTCTTTACGGATCTTCCTCCCTTCCTCAGTGTGTTATTTCATCCCCTCATTTCTAAAACGTGTTTTAGACACAGAGGGAGTGGCTGTGATGGAAGTCGGCCAAGTAAAGATGCGGGGCGGGGAAGCAGTGGGCAACTCCAGTTTGACGCTAATGATTTGTGTACAATTCAAGGTCAGAGAATGATATGCGAGGCTTGTGCACCCACCCACACAAGCACACACAATTTAGTGCTTGATTATATCAGCATATAGCGCTAATACATCTCATGCGGCCTTGTTCACTTGCCTCTCCAATTAGAAGGAAACGCTGAGGGCAGGGGACCACATGTTAAGCTGCCTTTGTTCCCCATAACACCCGCCACCTTATTAGGCACATAATAGGCATTTGATAAATACGTTTTGTTAAAAGAAGCTTGTCTCCGTTAATGAAATAAGTGTGTTCTTGAAATGTTCTGAATCAAGTGAGTTGTTTGGTAAACAATTCCATTTTAGCGATACTGGGAAAGTTGCAACGGGAATACTAGGATACTAAGCGGATCACTATTCCATTTGGATTGTCATACATTTTTAAACTCTTGGGTCTTAACTGGGGAATCTTATTCTGGTGGGGGGAGGTGAGTGCCTATGAATCCCCTGTAATTGTATCCACATTTGTTTGGGGAATGTGTATTTTTCTGGTGATACTGCTGTAGCTTTCATTGTATGTGCTACTTAAAAAAGAAAAAAAAAAGTTAAAATCCATGAGCCTGGAAGGTACTCAGGAAGTTGGTCTAAGCTTCTAGGAAAATAATTCAGCAGCTTTGGTACGCAGAAAACACTAATCAGAGCCAACATCTGCTGAGCCTCTGCTTCACGCCAAACATTTGACATTCACCATAGTTAATTTTCCCTGCAAGGTAGGCATTATCATCTCATTTTGCAGATGAAGAAACTGAAGAGACCTGCCCCAGGCACACAGTTATTAAACATCCAATGTGAGATGTGAATCAGGATCTGTTGGATTCCAAATTAGGAAGCTTTTCATGAAAACTGTCTGTCTCTCGCTGATGCCCTACCTAAAATAATGATAATAATAAATAAATTAACTTTGGGTAGATTATTATTATCCCCACTTCACAGATGGGAAAACTTAAGTTAAGAAAGATATATGAAATTCAAATATAGATGATACCTTGAGGAAGACCCCACAGCTGGTAAGCAAAGGGGCCAGTGTTCAAACTAAGGTCCGTCCACTTCCTGGGTCCACTACTCCTCACTGCCTTTCACAGCCCCCTGTGGGGATGGCCTGGCCTCCCCGTGACTCTTACACAAAAATCATGTATAAGAGTCCCCATGACTCTTATACCAAAAAAATGGTTCCTGGTTTCAATATACCATAATACTTTTTAACCAGAATTCTGGATACTGTTTCTCATACATGATGGTACTTAGGGCTGTTTAGGAAAATGGTGGCTGGGCCCTCAATGGAGCAGCTGTAATGGTCCCTCTTCAAATTTCAAGGAATACTACCTCCACAGTTATAAGGACCTCAGAGACAGTACTGTTGATACTGGATATAGACGGAAGGTTGGCCATAGGATCATTCAAGATTCATCTGATATTATGAATTCATTCCACTTAGCTACTCAGCTTGATATGAGGAGAGTAGATTAATATGTGAAAGTGCTGTTAGCTCTTTGAGAAAAAATAATATTGAAATTCAGGTTTAACTGGAAGGCAGTTTTGCACAGTAGTTAAGCAAAGCCTGGGCCCTGAATTCAAAGAGATCTGAGTTCAAATCTCCACTCTCCCCTTGACTAGCTACATGCCCTTAGAAAGAAAAATCACTTGACCTTTCTAAGCCTCAGTCTTCTCACATATAAATGGAGATAATAATACGGTTATGACAAGCTTCGTGAAGATTAAATGAAGACACATAGGTAGGCTGTGTAGAACAATGCTTGAAACATTGTATTCACTAAAAAAAAAAAAAAAAAAAAAAAAAGGTAGTATTTTGGTTTTTTGACTTCATGTCTAAAGAAATCGGATAAGGAATTTGTAAGATTTCTCCCTCAAAATCAAAACAGGATAAAGGATACAAATAAATTCTCCTTCTCCTTGAGTGATAGCACTGGTATTAAAAAGAAACTCAATCCTGACCAAAAAAAAAAAAGTTCAGAGGAAAAGATTCTAAAATAAGTCTTTTCCTGTGCATAGGTTTATCCAAATTTCCTTCCTAATTATATTTATTACTGTTGACATTTTATTACTTAAAATAATCTTGTGTGATCCAGAGAGAGTCACAGAAATGGGTGGGGCACGCTGAACTGTGCTATGGTCTTTCTGTACATGTCACTGTTAGAACTAATTACAGTGTATCTGTGGGTTGGTTCCACATCTGCGGAGTCAACCAACTGTGGATCAAAAATATTTGAAAAAAAATTCCAGAAAGTTCCCCAAAGCAAAAGAATTTGCCACGCAGCAACTGTTTACATAGCATTTACATTGTAGTAGGTATTATAAGTAACCTAGAGTTGATTTAAAGTATAAGAGAGGATGTGAGTAGCTTACATACAGATACTATGCCATTTTATGTAGGGAACTTGAGACAGCCTCAGATTTTGGTATCCACGGGGGATACTGGAAACATTCCCCTTGGATACCAAGGGATGACTGTATTTCAATCCCATGTTGGTGTGGGAAACATGGCAAAGTGAAGATAGATTGAAGAGCCTAATTGATACTTTCCAATTCTTGTTTCTATAGTAATTTAGTATATGTAAGACAAAAGTCTTTAAAAATACAAATTTTCAATCAGAAAAGAAATGGTGAGTGCTGGTAGCAGAGTGGAGATATATGACTACACACAACAGTGGGAACTCCACTCTTCCCTCCCAGCTGACACGCAAGCCAATTAGATCCACCTAGCTGTTGATCCAAGTTTTCAAGGACCCACGGAAGGCAGTTTTCTAAAAGCAATGCAATTTTTGTTTTAAATATGCAGTGTCCTTCAGTGAAAGTAACAAGGAGGTTGAGGTAACTTTAGAATGCTGGAGACAAGAATTCTCTATCCAGAGATAAAGATGAAGAGACCCAGGAAGCTGGATGAGAATAATGTAAAAGTGTCTGCCTGCATTGTTGCCAGTGTGCTTAAATGATGCTATAAAGTAGGAATTTTCAGATTGCTGCCCCATGACCAAAAGGCCTGCAGACCAGAAATATAGCAGTTCCACACCCAACAAAACCAAAACCACACCGGCCCAAACCACCTGCCAACCTCAGCTCCAACGAAACGCACACAATACTCATACAAAAGAAACATCTATCTGGAAGATGGGGATGGGGGGGGGAGGGGAAGAGACATAGAACTAAGTGTTAAATCCGTTTTACCGGTCATTACATTCCAGGGGAATAAAAGCCACTGCCTTGGCAAGGGTAGGAAAAAATGAGACCAGAATGTCAGACGTGATCTGCAGATGGCTTTCTTGTTCCCATTTCACTCTGTGAGTGTCAACCTGAAGGCAAAATTGCATAATGTTTAAGAGCTCAGGTTTGGGTTCAAACAGACTTTCTTTTAGTTCCTAGTTCCAATGCCGACTGTGTGACCTTGAAGAGGCTACTTAACTTTGTATGTCTGAGTTTCCAGGACATTTGAAGATGACATGCAATGATTCATGTCAAGTGCTTAGCACAGCACAGATCTTGGCCCACAAAGCATTGCACGGATGGTAGCTATTAATACGCACCACCCTTTAGATCGGAGTTTCTCAACTGCGGCATTATTGACATTTTGAACTGGAGAATTCTTTGCTGTGGGAGCCTGTCCTGTGCATTGTAGGATGTTTAGCAGCAGCCCTGGTCTCTACCTACTAGATGCCAGTAGCAGCCTCCCCTCCCCTAGTTGTGACAACCAAAAACGTCTCCAGATGTTGCCAACTGGCCACCGGGGCACGCGGAAACAAAATTATCCCTAGTTGACAACCACTGCTTTGAATCAATCCAGGTTCTAGAAGAGAGGATAACTTAGTTCTTCTCCTTGACATGCATACATTTTAAGCCCCAGCTTTAAAAAATTCATACTCTTATTTTGAAAGCTTAGTAATAAATCACACAACTATTGGGGGTCTTAGTTTCCTCATCTTGAGACCATGATTTCAAGGTTCCCTTTTATTCTGACCTTGAAAATTCTATTCCTATCTCTTTCATTTCCCCAAGGACTTAAAAATGATTTCTCCTTATGAGGAAACTTATACAAGTGCGACATCTTCAACTGGAAAAATCAGGAAATACAGATAAGCAAAAAAGAAAGAATTTATCTATAATTCCAGCAGTTAAAACTAACTAGGGTTAACATCAGGATGAATGTGTTTTCAGATATTTTTCGAGTAAATATATGTGTGTATATACACAAATACACATGTACATATACACTCATGCAATGCACACATATACGCAACAGGTATTTCTCGTATGCTTGTCATTTTTCCCCAGTCATTAATTCTAGCTATCTCTAGATCTAGTGCTAGACGTTATATAGTTTTTCTCTTGTACAACTTCCCTCAAGAAGTGGTTCATCAACTCATGGTTTCAACTACCACCTGGGTGTAAATAAACCTAAAATCCACAGTTTTAGTCCTTTATTCCTCCACTGAAAATGGAATGTCCAACTGACAAGTATGCTAAATAGCGTTCAAACTATTCCCTTTGGACAACTCTCCCTTTACCTGTAACTGACGGCTCTCCGAAGTGAAATTTGACTCCTGTTTTCCTTACTTGTCCCAGCTCATGCCCATGGTCACTTTCACACCTCTTACTTTTTCTTTGGATCAGTTTCCCGGGTCCTATCAGTCAGGTTCTGATTATTTTGTTCCAGGTGTGCTGTTTCCCAGCATCTCTCCTGCCAATCACTTGGATCAAGATAGTATCCTCCTCTTTTCAGAAACCTACAATGACTACCCATTGCTTCTTGTATCACAGGTTAGATCTCAGTAACGAGCTCCAAAAGGCTTCCTCACTGCCTCAGCCCCCTCCCAAGGCCTCATCTTTTGCTACTCCTCAACTTATACTTTTTCTTCCTTATCAGCTCTTGGCAGCCCACAATTCCCTGATTCCCTTTTCCTGAACAGTCCATTAAAAGTAAAGTACATCAAAGCACAGGGCTGATGTCTTTCAAAACAGAAGAAAAACTAGAACATGAATAAGTTATCCTTCTGCTATATTTCAGTTACTAGTTGTAGCTAATTATATATTACATTAATAGAGTGTATCTTTTGTACAGATTATTCATAAACGCTTGCTTTATTTTGGTTTCAAAAACACATTTTTCACCAGATTGGGTGGAATGTATTTACAATACTAGGAAGTCAACCCCACTGAATGATTTTCTTGTAGCAGTATTTCTCATCAAGGCACATGCATTTACTTAATCCAAAAGACAGCTAGTTTTCTCTATTAAAAGGTATACAAAAGAATAACCTTTGAATTTCATCACTGTAACTTGGACAACATGTCACTCTATTGAATATAAATAGGAATCTGTATGCTGTTATTACTTAAATTTTTTTTTTTTTTAAATCCAGCTTTTACTAGAGGATAAACTTCTTAAGGGCAGGGACCGTGCCTTTTACATCCTTTGTGATGCTCACAGTAACGGGAATATAGTTTCGTTCTTGTGCAATTGGTCCTCAGGAAATGTTGCTAGGTGATTCATATTTGAAGGGGAAATGGAAAGGAAAGCCCGAAGGACTTAAAGGATTTGCATGCACGCATCTTGCTGTGAATAATACAAATGTGGAGAGAGATGACTGAGTGGACAGCATGGGGGCACTGTGGGCTTTGACCCCTGTAATATGCAATAATAGGAAGCTACAACGTGACTAACGGCAGCACCCAGGTCATAAGATGGAAGACGGAGGAAACGAAGGATGTGCTGGAGGAACTCCGAGGTGCCGTGGTACTGCAGCGTCAGCACGAAATGGCTTTCAGGGAGAAATACTTCAGTGGGAAACAGCACAGAGGACGAGGGCAAGGATAGAAGCCATAGGATAGAAAGCCATAGGATAGAAGCAATAAATGCCTTCAAGTGAAAAGATGAGGGAAAGAATTCTTAAAGCAGAAGCGAAAAAATCACGTAACTAACAAGGTTGGGTTTAGTGTCAACAAGATAATAGCTCAGATGCTAGGTCTTCTAAAATTGTATTTCCTGCTTTAAATAAAAGCAAAGGCTTCTTCGCGCTGGACCTCAGAATTCTACATTAATTCTCTGCCACAAGGCATATTTGATATTAGGACCAGGGCTGCAAAATAAAAAGAAGCAAATTTCTGGCGTGTTGGAGCCTATGATTTCCGGCCTCCTCCCTCCCTTCCCCTCCCCTCCCCAACTCTGGACACCACGCCGACCCACATACCCACCAGATGGGTCTGCTCGTCTTTGCCAGCTCAGTTTTCCCCACCCTCAGCATCTCTGTGCCGATACCACTTAAGCACCTTATGAAATGTCAAAAGTCTTTCATGGTAATTATGGTGTCCACAAATGTGTCCACAAATTTGTGACACTCCATTCAGAGGGGAGAACTAATTCCGCTCCTCTAGAAGGTGACTGGACTTAATGATCTGCCTCAAAGAAATAGAATAATGAAGAGGCAAAGGTGTGTGACTTCAATACTATGTCATACAATGTATGGTGACTTCCTCCTTGCTTTCTCCTGAATCACTCACTCTGGGGAAGCCAGCTGCCATGTTATGAGAACACTCAAGCAGCCCTGTGGAGAGATCCATGTAGTGAGGAACTGAGGCCTCCGGTCAGCAGCCATGTGAGGGAGTCCCCGGGGGGCAGATCCTCCAGCCCTCGTACAGCCTTCAGATGACTGCGGTCCAGCTGACAATGGGACTGCGACCTTATAAGAGATCTTCAACCAAAGCCACCCAGCTAAGCTGCTCCTGGATTTCCTCAGGACTGCTTGTTCTTTTAAGCTGCTAGATTTCGGGTGTAATGTGTTACATATCGATAGAGAACAAATATAGTAAAATTTCCAATAGAGCTCTTATTTATTTTGGAGTTAAGTTTTATTTTTATTTTTTTCTTTAATTAATTAATTTATTTTTTTACACCAACCAGGGGTTTAATATAAATACAACCAGCATAGAAAAACTCAAAACTACGCATACACCAAAACCAGAATGCCAAGAGGTGGGGGCAAAGGCAGATTTCTGACCCTTTGGCTCAGCCAGCCCCCAAATAAAAACATCAGCAAAGACAAACCAAGAAAATAAGAAGCAAAGATTCATGCTAAGCTGGAGTTAAGTTTTAAAAGTTTTACTAAAATGCCTGTTTTACTCTAACCAACTCCCCAGAGAGAGAGAGAGAGAGAGAGAGAGAGAGAGAGAGAGAAAGAAGAAAAAAGCAGTTTTAAAGTAATAATAGTTTTCATTATTTTGGGAATACTTGTTTACTTGCTCCTAATACACAAGAAGGTTAGATGTTCTAAGTGTTCATTTGAATTAAATCCCATCTCCTTTTAAGCTACTGATTTTGACAAAGACAAATGATTTTTGCCATATAGTAAGATTCTAGAAATAATCAGGCCTCAAATAGTCTAAGAGACCTCTAAGGTAAGGGATGGGGAAGTAGCTAGATTTTCTCTTGAGGTGTTTTTGCTCACTTAACAGAAATGAACAAAAAGTATACATATTCATATTGTATGTTAAAATATGACAAGTGATTTTAATTTCAAACAGAGGTAATTGCAGGAGGAACAATCTTGTCGTGGCCAGGATGAAAGAAAACTCTTTTTATCAGCACTTAAAACTTGCTAATAGTGGGTTTTTAAAAGAGAATATTAATACACTTTTGCCATTTTGTTTGCAGTCCCTGTCTACATGATTTTCATATATATGATAATATGTTTCTCCCAGAATCTTTCCATCTTTGTATGCCCAATACCTAGATATTTCAGGTATATAATCAATGTCTACTGAATGAATGAATGAATGAATGAATGAAGTTAGCTTAGAGGAAAACTGAAACACAGTTATACTCTCCTAGAGGATTAACAAGGTATGAATAGCTTATGGTATGATTAATGTTTTACATTTTAAAAAATGCGTATAGTACATATTATAGGTCTGATACTATTCTAAATGCTATACATAAATTAAGACACAGAATCGTCATAACAATCCTATTATTATAGTCCCCATTTTCTAGATGGAAAAACTAAAGCTCAGAGAGAGCTTATGTAATCTGCCCAAGACCCTACAGGTAACGAAGAGGTGAAGGCAGGATGTGAATATCCCTCCTAGCTCCAGAGTCCACGCTTGACCTGCCAGGGCAGCTCCCTAACTGATCTCACACGAGCTCACACCAGCCGGTTCTCAAGTCCAGAGAAGGTGCAGGTGGCCGGCGAGAGAACTGTACCTGCTTTGTGGCGTTCGGGGGAATTGTGTTTATTCACGAGTTTCTCTCACTAGACCGCCAATTTAACACTCTGTCAACTGTCCAATTATTCACGTTTGCGTGGAGCTAAGTGGGTTCTCCTCCAGCTGCACACCTTTTTTCCTCAACATAATTAATGAAGCTCATCAAAACCCTAGAAAACAAGCCCAGAGCACCAGCCACTCTCATTGACATGTTAATAGGAGGTCAGGCGCTCCTGACCCACCGCAGGATGTTTATATGGCCCCAAGGCTGCTGCTTACAAATGTTATATGTTGACAATAGGGTTTGAATGAATAAGGGAAGCCCCCGGTAACAAACGGCTGTGGAAGTATCTGAAGGCCGTGGGCCACGCAGAGCAGGTGAATTCTAATGACAAGGACACAGAGCCTGCTGTGTGTGGCTCTCGGGATGTCGGGAGGGCAATGGGAGGCACCAGTCTATTCTGTCCAGTCTATTCTGTCCAGTTTAGGGTCACAGAGCTGTTAAGAGGTGACATAAAGAATCAGCGGCTCTGAAACAGCCAAAACATTTTCATCCTGCTTCACCTCTGGTCCTGTCGATCGCCTTTCTGATCACAGAGCAGACTTTTGCTATTGTTGTTTTAGACCTGCCCCGTCCAACACCTGGCCACTAGCCACGTGTGGCTATTGAACACCCAAAACGTGGCCTATGCAAATTGAGTTGTGCTGTAAGTGTAAAAGACACACCCGATTTCAAAGACTTGGTATGAAGAAAACAATGTCAAATATCTCATTAACAATTTTTATATTCTTTGACATCATATTTTCATATATTGGGCTAAATAAAAATAGATTAAGGGAATTCCCTGGCGGTCCGGTGGTTAGAGCTCCCCGCTTCCACTGTAGAGGGCATGGGTTCGATCCCTGGTTGGGGAACGAAGATCCCATATGCTGTGTGGCACCGACAAAAAATAAAAATAAAAGCCTGGCTTAAACAGTCAATTCATTCCCTTTTAAAAAAATACATATATATATTAAAGTTAATTTTATCTGTTTCTTTGGGCCTTTTGTAACGTGGCCAATAGAAATTTTAAAATTCCATGGTTTGTATTTGTGGCTTGTATGATATTTCTATTGGCAGTTCTGCTCTAGAGTTTGGCACATCTACACCTGTCACAGCTCTGAGAGGCCAAATGATTTTCTCTGGGCTTTTCTGCCACAGCAAGGAAAATCTTAGTAAGAAGTGAGATTGAAACTAGCATTGTCTGTCATGAAGGCTGCTCTACAGTCAGATGTGAACCACCCTGCGTTTCAGGGCCTTTGGTCACCCTTCAACCTGATGGTTTCACATTCCAGGCCCCTCGGGGACAGCACAGCATGGCACCGCGTGGCACACGGTACTTGGATTCTTACTGCACTGACCTGAGAAGCTGACTCTCTGCTCTGCGCTTAGTGGCTCTTAGGGAATGAGCAGGTGTACCAGAGCCCCAACCTGTGGTTGTGTAGTTCATGAAGAGCACAACAGTGTCCAGTGGAGTGTGCGAGGGGGCTGCAGCTTCACACCTGGGATGCGTATGGGGCTGCAGCTGCAGCGCATCTGCTCAGAGGGGGTGACCATTTCCCGATTCTCACCCCAGCCCTAGAAACACTAGCAGTGGCCTCAGGTGCACTGCTCTCTCCACCCAGAGATGACCTTTCTCCTTGCACCACTGTCTACCTTCAGCTTGGCACCACAAGCATTCGCAGCCTAGCAAGCTCATGAATGTCCTTTGTATGAACTGGCTGGAGCCCAGTGCAGAAAAGAAGCCCAAATAAACTTTCAAATGTGTCGGATGCAAAAGTAATTAGGGAATGCAGGTATGTTGATAAAACACCTTCTAGGAAATCATAATTTTTTTTTTAATTTTTATTTATTTATTTATTTATTTATGGCTGTGTTGGGTCTTCGTTTCTATGCGAGGGCTTTCTCTAGTTGCGGCAAGTGGGGGCCACTCTTCATCGCGGTGCGCAGGCCTCTCACTATCGCGGCCTCTCTTGTTGCAGAGCACAGGCTCCAGAGGCGCAGGCTCAGTAGTTGTGGCTCACGGGCCTAGTTGCTCCATGGCACGTGGGATCTTCCCAGACCAGGGCTCGAACCCGTGTCCCCTGCATTGGCAGGCAGATTCTCAACCACTGCGCCACCAGGGAAGCCCGAAATCATAATATTAATAAATGAGAGTTATCAGTTTGGATACTATATGGAGTCAATACTTACTCTTTAGTAAATGAATATGTATAGATAAGCTGCATAAGCTCATGAATCATATTAACTAATCATGACAATGTATTAGAAATGTAACTAACTCATGAAAGGTATTTTGATTCTTTACGCACTGGGTCAGATGCAAACCATTTGGTGTCATAAAAAAGATGAATTCCATAGAAACTTGCTCAGAAACCAAGATATAATAGAATATCTTTGTATCGGAAAACAGCATTTTGTTTTTCAAAGAAAAGTCCGGAGTTGCTATGAGTAGTTAATGAATGATGATGTACTATGTTTGAAAGCTTGGAATCCCACTCCTCTCCTATTCTCGCATAATGGCTCTCTTTAGACAGGACTTTCGAGTCATAGGTAAGATGTGACCAAGTAAATCCTTATGATACAAATATTAAGCAAAAGGAGCATATAATAGTCTATTACTACTCTAATGAAAACAACTATTTTCATAATAATATGAATTTATTGAAAACTAAACCCTTGTAAAAACAAAAAGTCCAACTACAAAACACAGGAGAAGCTATTTGTGGCTCAATTTAACACAAACTTTTAAAAAAGTGCTATGTGCTTGCTTCACCCTATTGCAGAGCGTGGAACCTGTACCTTAGCAAATGAGAAATACAAATCAGCAGAATAAGATAAATAATAACAACTGTTTGAGTTGCTTTTAAATACAAATAAGTTTTGATATTTAGATGTATATATGACATGCTTATCATCTTTCAGAAACTATTATACTACCCTAATATTTAACCTGATGGTCATAAATATTTGATTCATTTCCCTTTCATCTCATCATATATTCAGTCAACAAGTTCTGTTATTCCTTTCCTCTAAATGCTGCTGTGTCTGTTTTTCCTTAAAATTTAAATGCCACATCCAGATCGAGATTCTTACTGCCTCCTACTTCAAATAGTAGAAGGTCCGCTAGCTGTTCTCCCATGCCTTTCGCTTCACTGTTCTCCAAGGGTAACCTTCCCTCCAGACTGGCCAGAATCTGCATCATCTCTTAAGGAACAACCCCTTGCCTGCACCAGAATGTCTTTCCACCACCTTCCACGCATCCAACTCCTACTTATTCTTTGTCTGCCTCAAGGCTTATCTCCCCCTTGGAGGCTTCTCCTTTCTACTCCTGGCAGCCCTGACCCTCGCCTTCTCTCTGCCCATGAGCCTTAATGTAGAATTTAGTAAGATGGCACTTAACCACTTGTTGCCTTGTATTACTTATTTCATAAGCCTCCTCATCTCCCCAACTAGACTGCATACTGCCAGACACTGTAGATGATACTATTTTGATATATCTTCTATATTTAGAATTTTAGGAGTGAATACACTTGGGGAGGGTTTGCCTGGTCAGGTTTCACAATTTTATACACTTGCGATAGACCCTTAGGCTAGTAGGCTCCTGTCAGGGTAAAAATAAAGCCAGATCTATTCTCTGACGTGTGAATGCACTGGATACCCAGTGGGAGCATTGGGCCGGGGCTTAGGGTTCAGTGAATGACTTTGCAAGGAAGGGAGTCTAAGACTCAGGAAGTAGAATGGCCAAGGCAACACCTCCACAAAGCCCAGGAACACCTGGGAAAGGTGCACGGATGCCATTCTTGATGTAGCAGCGTCAGAAAACAGAACCCCAAGTTGTGATCCTACTGATATGCCTGCCAGCAGTCTTGCCCTGAGGAAGATGTCCTAAAAGAGGTCCTCAGTAAGCCTTGTGCTTCCTTTAATGTGTGCCCTTTCCATATCATGGCACTCTCTACAGATCCCGAGAAAGCAGCTCGGCGCACACCAGGCTGGGCCCTCAGCAGGTCCTGAAACAGAGGACTGAATATCCAACCCTCTCTCTGGGAGACAAAGGGAAATTCCACCCTTCACCATGGTGGTGCGGGGCATAGAGGATGAACTGCTTTGTCCTATTAAGAGAATCAACAGGAGTAATTCTATGATTTACAAAACGTAGCCAGGATCCCCAGGATTTGATCTCTTAAAAAAATC
The DNA here is from genome assembly GCF_028564815.1 of Eubalaena glacialis. Lineage (NCBI taxonomy): Eukaryota > Metazoa > Chordata > Mammalia > Artiodactyla > Balaenidae > Eubalaena > Eubalaena glacialis. The sequence goes on along the minus strand of NC_083720.1, from coordinate 125,675,195 downwards.
ACTCTATCCTAAAAAAGAAGAAGAAATCCAGGAAGCGCAGAGTACCCTAACTTTTCCATCTTACTTCAAACGATACAAGTCGGAGACCTTGCAGAATTTATAGTTCCACGGACGATAATTTAAGCACATGCAAATACTGAGCAATGAAAGAAACATAGGTTGCTTTAACTGTAGTTCCAGAGTTACCTTATGTACTATTTCTCCAATAGAAAATGGTGGTGGATTGCTTATTAACATCCACCTTCCCAAGCCTCATCGTAGACCTACTGATTGTGCACCTTTGGCAGTGGAATCCGATCCCCTGTATCTTGAACGATTTCCCCAGGTGATTCTTAGGCCCACAAAAGTTTCAGAACCACTGTCCGACGGGTTGTAAGCTCCCTCAGTAAATAAGAATATTCTCATCCCACAAAACCTTTAAAGAGTATTCTCATAGGGGGCTAATTAAAACCTCTTTCTTCCACAGTACTATTATAAAATGAATTCCTTTCCTAAAACTTTTCTTTTTCTGCTGTTTACTCTTAGCCTCATATTTCTAAGACTCCGACAGAATATCAATCAGAATTTTCAAAATATGCCAGTATGTGGATGGAAATGACCTATTATACCCATGACTTGGAACATTTCATTTATTATCTGGAATTTGGTACTGCTTCTGCCCATGGGTTTCCCCTCAGCTGGGAGGCCCTGGATTAAGTCAGTGATGAGGGTTCTGTCAATATTTTACCTTGCATCTGAGTTGCCAGATGCTATTGGCTTAGTCAGGGTCATGGAACTTAAATTGTTTCTATAGTCCTTGAAGTAAGTCAATATTTTCAAGATTCTAAAAACTACTCAATGGTTATAACCACCAGATCTTATTCTAAAATAGCATGATGGTCATGTTGACACTGCTGTCTTTCTGAACACATGTATTTGACATGTAAATTTTATGTCAAGAGAGCACTTTAGCATTCATGAAATCAGCTCTATTAAAACCCAAAATTTTAGAAGCAATAATGTGAAATATGCTGTAACATATAAATTTCAATATCGGACAGTACTCGACATTCAGATAGAAAGGTGTTGAAAGTCTCCAAGGAAGCCTCTGGTAGACTGAACATCCACATTTGTCTTGGATTTTCCAACTCCCTGGTATAGTGACAATAAAGGAATAAAAATGACATAAGCATCCAAAAACAAAGAGGGTGGGAGATGGAAATAGCCATCCAGGGTGTCAACAAAATTCTGGAAGATGACAATCAGATGGCTGAGTGGTAAACGACTGAGCTGTTTAGGGAAAGCTAAATCTAATCCGGTAGTGGGGGAAGCCAGAAATAAAGCAAGATGGGTCAGGTTAAAGGATGCTGTAAAATTTCAGGAGGCAGAAGCACCTCTGAATGCCAGGGTGGGAGGTGTGGGGTGCACACAAAAGGAAAATTGGCTCAAGTTCTGTTTAATGAAGAGGTGGACCAGATACACAACCCCAGACTGGAAGAAGGAGTTGGCAGAGGTGAAGCCACAAAACTCTGGAATCCTGCATCCCAGCCCTGGCTGAGGGTGGGCTGAGGAGCCATACAAAACAGGGAAATTAAGTGAAAGTCTACAAAGTATTTAGTGAGATACCCCTCACCATCACCACCACCTGCCGATTCCCTTCCTCTGCTCAGCTCCTGAAAGCCGGCCTCTAGATTTACAACTCTCTGTAAGGAGGTTGAGGGAGTCTTTTCTGACTGGCCCTGGGGGGAAAAATCTGTAGACACTGGCCCAGGGAAGTGGCTGGGTTCTAGCTCAATCCCCCTACAGTGAAGCTCCACATTTGACAAGCCCTATCTAAGCGCACAGAGCAACTAGTTAGCTTTATCGTGCCTCACCCTTTAAATAAACAAACATGTGAGAAAAGCTTTCAATGTGAAAGAAAGAAAAATAAAATGAGCATACGGAATATGGTGCTTAGGAGAAACAGAAACAAAGCAGGGAGAACAAGAAAACTTAATTTTAAAATGATAATTAATAGCTTTAGATTGAAAAAGGTTAAACCAGAGAACAAGGAAGAACTTATGGAAATTAAAAATGTGATAAATAAAATCAAATGTTTAATTTTAGAGTTGGAGCATAAAGTTAAGAAAATCTCACAGAATGTAGAATGAAAGGACAAAGATATGGAAAATTGAAAAGATGTGAAAATTAGAGAACAATCCAGGAGGTCTGATACATGATGAATAAAAGTTCCAGAAAGTTAAAAAAAGAGAAAAGGGAAGGGAGAAATGATCAAAGAAATAATACAAGAACATATCTTAAGGACACAGTTCCAAATTAAAAAAAAAAAAAAAGTCACAGTACCAGACATAGTGAATGAAAAAGGGCTATATTAAAGCATATCAACAAGAAATTTCAGGGATAAAAGAAGATTTGAAAAGCTCTCAGAGTGAAAAAACAGGTTACACACGTAGAGTGGGGGATCCAGATGTCACTGGATTTCTCAGCAGTATGAAAGCCACAGGATGGTGAAGAAATGCCTTTACAGTTTGGATGGAATATGTTTTCTTGACTATCACTCTACATCTGGCAAACTATGAATCAAATGTTAGGATAAAGACATTTTCAAAAATCATTTTCATAAAAACAATCTCCTGTGCACCATTTCTTAAGAAGCTCTGAGGATGTGCTCCACCAATTTAAGGGACTAAGCCGAGAAAGAAGAGGAGGAGGGATCAAGAAAAACAGATAATGCAACACAGAAGGGGGTGAAATATTCCAAGAATGATGGTGAAGGGCAGTTGTATGACTTCAGTTAAGCAGCAGACCAAGAAAATGTAGGACAGAAGAATACTGGCACAAGAGCATATAAGCCTTCAGGAGAGACACCGAAGGAAAGAAAGAAAGAGAGTGAGAGGGAGAGAGAGAGAAGGAGAAAGAGAGAGAGGGAAGTAGGAGGTGGGAGGAGAGGGAGGGAAGGAGAGAAAGAGGGAGAGAGAGAAAAAAAGAAAATAATAAAAAATAGATTATTTGATGTACTTGATCATATTGAAAGTTCTACAGGGTCAGAAAGGTTGAGGGTAGACTGAAAGTAGGTGCAGAGATAACACCAATTAAAAAAAGAGGCAGTTATAAATTCCAGGGAAAACAAAAAGTTATACAAGAAGGGAAATATAACCATAGTATACTACGTAGCTGAACCGTGAGGCACTACGCAAAAGTCAGCCATGTAAATATGCAATGCTTTCAAAATCATAATTTGTGATATATTGAGTTCTACTGAGAGTATGGGAAGAGAAAAAGAGAGGCGGTGTGTGGAGGGGGTTGTTTGTGAGGAGGGCAGTGTAAGTGAGTTAAATCCTCATCTTTTATAGAATCGAATAATTGAAATATTGAGGAACAGCAGTTTATGGAGATAAATAAGAGAAAACAACTTCATGAACTGAAGCAACGGCCTTTGGGAAGCAGAAATTAGAATGGAAGGGAGGAAGCAGGGGGCTGCTCTTTCTCATGATAAGCCTTATAGTGCTATTTGATTTTCTGAACTAGGTCGTGTATTATTTGGATAAAATAAACAATACATAATTCACAAAAACTAAACAAAGAGGCACCAAGTTTTTAAAGTTAAGAAAAATGTATCTTCAAAGAGATTTCCATGATGTCTGTGAATATTGGAGCTCTGGTCCTTCTGTGGAGATTTTTATGGCTACAAAGCTTATAATAATATACCTCACAGGAGACCCAACAGATTTTGGTAAAATAAAATTGAAAGGGGAAAACATTCTGTAAAATATAAGCATATATGGACTCATTATGATAGACCCAGCCACACACAGAAAACACACATATGAAGAATAAAGTAGCAAAGTGTCTATGATTTATCTAGTCTTATGATTGCAACTAGTAAAAATTAACATCACATTTTGGAAATCATTCACTTTCCACTCTTCCCCGTAGGAATTATTCTTGGGCTCTGGGTATCCCTGTACCCTTCCTTGACCAGCAAGTAGTCATTTGCTTTTGCTTTACTTCTTTCATAGTTGCTCCATTGTTTTTTTGCTTGTCAGACACAGAGACAGAGTTTGCCATCCCAGCAATCTCACTGTTGTTCCATTGGTTCAAGATAACCACCTCCTATCAAAGGATTCTTTTTAGACTTGCCTTTCCAGTTCTTCTATTTGATCTCAATGGCAGCTCTGTGTTATTTGTGCTAACACTCTCCCCGTTGGAGCTGATAATCAACTGTAAACATATTTTTGGTCCAAACTTTGATCATTGCCATCAAATGACTTATGAAACATCCTTATGTTTAAGACACAGCGTTCTGTACTATACAAAAATTAGTAAAAACAGAGAGAGAGAGAGGTCCTGTCCTTGAGAAACAAGATCAGGAAAAGATAATAGACACAACCAAAGTAAGTTCTGGTTATTTCATCACAGAAACACATATTTTAAGAATTAGAGAGCAATCCAGAAGGTCCAATACGTGATGAAGAGAAGTTCCAGAAAGTGGAAAAGGAGAAAAGGGAAGGGAGAAATGATCAAAGAAATAATAACAAGAGCATAACTCAGAGAAGAGCTGAAAGCTTATAATGGTGGAAGTTTTATTAATATTTTCATTGTCACTATTTTAGCTGATTTTCATATGAATTAAGAGAAGATCGTAAGGAACGAAAGGGGATGTGGAGAGAGAAAGGAAAAGAGAGTGAAGTGTGGGGAGAAGGGGTTTGAACTATCTCCTAGAGCAGGGATTCACAACTCATATATGTAAATGAATAGAAAGTAATGGTATCACCTCAATCCTACTGGCAAATTGGATAACTAAGGATTTTTTGAAAAAAAATTAGTGAATGTAAACCTTTAAAAAATAGGGTATTTTCCTTCCTTAAAAACATTTTTTTCCTAGTGGTAGAATTAAACATACATGTATGAGGGAACATTAAAAAAACTAAGTAAAGTATAAAGAGGATTTCTCAAAAAGATACATGTACCACAATGTTCATTGCAGCACTATTTACTATAGCCAGGACATGGAAGCAACCTAAATGTCCATCAACAGATGAATGGATAAAGAAGATGTGGCACATATATACAGTGGAATACTACTCAGCCATAAAAAGGAACAAAACTGAGTTATTTGTAATGAGGTGGATGGACCTAGAGTCTGTCATACAGAGTGAAGTGAGTCAGAAAGAGAAAAACAAATAGCGTATGCTAAAGCATACATATAGAATCTAATAAAACAGTACTGATGAACCTAGTGGCAGGACAGGAATAAAGACGCAGACATAGAGAACGGACTTGAGGACACAGCAGGTAAAGGGAAGCTGGGACGAAGTGAGAGAGTAGCACTGACATATATATACTACCAAATGTAAAATGGATGGCTAGTGGGAACCTGCTGCATAGCATAGGGAGATCAGCTCGGTGCTTTGTGACCACCTCGAGGGGTGGGATAGGGAGGGTGGGAGGGAGGCTCAAGAGGGAGGGGATATGGGGATATATGTATACGTATAGCTGATTCACTTTGTTGTACAGCAGAAACTAACACAACATTGTAAAGTAATTATACTCCAGTAAAGATGAAAAGAAAAACACAATAAATAATACTCAAGTAATTGAAAGAAAAGTATAAAGAGGAAAATAATAATTGCTCATAATTTTACCAACCAGAAATACCATTCTTAATATTTCAGTTTTTCAGCATTTTTCTATACCTATTAAAAAACACAATTTGGATTGTGACATACAAGCTGTTATTTGATCTGCTCATTTCACTCATACTTTGAGCATTTCCATGTGATTAATCATTCATTAATAGCATGATTTTCATGTACATTATTCATTTTTCCAAAATGCTTATTTTGGTCCTAATTTTCACAATCATAAGTAAAACCATGAGCATAACCTTTGTACATAAATCTTTGTTCAATTCTCTAATTATAAGGAATAATATGTAAATTCTGAGAAGTGGAACTACCAGATAAAACATATTCAAAATTTTGAAATAAGTTGTGTTGTTTTTTTTTCTCTATTTTTGGCTCCCTCTTTCTCAAAACCTCCAGGAACAAAGTGAATTTCTATTTGTTCCTGAGAGAAATGGCGTTTGCTGCAAATGTCCCAAATAAGTAAATGTCTGTATAAGAAAATTATCTTGAAATAAATGTTCTGGTGTTAACTGGCTTCAGTGCTCGAGTTACTCATTAAAACTAAGTGTTCATCATGGTCCTTGTGGCCAACAAAGAGTAAAGTGAATTTTCACTAGCAACAGCAGACAACAAATTTGAACTATACCTATGTATAATTATACTTTATATCTTGCCTGTAATTCATGCTTGTATTTGTGCAATGTACTCCCGTAGAGTGCAATTAGCTATTCCGAGAGCTGTGTCAATACTTCTCCACAATCAGATAAAAGCATGAAATAAATGGTATGTTTGCAGAAAGATAGTCACATGTTTATATATGTATGTCGAAGCTTGTTTCAAACAGTGGTGAGTTAATATTTCATTAAAAAGCATGCTTTTGCTTGATGGTTCTTTATGAGGTTAAGAAATGATTATTCTAATAAGGAAGATTCTGTCCATCCTGAAAGCACCTCGTGAGATGGAAGGAGGAGAGGAGGAGCCCACAGATTTAATCCAGAAAACCATCACTTTTGTTTCTTCATCACTTGACCGAGCCCTTTCTCAACATGACCTCTGCAGCTCAAGGCTTTGTTTACTCATAGCCAGGCAAGCATAAGGACCTGAAATAAGCACCTTTAAAATTCATGTTCCAGCAAAGACAGGAGCTTCGTCCCAAGCTGGCAAATTTCAAAAGACATTGAAGTGAGGGTGGGGAGCGAGGCTGCCTTACATTGCACCCACATGTCTGCAGAGTTGGCACCACTGGTCTGGTTTGGAGGAAGGACTCTACCGTAGCTGGTGTGAAAAACAGCGGATGTAGAAGCACAAGATGCATTAAGATTAAGAGCAGACCATTCTGACAGCCTGCCATCTCATAAACCTCGGGGCTACAACAAACATCCTTGTGTATTGCCTGTATTTTTGCCTGCTTCAGAACTTAATATTGAAATGTATAAAATGCTGCATTTTCCAATGGTATATAGAGTTTTAATGAAACCAAGATAAGACATAAAAGTTCCCATTTCAATGACGTTTTTCTACCAGCTACTGATTGCCGTTGATGTCAACCAAGCTATATGTTTATTTCTCCAGGCAGAATTTCTCTAGAGCTGGTCAGCAATGTGCAGACAAGAAACCACTATGAGGTTTTGGGGTTGGAAGTGCTGTGAAGGACAAGCATCAAGCCACACAGCTCAGGCCTGTCTCGGCAGGCCAGCACCACCTCCAGCCCTGCAGCCTCCATCAGGCTTGGGGAGGTGGGGTGGGGGGCTGGGGGTGGGGCGCACACCTGGAGATGCAGATGCAAACAGTGCCTGGTGATGCAATATCTGCCTGCCTTTCTTCCCACAGCTTCCAATGCATCCCACTGTGGATGCATATCCAAGCACTAGTCTGGACCTGTTTGCACGAGGGCCCCTAAAGCAAAGACTTTCCTGCAAAGTCTCCAACTGCAATGCAAATGTGGGCATCCAGAGAGGACAGAGGCGCAGAATTGTGCCTACACAACTGACAGCAGTTGGCAATAAAATGACGGATGGCTCATGAATTCACCCATGTCTGGGTAAGATCAGGCTCATGAATTCACCCATGTCGGGGTAAGATCAGAACCGCGGATTTCCCCCCGCACCCTGCCAGGCAGATGACGTGTTAAATTAAAGGAGGGTTGGCTGCTTGCTACACTGGTCAGGGTGAGGAGAGCCGATGCTTGTCAATGAGAGTCCACTCCCCAATGGCTGCCATTCATTTTTACCATGGATCCCTGAGAGCCCTACACCCCGATACCAGGATGTCATGAAGAAAGACAGTGGGAAAGAGGAGACTTTAATAGCGAACTAAGAGACGGTCATCATCAAATTCTCCCGAACCAGAGCTGAACGAATTGGAGAGTTTTTACTACACTCTCAGGTCATGAGGTTGAAACGGCTTCTAATGGTGCCAGTACATCAACAAATGTTAAAACGTTACACGGTCCTACAAAAATCTATCCTCCACTTCCCTTTGCAAACACAGAAAACTCTCCCACCTTTGAACATCAAGAATCCAAATTTCCACGATTCAAAATTCAGTGAGACAGGCCAAGGTTGTTCAGAACCTTCTAAGACGGTTGTAGAGATCCCTAAACACTCTGGCCTTCCCGCCATCCCCAGTCCTGGACCGCATGACCCGGGAGAGAAGCTACAGGAGGAGAACCACGTTCTGTCATGGGACCTCGACAGGCTGCTTCCTTCCTAGTGAGCATGTTATGTCATTTTCGCTTTCTTATCTGCTGTCCAGAATAAAAGAAGTTCGATTCCCAGGCATTCAAATACAGGCAAGTATACTGTGCCACCTTTCCCCATCTCTTAGGAAAAAGAGGAAAAAACCCTCAAACAAACGTGGTAACTACATGAGGATAGGTAGGAAGGATTTCCACAGGTGATTAACCCCCTACCGCTGAAGCACGGGGAGCATTGCACGTCGACGGTCTGCCACGCACGCCGAGGGCCCCTCCAAGCGCGTCCCACTTTCACACTTACCTGACCGTGGGATGGAAGCGCCGGGTAAGCCACGGGCTGATTCATCACTCCCTTCTGCTTGATGAGAAGCATGCGCTTCTGGCCCTCACTCAGGTGTGCCCTGGGGGCCTGGAGCTGTGGCAGCGGCTGCGGTGGCGGGGGTTGCTGTGGGGGCTGCTGCTGGATGTAGGGCATCAGCGGGCTTTTGCCGGGGTTGCCCATCGGGGGCGTCATCCTCTGACTCAAGTCTGCATTAAAATGGGTCAGAGGCTTAGTGTTGCCGTAAGTAAGAATACCGTGCTGTTTGTTTGAGGGGTTTGCACCCAGGTTATTTGGCTGCTGATTGATCATGTTCAGGTGATTCTGAGGGAGGTAGTTATTCATTGTCGTCTTCTGCAGGTTGTTGGCCATCGGAGGCACTATAGGATTTTGGTTGTTAAAGGCTTGGGGGTACATCATTGGGCTATTTGGTTTTTCCGCCGAGAAAGCTGCTCCGTAGGGGCTGGATGGAGGCCCTAAAGGAGACCAACTTGCGGTCTGATGTGAGCGCTGCTGCTTCTGCGGCATGAGTTTGGCCCTTTGCTGTTGCTGGGCTGCCATCTGCTTGAGTTGCTCGGCCGGAGACAGCTCAGAGCCGGGCACAGCACCAGGCCCCGACCCCGAACCAGCCACTGGCACGGCGGCCGGATTCAGGAGATAACCATTTCCAGGCCGAGGTGGAGCCTGGCCCGGGGTGTGGGCTTGGTTTGGAGTTTGAGGGGACTGGACAGCACAGTGTGCTGGCGAGCTGGCAGGGTTGGGGGCCGCGGGAGTGCTGGCCACGGAAGGTAAATTGGTGGCCGTGGAGACAGTAGAAAAGGGAGGACCAGAAGAAGAAGGCCGGGCCTGGGGGGAGCCCATGGAGACGTGTGCAAAAGGAGAGTGAGATGGGTCACTCTTCACGCTGGAGCTCTCCTGGGAGACGGGGGTCTCCGTGGCCGGCTGCGAGAATTCTGGTTCCCTCTTCTCTTCAAAGTCTTCGTTGAACAGGTCCTGTATGTCATCTTCAGGAACCGTGTTGGCCAGTTCATCTATTAATTCCTGCCACTCCTGGTCATTCAGGTTAATGTCTGAGAACAGCTTGTTCTGATTCGAAAGAGACGTTTCTGATGTGTCTATGCAAGTAGGGTCGTCTAGAGGTTCTTGTTTGAGGTCCTTGCTCTGCAAGATGGTGAAGCTGTCCTCCAGGTCACTGCAACCGTTCACGTGAATTTTAAGTTCTGGGAGTCTCCCATTCTTACTCAGATCTTCCAGAAGCCCAGGAGTGTGAGCCCCACTATTCTGCAAGGGCAAAGAAGGCTTCAGGTCAAGTTGGTGAAGAGGAGAAGCTGAAGGCAGTGGCATATTTTTGGGCAGATTGTTGATGGCTTCCATCCCGGTAGGAATGTCCTTGCGTATTCGCTTGCTGGTTGGAGAAAAACTCCCATCACAAGCACCATTCTGCTGGTCTCCATTAAGTGGTGATCGGGCTCCTTCCAACTTCCTTTTCACAGTCTCCTGGAGCTGGAAAAGAAACAGGAAAGAGAATGACTAAATCTCCAAGTCATGGTTTACTTACTCATTAAGCATGGTGGTACGCATCGCGACGAACTCATTTTTAAATGCTTTAGAACACATCAGAAAGATGTTATACTTCTAATTTCAAAATTGGTCAGGTTTCAATTCAAATTCTATGGGAAAAGGTTTTACCCAAAAGCAGAGCTCACAGGGCTAAGAGATAGAAAGCAAACTAAAGACTGGAGGGCGGAACAAAAGAAAAGAAAGAGTTAAGGCAATAATTCTCCTATTGGGAAGCATCATCTTATTATTATTTTTCAAATGAATGCTACGTGTGAGACTTGGACCAAAATGTGTCATGCTCGAGAAAGGTGTTAATACCTATCTTAAGTTCTTGTCACATCTGACTTGAGAACGTTAAGGGATTAAATCAACAATACTTTAAAGAACACTGAAAATCCTCTAAGATTATGGAATTTAACACATTTACTGAATAACACAGAAATGAAGATTAATGGTTAACATAACCAGAAACTTCTTTTTGGTTCTTATTTTACTTGACCTCCCAGCACCTCGTGACATAGTAGCCTGCTCTGTTCTAAAAGTATGCTTCCATGGGTTTCCATGATACCACACTTTTCTGGATTTCCTTCGTTCCTTCCATCTGTGCTTTCTCAGTCTCTTATGTATTCTTCTTTCGCTCTCCTAAGTGATGGGATTCTTCATTGTTTGGTCTTAAGCTTCCTTCTGCTTCCAGGGCACAGTACATGTTGTTTTCTTTTCTTGGAATATACTCCTCCCCCTCCCTCTCCCCTTCCCCTGGTAATAGCTACTCATCTTCCAGGTTGTAGCTTAGACTTCACTTCCTCTAGGAAATCTTCTCTCACATCCCTTCACCCCAACTACAATAGGTACCTCCTTTGACCCACCTGCACTGGATTGGAAATCCTGGAATACGTTTTTCCAAGCAACCTCTACTTCCCCATCATAGCTTCTACCATACTTTGGGGCAATTGCTTAAGTGTCTGTTTAGTGAGCTCCAAGAAGAGGGGCTACGGCTGACTTGCTTACTGTGTATCTGTGGGGCTGCAGGTAGTGTTCAGTTCAAGTTCACAGCAGTGGTTAATAGACAGTGGCAAAAATGAATGATTCTACTGTTTAATTCACAGGGGCTGAAGGAGGTGAGCTTGGATCAGAGCAGGAGGCAACTCCATTGACATTAAAGAATGCTTGACTTTGAGCTTCTGCCTTCCTGGTAATGGAATCTCTCGCCCTGGAGAGTATTGTGTCCATTTAACTGGACTCCTTTGAAAAGCCCGGGGGAAACGCTTGGTGGATGATGACAAAGGGAAGGCAAACTGGGTTGGACAGAGGTTTCAGTAACTTTGCAGAGCTGAAGGCACAAGGCAGAGTGACCTGGGGAAGGAGGGAAGAGGCAGAAGAGCCCCACTTGGGCATTCTCCTATCCTTGCCAGAGGGGCTGCGTATCACAGGAGCAAGGGGGGGAGAGGAGCAGGATCCCCTCTGACCCCGCATTCACACATGGAACTGGGAAGGCTCCCCAGGAGCCCCCTGTAGAATAAAACACTTCCGGAGACAATCTGGGGGATTCTAAGACGTGCTACTTTATTGCCTTTCTCTCATAAGTAGAGAATTCCATTTTAAAAGGAAACAAAAGAGGTCCTTAAGTAAAAATCCAGTCTAACCCTTGCTCCTAAACTTTCTATTTTTAATCACCAAACATTCTGTAGTTGCTTGGTAGGTGTTCCTGAATTTCTGAAAACAAGGCCCCAACTGGGACACACTGAGATTTGACTTCAAACAAGATCTGGCTCAATCCATCATCTTAGGTAGAACCTGCTAGAAAATTACGTTATTTATTGAACAAACCAGGAAACCGTGGTTCTGATCGTAGATATGGCAGATACTTGAATGTAGCTCCAACACACAGTGGCAAGTTCAGATATGACAGCTTCAGGGTCTAAAGGAAGTAAAGCTTGGGGCCCTCGGCACCTCCTACAGGGATGTTAACCTTAAAAAAACAGGCACTTGTCTTAAAAATGAACCTGACTTTATTTTTAAAACTACAGGTCCATGATTCTGTTCTAGGCCATGAAATGGATGGGGCAGGATGGAGAAATAAAGGCAAATGCTCTGTTTGTTCCGCTGGAAAATAGTGGTGGCCGAGACCATGGAGACAGACAGGTCTGGCTGGGAACCCCAAGCCTCACCTCTTATCAGCAGAGCAGGCCTAGGTGGGTGAGTCAGAATAGGGCAGTAGCACAGGGAGATCAGCTGGGTGCTTTGTGACCCCCTAGAGGGGTAGGATAGGGAGGGTGGGAGGGAGACGCAAGAGGGAGGAGATATGGGGATATATGTATACATATAGCTGATTCACTTTGTTATACAGCAGAAACTAACACACCACTGTAAAGCAATTATACTTCAATAAAGATGTTTAAAAAAAAAAAAAAAAGAATAGTAACACAGAACAGTAATAGTAACAGTAACACAGAAACCGCCCTACTGGCCCTGGAGTTAGAAAGCCTGGCTTCAAACCCAAGAACCCCTACCTAAGAGTTAATACATATAAATATTGTCTGGTACTTCATAAATGTTAGCTACGATACCCTCCATTAGAAAGTGAGTTACATGAAGGCAGGGATTTTTCTGCTTTATCCCACTACTGGGCCCCTAGTAGCTCAAAGTAGATAATAAATATATGTTGAATGAATGAATCCTGGAAAACTTATTTAAACTCTCCTAAGCTTTGGATGCCTTATCTGTAAAATGGGTTAATAATATCTAGCTCCTATAGTTACTGTGAGGATGAACTTAAATGAAATAATATGGAAAGCACTTAGCTTCATGTCTGGTATCATGTAAGCAACCACTAAGCCTTAGCTATTACTATTTTAAAAACACAATACAATTTTTTAAAAATGCAGTGATATCAATAGTCACAACTGCAGCTGAGACAGATTAGTTTCTGGATCTCTAAATACAAATAGGTAAAATGATAATACTTCTGTTCCCCAGCCTGCAAAAGCCTCATGTTTTCCAAGCACCTTGTATAGCTTTTTAAATATGAACAACAAAAGATCAAATTTGCAATTCAAGCCTGAGTCCAAGTGCTAATGTATTTGTGCCCTAGATTGTAGAACAGCAGTGGATGGTTGGGGCTCAAATCAAATACGTTTCCAGGATGCAACCTGAATGGAGCTGCTGAGTATTTCTTTTTCCTTCAGGGCCTAGAGTTCTCCATTGCTGGCCCCTTTAACCCAAATCTTGACATGTATTTCCTGTACCAGCGTTGGGAATATAAGAAAGACCTCATGGAAGATACACTGAAACCATGTTATAGTTTTTAGTTGTGTCCAAAATAGCAGAGCCATCTAAGCATCCCTCCTGCGTCTCATCATCCTTTGCTTGTCTGGGGACTCCCCGTCCCCGCCAGGATTCAGGTCAGGGTCTCATCCCGAATAGCCTCATCTCAGGAAGTCCCTGGCCCTTCTGCCTCCCAAAGCTGGAAGCCTCCTTAGTACGATTTGTGCTCTTGTGGAAGAATCACAGGAACTCTTGACCGAGCTTCAGCTTCCTTGTTCTGGTATTCTTGTATGATTACATATACATGTTTTCTCCCATTAAGGGATGCTGCGGTGCCAGGAGCTAAAGTTGCTGTTCATCCCCTGCCTAGTACAATGGGGGCCACTCTCATGTGTCAGTTACTCTAAGGGAAACCATTCCTCCTCCTCCACAGTGGCTCCAGCACGAGTCTCTCGCCTACAGTGTGGCTTGATGGCTTGTGTTTCTGTCAAACTGTGTGTGTGTGTGTGAGAGAGAGAGAGAGAGAGACAGAGAGACAGAGAGAGACAGAGACAGAGAGACAGAGAGAGAAACTTAGAGGCAGGGAGATACAGAATGGGTTTGGGAGTGGTGATATGACACCCAGACCAGTAGTAATAAGAACAGCTGTGCCTTTGGGGTTATAAAGCACTTTTACACAGGATCGTATATTATCCTCATAGCAAATCTTTGGGGCAGGTCGTGTGCTGGTCTGATGGTTCAACAGAGAAAAGGGCAGTGTTTTGGAGGAGGTGGAATGGGGAGGCTGGATGACACCCAGAACAAGGAGGAACGTGGCTAAGATAGCTAGGCTTCTGCTGACATTCCCAGCAGATTCTAACGGGTCCCCTGGGCCAGTGCGTCCATGATGAAGATATTCTTTCTTCCTTTAGACTCTTAGCAGTGCTAGTAAGTTAAAAAAATAAAAAAAAAAAAAAAAACTCTCATTGACTTGTCCCAGACTTTGAATGAAATTGGGGAGGATCAGGGAGCTTGGGAATAAAAATGATGATCCTACTATTAAAATAATGAAGATTTTAGGATAGAAGATATTGGGGGTAACTCTCAGATTCCTGTCTCTTACTCCTAATGATTCTAAAAGGTGGGTAGGATTTATTAGAACCACTTACAGAGGAGAAACTTTAGGTACGGCGAGATTAAGCACTGTGTCCCGGATTACAGAGCTGGGGGTTTGGGGGAAGGGCGGGTGCTCAACCTGGATTCAAATTCAGACTCAGTTGTGACTGCATGGCCCCCACTCCTGATTCACGCAGGCGGTGACGCACAGTCGTGCCTTCATCAGTGGCCCTGCGCTCCCATGCTAATCGTGATAAAGTTCTTTCAGACTGTTTTCAGGACTCATCCTTGCTTGATTCCACCCTCTCCCCACCACCCCAAACCAGTTACACCTTGAGGACTATCCGTTCTCATCCTTAACGATTTTTATTCTCATCTTCCACCCCCAATGCCACTACCTTGGTTCAGATCATCAACACTGCTCCCGTGATTTCTGTAGCAGCTCCTGACTAGCCTCTCTGCTCCGGTCTTGCCTCTTCTCTAACCGATTCTCTGTGTTGTGGCTGTGATTTTCTTTATAAAATGTGGACCCATTCTTCACTTGCAGCTCCTCTGGGGCTGTCTGCTGTCGTCAGCATCATCTAAGTCTCACACACCGGCCCTCCACAACTGGACCCTCACTCCCTGCTTACCTCTCCAGTCTCAGCTATCACCTCCAACTTCTTCACCTCCACTGGCCCGCCAACACCAAGCAACTCTAAACCTTCAGTTATACTTAATGATTTGCCATACTCAGGATGAACGGTGTTTGTTCTCTGTCTCTCCGAGTCTTTGCATATGTTATACTCTCACCCAACTTCTTCACCCGACCACTGCTATTCGTCCATCACCATTCAGTTTAGACATTACGTTCTATACAGTCTCTCTTGACAGCCCCTCCCCACACCTTCAAATCTTGGAGACCCTCTATGTGCTCCCACGGCATCCTCGTACACATCATACCATAACGGCTTGCCTTTTCCTTCATAAGATTGTACGAATGAATGAAAACTAAAAAGGTTACTCAAATAACCACACTCAGTTTGTGTAACAAGATCCCTAAAGCAGGCATTTGAAAATGTTGGCCTGTATGGTGTTTTCATGACCATTGAATAAATGTACAATTTATTTTGGTTATTTTAAAATGCTGGAGATGGCTCATAGACTGTCCCTTCCTTAAAATTTTTGAGGACTCTAAGGGTCCAGGAAACCTATGTTGAGAACAACTCAAGAGCATATGAAAAGCATCATGGAAAAGAAAAGTGAACCTGAAACCCAGAGACTTTATATAACATTCCCAAGGTCAAGTGTTTTGACATGCATGTGAGCTCAAAATGCTGGATGTTTTCACAGTTGAATTGTAAATTTCCTTACAAAGGTTTCAAGTGGTTTTCACCTGCCAAAGCACCCCCTCCAACCAAAAGTGTGAGTGAACCTCCTTCACCAAATATTAGAGACACAAGGATTTCCCAAGAATTAAAGATGCATTGGAATCTCAGCCTGCAGATGCTATAATTAATTTAGAGGCTCCAAGAGAACATTTTGGTCATTCTGATCTGCTCTGGTCAAAACCAGAAGATGATTTGGTGTAACCATATCAATTTTCATATGGTTATTTTCTTCTCATTCTACCAGCAGATAATAAGCATATGAACACACGGATAAATTTGACTTGCTTATTTAATGTATTTGATGAGTGGCCCAGAATATTCATGTGTTAGATATTTTAATTAGTAGAACATGAATAGTGTGCAAAACATTTCCCGAAGTGTCTTCTAGATTTAAGCGTCCTTAGAAAGGATCTTTGGAGGTTTATTTAGAGGTTCAATCTTCTAGACCAGTGATTATCCGACTTTAAAGTGACTTGAGAAGCTGTTAAAAATGCAGGTTTCTTGGTGCCACTTCCTCAGTTTGATTTAGTCGCCCAAGGTAGGGCCCAGATTGGGACACAGGTTGGCAGCACAGGCATCTAAAGAAATATAATAAAAACCTCCGATTTCTCTAAGGTAGTTGGTCTAGCATCCCCAGTTTTTAGAAATTCTGATCTAGAAGAACAATTCTGTCGGAGTCCTGAAATTCTGAAGTTGTTTGTTTGATTAAAAAAATACACACACACACAAACCCAATGTCAATATCAAATGTTCCTGAGTTGATTGGTAATACTCTGGGACAGTTCATAAACAGGACTAAGAAACAAAGCTCTAGACGGAGATATTTCGATGCACAGAGGATCTTGAATACTGCAGGAGCTTGCTGGATTTCTACAAGACTTTACATGAAAACGTTGATTTTTTATATTTTTATATTTTCATTCCTCATGAACTGAGGGTGTGCTGTATGCCTGTGTGCCAGGTGCAAAGGAATGGATTCATTCCCAAACACAGAGACCACACCAGAAAGTGAACACATGTCAGCTATATATTGACAAAAGTTGAGTATGTTTGTTTAAAGGGGATCTACATGAAGGGTAGAACAACACACACAAAAAAGAGATCTCTTATCACAACTCCTGAAATGTGCCTTGTCAGCCTTATATACTCCTAAGATCATTTTAGAGAGAAAACAACTTTATTACATGATAAAAGTCATATGAATTTAAATACACACACACACACACACACACACACACACACACACACACACACACACACACACACTATTTCCCTGAGAGCCAAGAGTTTAAAACCTCTGCTTGTGACCATCCCAAGATAGATACAGCTTCTCTGGACCTAGTCAGTAGGAAATGACGGGTCTCCGGAGGGGATGTCAGTTAAAAACCTCTGTTCTTGGGACTTCCCTGGTGGTCCAGTGGTTAGGACTCAGCGCTTTCACTGCCGTGGCCCCAGGTTCAATCCCTGGTCAGGGAACTAAGATCCCGCAAGCCTCGCGGCAGGGCCAAAAAAAAAAAATCTCTCTTCTGAAATGCTCCAGGAAGAAAAGGATCATCGCAGAAGGGGCCTCACCCTCCTGGAAAGCATCTGAAACCTCAGCTACAGAGGACCAAGGGAACGCTGGGGCACTGCTGAACCCCCAGCCCAAGGGGACAGGACCGTGAGTTTATTTTTATAAATGACCATGATCTTTTTCCTTTTTGCTATGAGCCAGATTTAAAACTCTATTCCTAAGCAGTTTTAGGTATGTACACACAAGAGTGGTCATACCTCTTTTCAGTGTTTGGAACATGGATGCCCACCCAACTCCAGCTGTGAGCTGCCAAGATAAGAGATTCTTTAAAAGCATTTTAAATCTTTTGTGCGTGGCTGAATTTTTAGGTATGCTTTTATCCTTCAGTTATGCCTAAATTGGACCAACTTTATCCACAACAACACATTGAGAATGGACCGTAAAACAAGAGGAGCAGTGGCAATCAAGGCCCTTGACACTGAGAAACACTAAGTCCCAAGATCTCCTCAAATCTCCATATTTCCAAATACATGAATGTTCGTAGAGGCTCTTGGCTTTCTCTCAGTTGAATGAATAAAGTATATTTTCATCACAAGTCACATGAATTCTGTGTACTCTTTATATCTGAAGTAATGAGGTTTTTCACAAGCTCCATACATGTAGTCCAAACTGGTGTTTCAATGAATTTATTAACTATTCATTAAAACCGAGACTGTTATCTCTGCAAATGCCAAGGTTATATGACTTTCAAATCTCCTCACATAGTTATCAGTAGAAAGCTCTAAACTTCGAAGTTTTCATTAGAGACTTTGGTTCACTGCTTACTAAATATTTCAAGATTGGCATTTAATATTGTAATTGGCTGAGAGCTTATAATGTTCCAGACATCAAGCTAAATGCTTTACCTGTATTACCTGGGTTAATCCTCACAATACCCCTATGACGAATGAGGAATGGGCTCAGAGAGGGTGGTCATTTGTCCCAGGACACACAGCAGAGCCTTACTTGGTTCCATCTGCCTCTCAAATCTGCGTTCTCACCTACTGTGCTATTCTGCATCTGATGACTCCTGTTCTGATCAAACACGAGCAAACCTTGCTTAGAAATTCTGGGAAAGTGTTTTAGACACCTGTGTTGTGACGGCCTTAGGAGGATGTGTTCAGGTTTTTGAGTCAGAGCTGCCTGATTCACAGAAAAGTGTTGTGTTCCTCTACAAGGAAGGATGTTACTCTGTAAATTTAGCATGTGTTTGAGAAGTGATGATGGCTGAAAACTTCAGGAGGGAGCAGATGTGTGCATCCCGGTGGCAGCTTCCTTTATTCAGTAGCTTTCTGTAGGAAAAACTCCGCTGAGATCTGCAGTTGCCAGTTGCCATCGGAATACTACAATCTGAACACTGAACTGCTCTGTCTTTTCAGATACATAAACACACACACACGCACACGCACACACATTACACTACATTTATTTTGAAGGACAAGAAACAATTTCCTTAGGAATATCTCCTACTAGAAGTCGCGCATACTTTATCTACTCAAACATGTCTGTATGCGTGACCTTGTACTACAATCTGAAATTCCTAATGGCATTTTATTTAGAGCTGTAAAGAAATGACAGTGAAGGAGGTCAGGGAAGAAGAAGGGAAAACCATAGGGAGGAAGAGGGCAAATGAAAAGATCAGATCTTATCTACATCCTTCACAGCTGGAGGCTTACACCGACAGCACAGACCAAAGAACAGGCATATTGGAAGGAAGCATGAGGTTTCAGTCTGTTTATTTTCTGAGAGGAGGGAGGCGAGTACTTTTCTCTCCCTTGGGTAGGAATCAAGAATATTTTTATTTCACTGTTTACTCAACATGTCCCTTCTTTTTCAAGGAGAAATTCTCCTTTTTGTTTTTAGCCCTTTCCAGGAGTGCCTCCATGGCACTGAAGTCCCACACCAGTTTAGGGGACGCAAATAGCCCACTGCGCCTGGTCCTGACACAGCTGTTGAATAAAATCCCAGCACTTGTTATCTCCCTTTGGAAACAAAAGTATCGAAATAAGATCTCCTAGTCTATAAAAAGCCTCTTGTTTCCCTCAAAGAGGCAGGCACTGCTCTTCCTCGGGCAGTTGAAGTTCACAGAAAGCAAAGGTAAGAGCTACCGTCCTGGAAGAGAATTCTCCATCTCTCTCTCCCTTTCACACAGGCGCAAACACATGCACGCGTGCGCGCGCGCACACACACACACACACACACACACACACCATCTTAGTGAGCAAACAGGACATTTTTCTTACTTCTGGATGGCATCTGACTCCCATACCTCCATTTCTTAGCAGGTTTTTACCCCAAAGCTGAAAGCTAAGGGACTTGCCTTCATTTGCCAGCAAAGGGATCGCCATTATTTACGTCTTTGGAGTAACTTTGTTCACAAATAGGAAACAAGGCTGGAGGAGAGGATTTCTGTCTCTAGGATGAATCCTCCGTGGGTGACGAGGCCCACGTGTAGAGAGGCGCTTTCTCACATTCAGGCAAACATGGGTATGATTTAACTGGCTCTGAGAATGTTCCAGTGGGCAGAGGCAGGCAGGGAACCACGCACTCAACCCATAAACAGCTGGGCTCCGAAGACTGTCGGCCGAGCTTTCATCTGTGGGGAGAAGCTGCTTGGCTTCATCCCACCAGCTGAAATTCATTTTTCAAAAGAAATTAGACGGAGGTACTGTTGTTATAGCAACAGTCAAAGTCACTTACACACAGCCTCTTCCCCACAGCCTCACTCATGGCCAGTGATTTCAGTTACGCACAGGGAGTGACCGAGGCTGAGCCCGGGTGGACCCTTTCTTTGTCCTTTAAGGAGTGCAAGCCTAGATCTTCTGTGTCCAATCTGAAGCTAAAAGACCAGATTCTCATGCCCCACGGAGTTCTCCCAGTCCTGAAAGTCGACGAGCAGAGAAGCTCAGAGAAAAACCTTTGCCTCTGATGTTTTCATGTCTTGGGTAGGAACTGGACACGTGACCACTGAATTTCCTGGGGTTAACCAAGTACTAGCGGTTTCAGAATGGGAATTTCCAGTGAGTTTGGTAATGTTGGCCATCACCACCACATTCTCAACTGCTTCGTGACTTTCGTCCTCCAGGAGTTTATTCTTGGGGGTGTGGAACTCCCAAAATAATAGCCTAGTCCAAGCCCCAGAAACAACAGTCAACTCCAAAATGCCCCTTTCTTGACGAAAATATACACCTATTACCCAACCTTTATAGCAAATAACCTTCCCAGGCAGATGGCAACATAACAGTCTACATTCACCCCAGAGGTACCCCAAGGTGGTAAATATCTATGAAGCCAGTGCTCACAATGAAGGTGAACTGTGTCCTCCCCAGATTTGTATGTTAAAGCTCTAACCCCCAACAGCTCAGAACATGAGGACATCTGGAGATATAGGATCTTTAATGAGGTCCTATGGGGGGCCCTCATCCAGTCTGACGGGTGTCCTTATAAAAAGAGGAAATTAGGACACAGGTACCCACAGAAAGAAGACCAGGTGAAGACACAGGGAGAAGACGGCCATGGACAAGCCAAAGAGAGAGGCCTCAGAAGAAACCAACCCTGCTGACACCTCGATCTTGGACTTCTATTCTCCGACCTGTAAAGAAATGCATTCCTGAAGTTTAAGCCACCTAGTCTGTGTGCTACTTTGTCATGGCAGCCCAAGCATACTAATGCAACTAATAATCTGATTTAGATGTATCTCTGTCTTCTCAGGATCTTACACAGGTTAAGCACTCCATAACTATTTTAAAGGAAAACCTTGCACGGATGTATTCATGCTTGGATTCAACTAACGGAACACCTACCGTGTGCCAAGTTCTAGATCAGGCACCAGGGTCTCGAGAGTGAACGAGATTCAGTCTCTGACCTCAGGAGCCTTCAGAGTGGAGGGGAAAGAAGTGGATGAACAAGGACAAGATAATTTGACATAGATGCCTGTGCTGTGGAAGCACAAAAGAAGGGCGTGTTACTCAGTCCAGATGAGCTAAGGCTTCCTGGGGGGACTGGTACGTAAGCTGAGACTTGAAGGATTCATAGTGAGGAAAAGAAAGCATGGCTTCTAAGTGAAACTCAAGTGGTAGCGTCTGGCTTGAGCCAGAGTGCAAGGGGGAGGCTGGAGAAGGGAGAGCTCTACAGATCATGGAGGGCTTGTCTGCCATGTTAAGAAGTTTGGACTTTATCCAGAGGCTTTGAGAGACGCTGGAGGAAAAGGAGTCACTTGCAATGCTAACTTCTGCTTTCATAGTGAGAGACACTGGTTGCAAAAGGTAAGGCATTTGAAGTGATCTGTATTAGTTTGCTAGGGCTGTCATAACAAAATACCACAGACTGGGAGGCTTAAACAACAGAAATGTTTTTCCTCACAGTTCTGGAGGTGGAGGTCCAAGATCAAGGAGTTGGCGAGTTGGGTTTCTCTTGAGGCCTCTCTCCTGGGCTTGCAGACAGCCACCTTCTCACTGTGTCCTCACATGGGCTTTCCTCCTGTGGGTGTGCATCCCTGATGTCCTTTTGTGTGTCCAAATCTTCTCTTCTCAGAAGGACACCAGTCAGATTGGATGAAGGCCTACCCTAACAGCCTCATTTTAACTTCATCACCTCTTAAAAGGCCCTATCTCCAAATACAGTCCCATTCTGAGGGCTTCAACATATGAATTTTGGGAGAAGACACTATTTCAGCCCATAACATGATCCAACATCATTCCCTGCATGGCTGATTAAGCCAATGGCTAAAGTTATCCTTTTTTTTTTTAAATTTACTTATTTTATTTATTTTTGGCTGCTTTGGGTCTTTGTTGCTGCGTGCGGGCTTTCTCTAGTTGCAGCGAGCGGGGGCTACTCTTCATTGTGGTGTGCGGGCTTCTCATTGCAGTGGCTTCCCTTGTTGCTGAGCATGGGCTCTAGGTGCACAGGCTTCAGTAGTTGTGGCTCACGGGCTCTAGAGCGCAGGCTCAGTAGTTGTGGCGCACGGGCTTAGTTGCTCTGCGGCATGTGGGATCTTCCCAGACCAGGGCTCGAACCTGTGTCCCCTGCATTGGCAGGCAGATTCTTAGCCATTGCACCACCAAGGAAGTCCCTAAAGTCATCCTTAACTTATAAATCAATACAGCACACACTTGGTCTTGAATCAAGTAGCTCAACAAATGCTATTTGGTACAGAGCTTAACAGCATATTTTTTAAAAAAGTGTTTGTCTCCCAATTTTAAACCCAAATTCAAAAGACACTTCATATTTGCCCCTGAACTATTAGCAAAGAAGTGTAGTCAGAGATGACGCCAAGCAAAGCCTCAGAAGTAGCCCGTCATGATTTAGAAGGCTCTGAAAAATGACCAGTTGTTCCCTGAAGTTTAGTAAATGTTACTTTACATTGATAATTCATGTGACCTCAGAGAGACAGAGGGAAAACTGAGGCACCGAGAGACTAGGGCTACAACCTAACTCAGAGAAAGGACAAGGAATGATAGAATTTCCGGCTCCAGCCCGATGACCCGTGCAATAAATCACTTTGCCTGTAACAGATTCAGAGTTTGTCAACTTTCTGTTCAAATTGTGGTGTATTGTAAATGTACTGTAACAGTGTAGAGTCACAAGTATGTATTTCAGTGGTTTTATCTTTCTTACCTAGCCATCCAGATATTATTTATGCGGTTTCCATTATAATGCTACAGTTAAGTTTGCATAATATTTTCTGTAACCACCTACTTTTGCATGGTTATGGCTCTCTAAAGTCCCCTGGGACAGATTTTTTTTCACCTCGGTCTCAGTTCTGAAGTACATTTTTTTGGTAACAACAAATGATGACTTTGGGGATATTTTGAAGTTACATGAATGTAAAAAAAAGAAAGGAGGATTTTTTTACTGCAACGAATATTTTGTTACCTTTTGTCCAATCAAACACCACAAATCAAAAAGAGCTGAACATAATAAAGGCATCAAGCAAGGCAGTGTAATAGATTTCACTGAAGACTGCCCACACTGGCAGATTTAACTAAATGAGGTTTGCATTCACATGCTTATCAGTATTTAAAAATACCCTGAGTGCACACAACAGAAAACGTCAGGAAGTTGAAAAGCAAAACTATGCACGTGGTGTTTTCCAGCTCTCACTAAAGCACAGCAATTAAACAAACTTAATTATGTGATCCGGCAGCAGTGACTTAACCTCTCCGGACCTCCGTTTCCTCAATTATAAAAGGAGAGGGCTGGACTACCAGATCGCCAGGGCTTGTTCCAGCTCTATTTAGACTCTGGATTCAAATCAGTGACTCACTTTCAAAATCACCCTGGAAGGCACTGTTAACTCAGAAGGGTAGCTGTATTTGGCAGGTAGTTACTGAGGAACTAAGAGCCTCATTTTAAGTCAGAGAGCAAGAATCCATTACACCCTTCTGCAAATGTTTCCTGGCTTTAGTAAATTAGAAACAAAAATTACACTAAATCTTAAATCACAGAGATCTTTTAAAAAACCAGAAACCCAAGTGTGTAAATCACATGGTTCATTTAAAAGAATTTCTCACTTTATGATGGTCTGCTTGGTATCAGGTGCTGAGCTGGGTGCAGAAACAGGAAAGATGCAGAGGATCCTTGCTTTTAAAGAAATTCAGAGCCTGTTGCACATTTTCCTTTTGCTCCGAAGTATCTATTGGATACTTTCGGGAAATGCTCCTGTTGTGCTCCGCGTTTGTCCGGAGGTAGACAACAGTGATGTTTCCATTCTGGTGACCAAAACTTGGTTAACTTTGCTAATTTACAGGATGATGCAAAGCTGCTTCTTCATTTCCACCATGAGTGATTTTTGAATAAATGACCCTAAACATGCCAGTTGGGTAACTGGATACTGCACCAGGTTACAGGGAGAAACTGTCCACCTTTTCTGGGCGTGGATCATCGTGTATTTCACCTAGAAGATGCAGATGGGTGTGGGTCTAATCATAGGCTTAGAGTCACGGGCCCTGGGTCCTAGAATCACTTCCCTCATGACCAAGCTGTGTGTTCTGTGGAAATCAGGTGACTATTCTCTACCTCCATTCTCTCCTGGACAAATTACTCTCTAAAATCCCCTAAAGATCTAACAGTCTAGAATTTTAATCTTTCGAGGTCAATTTGGATATAGGTGGAAGATGAGCCAACTGACATTTTAGGTTTCCTCTTAACCTTGTGGTTCTTTTCTAAAATATGTAACTAATTCCTAAATTTGAAAGAATGAAAAAGTTTGTGACTATCGCTGTTTCTAAATACATTGTGTAGTAAAACCTAATTCAATTCCTGCTAACTTTGCCTTTAGCTGTAACTTGGCTAAGGGCCAACCTGATATTTATCCTTATGTGTGAAAAAAAAAAAAAGAGCTCACTATATAAAAGAATAGGTATAATAAAGATTATAAGGGGAATGCTTAAGCTACTTAAGACAGAAATGGGTTTCATGGACTCAAGGACTCAGGAGACTCAAATTTAAATAAATGATTGATACAGGTATTAGGATTCCTTTTCATATATTAATTAAAGTAGTTCCCGAGGATGTTTGTTAACTAACAGTTTGATGGTCTAGTTTGAATTGCAGTTGTTTCTTTTAAATATATCACAGGTAGTATATATTTACTACTATACTTCAATTCTTCTCAATTCGGGCAGCAGTTTGCCCAAATTAGTTTAAATTAGGGAGAGTCTATTGTATTCATAAACTCCTCATCTAAATGGCAGAAATGATGACTATAAAATTCATCTTAGATTTGTTGGAATTCTGCAGCTTACCATTTAGTCTGAGACTCGTAAAGAATGAACATGGAATGATTAATGGCCATTGTTGATTTCTTACAGCTGTAACTTATCAGAATATGTATACTCTAATACTGTACCCATGGTAATTATCTCATTACTATGAAGTGTCACAGAAATGCATTATGCGAAGTACACGTTGAATCACATTTAGCCATTTCTTTTTATGTTTAAAACCCCGAAGCTTAGTGTTCGCTAATAGTTGGAGCTCTGTATGCAAGTTGGGGGCTTTGCAAGAGAGTTGGGGGCTTTGCAGGGAATTGGGGGCTTAGCATGGGAGTCACGCACGTGAGCTGCAGATCCTGGGCAGAACCATCACCAGCTTTGTGCCTCTGGTCTCTCTTTGAAACTTTTCTGCACCTTAATTTCTAATTTGAAAATGGGCATATTCATGCATGACCCCTACTATACCTCATGGAAAGGATTAAGCAGATTAAGTCTATAAAACAGTTGGTCACTAGGAGGAAAGGCATTAACGAAATTACTCGGCACACTGCAGTGGTGACTTCTCCAACTGCATCAATATTTAATCAGCAGGTACACATAACACTTGACATTTCTATGGAGCTTTTCATGCAAGCATCTTAACATAACTTAAAGAAATGCATGGCAACAATTATCAGAGATCTGAGAAGCGTCAGCTCATTGGCCAGAGTGGGTAGAGACACAGAAGCTTTGTTTCTAACATCAGAGTGTTCAAGAGGAGTAGGGCATCCAGATCCAGTTATCACATAAACCTGAAGATAGGGCCTTAGAAATAAGGCGATGTTTATTTGAGTCACCCATCCATACATCTGAGGTGGCCTGAACAACGTGAGAGCAAAAATTCCCAAGGAAAGTGAACACATGGTTGGAGACGGGCCCTCTTTTTTTTAAAATTAATTAATTAATTAATTAATTTTTTGGCTGTGTTGGGTCTTTGTTGCTGAGTGTGGGCTTTTCTCTGGTTGCGGCGAGCGGGGGCTACTCTTCATTGTGGCACGCGGGCTTCTCACTGTGGTGGCTTCTCGTTGCGGAGCATGGGCTCTAGGCACACGGGCTTCAGTAGTTGTGGCACGCGGGCTCAGTAGCTGTGGCTCACGGGCTCTAGAGCGCGGGCTCAGTAGTTGTGGCACATGGGCTTAGTTACTCCACAGCACATGGGATCTTCCCGGACCAGGGCTTGAACCTGTGTCCCCTGCATTGGCAGGCCGATTCTTAACACTGCGCCTCCAGGGAAGCCCCAGGCCCTCTTAATTAGATGAGAGCAGTCAGCAAAGAGACAAAGAAACAGTATCAGTGAGAGATTAAAATAAAACATCAGGAAAGTAGGACAAAGCAAAAAAGAACAATTTGTGGTCAGATCTGTCATAGCAGTTGCAGCTTTGAAATGAGACCTAAGAGACCATTAAATTAGTACCAGAGTAATTCAGTGGGAATCTAAGAAAGGGTTCCTCCAGGACACCCAGCAGCATCAATATCACCAGGGAACTTGATGGAGATGCAAATTCTCGGCTAGTTCCCCAGACTTCTGGATCAGAAACTCGGAAGGCGGGGCCCAGAGTCTGTGTTTCAATCAGCCCTCCAAGTGATTCTCCTGAGCTGAGAATCCTTGCTCAGGAACAGTGCAGCCTGTCCAACAGAACTTGCTGAGAGGACGGAGATGTTCTGTATCTACGTTATCCAGTACATTAGTCTCAAGCTGCATGTGGCTGTTGTGTACTTGAAATATGGCTACTGCTACTGAGGAACCAATTTTTAAATTTTGTTCATTTTAATTAAATTTAAAAGAGCTGGGCTTCCGTGGTGGCGCAGTGGTTGAGAATCCGCCTGCCAATGCAGGGGACCCGGGTTCGATCCCTGGTCTGGGAAGATCCCACATGCCACAGAGCAACTAAGCCCGTGCGTCACAACTACTGAGCCTGTGCTCTAGAGCCCGCGAGCCACAACTACTGAGCCCGCGAGCCACAACTACTGAAACCCGCGTGCCTAGAGCCCATGCTCCGCAGCAAGAGAAGCCACCACAGTGAGAAGCCCGCGTGCCGCAACGAAGAGCAGCCCCCGCTCGCCACAACTAGAGAAAGCCTGCGTGTAGCAACGAAGACCCAACGCAGCCAAAAATAAATAAATAAATAAATAAATAAAATAAGAGCTGCATGCAACTAGGGGCTACTCTATTGGATAGCAAAGTTCTAGAATGCTGCTGTGAATGAATGCCAGGTTTTTGGTCAGTAAGAGAAGCAAATGGTGAAGAATGGAGATGCTGTCTGTGACTCTTCTGCAGAAGAAATCTCATTTGGAAAAGTTGGAGGGAAAAAGGCACCATGGCTTGTATGTCAGGAGGTGAAGTCAAGGTTTTTCAGGAAAAGGAAATCCTGAGTGGGTTCAAAGGTGAAGGAAATCAGAGGGCAGGAGAGGTGGACATTAAGAAAGGAGGGACACGTGAAAAATTGTGTTGCAAATGTCTAATTGTGCTAAAATACCCATAATATAAAATTTACCATCTTAATCATTTTTAAGTGTACAGTTGAGTGGTATTAAGTCCTCTTACACTGTTGTACAACCATCTCCACCATCCATCTCCAGAACTCTTTTCTCTTGCAAAACTGAAACTCTATACCCATTAAACAATAACTCCTTATACCCCCTCCTCAGGCTCTGGCAACCAGCATTCTGCTTTCTGTCTCTATGAATGTAACTACTCTAGATAGCTCATAAAAGTAGAATCATAGAGTATTTGTCTTTTTGTGACTAGACTATTCCACTTAGCATAATATTCTCAATGTTCATCCATGTTGTAGCATGTGTCAGAATTTCCTTCCTTTTTAAGGCTGAATAATATTCCATTATATGTATATACTTATCTGTCCATGGACGTTTGGGGTGCTTCCACCTTTGGCTGTTGGGAATAGTGCCTCTACGGAGATGGGTTCATAAATATCTCGAGACCGTGCTTTCAATTCCTTTGGGTAAATACCCAGAAATGGAATTGTTGGATAATATGGTAGTTCTATTTTTAATTATTTTGAGGAACCACCATACTGTTTCCCATAGAGCTGTACTATTTTACATTCCCATCAAGATATTTGCTTTTGAACCAATGAAGAATGGCACATCGGAGCCATCAAAAGATGGCTCTAAAGAAGACAAGTGTGGGGAAGAGGTATGTTGAGATGGAAGTGTGGGGTGGGGGGTGGCGTGTGGACAAGGCTGCTTGGCTCTAATGGTTTCAATTTTTTCACTGAAGTTGATGCAAGGACCTCACCTCTAAGGAAGAACACTGCTAAGAAGGAAAAACCAAGGGCTTGAGGAAAGAAGTGAATGAAGGTTTGTAGAGTTAGTCCTTCATAAGAGAATAACAGGATGAATGGATAAAGAAGATGTTGTATGTGTGTTATGTATATATATATATACATAACACACATACATACACAACAGAATACTACTCAGCCATAAAAGATAATGAAAGAACGCCATTTGCAGCAACATGGATGAACCTAGAGATGATCATACTAAGTGAAGTAAGTCAGACAGAGAAAGACAAATATCATGTGATATTACCTATATGTGGAATCTAAAAAATGATACAAATGAACTTACTTACAAAACAGAAATGGACTCACAGACATAGAAAACAAACTAGTGGTTACCAAAGGGGAAGGGCGGGTAGGGATAAATTAGGAATTTGGGATCAACAGATACAAACTACTATACAAAAAATAGATAAACAACAAGGACCTACTGTATAGCACATGGAATTATATTCAATACCTTGTAATAACCTATAATGGAAAAGAATCTGAAAAAGAATATATATATATACATATACATGTATATATATAAAACTGAATCACTTTGCTGTACACCTGAAACATTGTAAATCAACTAAACTTCAATTAAAAAAAAATGAAAAATGAAAAAGAGAAGAACAGGGAAACTTTCCCAGGGCTCTGAAGCAGAGGTATAGCCAGGACTGTTAAAGGACTGAATTGTGCTTCCAACCAAAAGATAGGTTGAAGTCCTACCCACAGGACCTCGAATGTGACTTTATTTGGAAACAGAGTCACTGCAGATGTAATTCGTTAAGACGAGGTCATACTGGAGTAGACTGGGTTCCTCATCCAACATGAGTGGCATCATTCTTATAAGAAGATGAAAATGTGAAGGCATGGAGACACACAGGGAGAATGCGATGTGACGGCAGAGGCAGAGATTGGAATTATGTAGCTGCAAGCCAAGGAATGCCGAAGAATGCTAGCAAACCATGAGAAGCTAGGAAGAGGCAAGGAAAGATTCCATGCAGAGTCTCAGAGGGAGCATGGCCCTGCTGACACCTTGATTCTGGACTTCCAGGCTCCAGGGCTGTGAGACAATAAATCTCTGGTGCTTTCAGCCACCTAGTCTGTAGTACTTCATTATGGCAGCCCTAGGAACTAATACAGCTGCAGAGTATGAATCTGCAATAGGCCAAGGTCATCCCAAGCCAAGGTCAAAATGAGTACTTCCAAATTACTTTGCGTCCCACCTACCAGCAATATGCTTCCTGATCTACTGCAATAATACAGGTAATCAGTCAATGTAACATATATTTTGAATCATAGTCCTTGCTAAAAGATTTTCTTTCTGTCAGGAACAAATGGTGCCTGCATATAAACTGTATGCTTCTAAGAACCAAGGGAGGAAAGAAATCTCACAGTCTTAGGGGAGAAGCATGTGGAGTAGATGTGTACAAGCAATACCTCGGGGCTGTCATTACCTGGAATTCTTCTTGAATAAATTCATTCAGACAAGCTTGTTAAAACCATTAGAGGCTTGCAAACTTTACAGGGAGGTGGGGAGATAAGGAAAGCATCCTTATCTCTTGCTCAGTGGTATATACCATTACAACCGGCAATGGCCACATCAGCACAGCACACACATGGGTTTTGGGTTTAGACTAACAGGTGGTCCCTCCAGCTCCCTCACTAACTGTCCAACTTTGCACAAATCACTGAATCTCAGTGAGCTTGTCTCCTTATATAAAATGTAGATAACCCATGGGACTGCTTTGAGATCATGTCTTTGAAAGTACCTAACAAAATGCCTGGCCCCCTAATAATAGGTTCTCATTCCCTTGCTGTCCCTAGTTATGCTGTCCAAGAAGGCAGCCCTGAGACACCTGTGGCTACTGAGCACTTGAAAGGCAGCTACTGCAACGATGAAATTGAAATTTTAATTAAATTTAATTTTAATTAATTTAGATTTAACTGTAAAAACTGAAGTAGTGTAAAATTTTTCTGGTAAATGCAACTTTAGCATAATGGTAGGAATACGCTTCACTTGAATTATTGCATCGCATAAGATACAGTATTATTATTATGTGTGTGTATCAGGCGCCAGCATCATTTCTAATGCTGCACATAAACGCTGTCACTGATCCAGCCAGTGGACATCCTGATTCATTTCCCCTGAATTTCTTTTTCTGGGCTATAAGTCTTAGTATGGCTCTTGCTTCATCTGTAAAAATCAAAGACTTTTCTAATTTTTTAAATTCTTAAGTTTGTCTGCTTTTGCTGACTTTGGTCTTTAAGTGCCAATGATTTCGGGAAAACAGTAGTACAATTATTTTCCTACTTTTACACTCGAGTTTTATGGCAAAAGTCAGCATTAAGGTGACGAGTGCCTAGAGATTAAGCCATTTAAGAAAAAGTTGCCTGATATATCCAGACAAAACTATAATTCAAAAAGATACATGCACCCCTATGTTCACAGCAGCACTATTCACAATAGCCAAGACATGGAAACAACCTAAATGTCCATTGACAGATGAATGGATAAAGAAGATGTGGTATATATACACAATGAAATACTACTCAGCCATAAAAAAGAATGAAATACTGCCATTTGCAGCAACATGGATGCAACTAGAATATTATCATACTAAGTGAAGTAAGTCAGAAAGAGAAAGACAAATACCATATGATATCATTTATATGTGGAATCTAAACTATGACACAAATGAACCTATCTACAAAGCAGAAACAGACTCACAGACATAGAGAACAGACTTGTGGTTGCCAAGGGGGAGGTGGGTGGGGAGGGATGGAGTGGGAGTTTGGGGTTAGTGGATGTAAGCCTTTATATATAGGATGGATAAACAAGGTCCTACTGTATAGCACAGGGAACTATATTCAATATCCTGTGATAAACCATGATGGAAAAGAATATTAAAAAAAACAATATGTGTATAACTGAATCACTTTGCTGTACAGCAGAAATTAGTACAACATTGTAAATCAACTATACTTCAGTTCAAAAAAAAAAAAAAAAGCTGCTTGATTATGAATCCTGGGTGAGTCTATGCCAGAGGCGGAGGTACAGTGGCTGTGAGAGCTGACGGGTGTAGGGTCAGCACTGCCACTGACTGCAGCACAAGACAAGGGTTGAAATCCTTCAAACGTCCCAACAGAAGAGTCTGGCGCACCTTGTAAGGGGAGCTCGGCCATGGCTGACGTGGAAGCGATGTGGATTATTTGGTTGAGAAGGATAACCTTGAGTGTTTGCCAAGTCAAGACACAAGTCATAAAAACAAAGTCTTTCCCTTGCTGCCTACTTGTCCTCCTCCCTTGAGAACATACCTCTTGCTTTTGTTAAAATTCACCTACATCCTAGTAAAAGAGGAAGAAAAGAGCTGTTACTGCAGTTATAAAGAAAAAAAAATCCAGAGATATCTCAAGTTTTAAATTTCTTGACAAGAAATGTATCCAGTTAACAAACTCTTTCCCTCCTGTCTCGCTCCCTTCCACAGCCCCTTGCATTAAGAACAACAAAAAAAAGCAATTAGACTCTGGCTTGTCATGAAATGCACACGGTAAAAGTATCACTGTTCCAAAATTCCAAAGCAATTTCACAATCCTAATGAAATGAGGGAGGAAATGGTTTTTTGTTGAAGTCTTGAAAACAATCACCCCGTTGCTATGTGGAGCATCTTTATAAACTGTAAAGGGATTTGTGTGTCCCTTCAACACACACTCACTGAGCATCATTTATGCACCAGGCGCCACACGAGAAGCTGGGGATACAAAGATGAATAGGACGTGAGCAGTCTGGAAGAGCTGACAACAGAGGGAGACAGTCATGATTATTACTTATTATAATGTGGCCAGGCTTCCCATGCCCTGTTCCTACCTCTAGCTCCAGGAACCTTGATTTTAATTCACAAAGAACCATGCTGTGGAGAGAGGGGAAAAAAAGAAAAAGAAAATGACCACAGTAAAGCCTGTAAAGGTGGCAGGTCTCTCTAGAAATACAGCTACTCTGCGAGCTTAGACCTCATTTAAACGAAGGGCGGGGAAAGGAAAGAACACAGCAAAACGCCTACGCAAACTGTACCACAACACAGACCTAGAGCTAGACGAGAGGAATTCAAAACAAATTGGGAAAGAAAATCATATACTGTGTAAAAATCAGTTAAAAAAGGAAAACGAAACAACCTGGAATAGAGTCAGAAACATCTTTCTCTCCTTGTCCTTTGCAGAATTGCCCCAGAGTAACATCCGAAGAAAGACATTACCTTCAGCTCCACTGCAAACGTGAGGTTTCACAAAGTAACCCAAGTTTGGAATTGATAACCCAATTTCTACATATTTTGGTTTTAACTCAGATGAAACAACTCAAATACCCAAACTCACGCTTTCCTGATGTGATTTTATGCCTGCTTAGAATCAGAGGCTATGGAGAAAAGTATATACACAATAAATCTAAAATCATTCAATTACCTTAAGTCAATTGGGAGGCTTATATTTACTGAGAATAGGCATTTGACTCCCATAACACAAAGACAAGCAAATGACTCCCATGTTGCAAAATCATTCTAAGTAGTTTATTACTCTGTGTTCGGTTGTTCAAGGGGCAAGGAGAAAGGCTTGGGAGCTTGATCAGGAAAATACTACATCTGTCAGCTGGCAGCAACAGCACGCCAACACAGCCTCTTGAATTGACTGCCGAATGAGCATCAGCTCACAGGAAGGGAAGAATTCAGCCCCTCTCAGGAAACAGATTCATGCTGCAAAATGATTCAAGTTAATTTCCTTCAGTTAATTAAGCCGGTTTCCTTATTAGCAAAGGGAGATGACCAAGTCTAGTCCACATCTAATGACTCACAGAATGATGAGGTTAGCTAGCTCCATCTCTATATTTAAACTTGACTTTTAGATAGAGTCTCAGAGAACGTCTATAAGCAGTACTAGCCCTACCCAGTATTTAGTTCTGCTTTTACTACTGTGGAACCAAGGACTCGCTCAGAAATGTCCACGTGAACTACCACGGAGTTCTGCTAACTGCGAAAATTCACATACTGCTTCACCTCAGAGATGTGTATGTGTGTGTGTGCACGCACGTGTGCGTGTGCACACCCAAGGTACCACGACATCCAGTATCCTTGAGAGGCTGGGGACTAGGTAGTATTGGGGAGTCCTCTAAACGCCCCTGTGACATGGCACCTCACGTGGAGGATGGGTTTATGGTGAACACTTCCTCTTTATCTTAAGCAAAATTTTGATGGTGATGAGGGGTGGGTACGGGGACAGGAATTCCTCTGGAATGGCTCAGGGATCCAGGTCCAAACCAGGGTAAGCCTGATGGTATTGCTGAACCAAATCTACTGTTACCCAGACAGGCCCCAACAATTTAAGCCCTCCTCCAAGTTACCAGCAAGTAGCAAACAGTCATCGTGTATCCATTCTATGCCAGCCAAATCCCAAATCTTTTCTCTCAATTCCCACATCGACCCTGCAATGTAATAAACATCATTTATACAAATGAGGAAACTAGGGGAGATGAAATAGATTGCCCAGGGTCACACAGCTCATGTGAGGGAGTTGAGACTTGAATTCCAAAGCCTGTGCTTTCTGTTAGTTACATGCCTCTCCACTTGTGAATGGAATGTGTTTCTTATTTCCAAACTATTCTGAAATGAGTGTGGCTCTCAAATGAAATAGGCAAAGAGGGGAGGCATCTTCAGAACTGCTCTTTCTATGCAGTGGGCGGCTGGCACATAAGGAAGTACTATCTGCAAGGGGATTTCCTGTAAGGGCTGCAGTTCTTTCAGATGTTATCAGAACAGTGCTGCAGCTGTCTGAGTTGCTCAGGTAGAGATGCATACTGGCCACTAACCCAACCCCAGTCTGATCCTAAAGAGCATGGCATGCCGCCCATGCAGGCCACAGGAATGACCCATCACATTGACGACCACTCTCCAGGGACATCTCTACAAAGGCACCAACACAAGAATGCATTTCCCAGGAAACCAAACCTGCTCATCAACCATGGTTCATCTCTGGAGCTGTAAAAACTCACATTATACTGGCACTGCCTTCACCTGGATCTCTGTAATTCTCTTTATGTTTCTTTATTAATATCCTTCACTTCAATTTCACTTTCCTCATAGACAGGGCTAATATTCTCTAGTTCAGAAGACGACTGTATACACTAAATGAGGTAACATAAGCAACGTATCCAACAATGCCACTTGAAGACTTCCTGTAACTTTCCTCTTCCATTAATGATTCCGTAGTGACCTGTAGGGATTTCCAAGTGTGTGTTCCTTATCCCCCTGTTCAATGTTGTTATCAAGTGTAAAGATAATACAAATATACAGTTTTAGATGACGGAACCAGGGTTCCACAACATGAATACTGCTGGTTTTTTAACTTGAGGTTTACATAAAAATGGATCTTAGGATCTCTAAGAATCCCCAAGAATTGTATGGAGAATTTTGTGGTTATATGCCCTTTTTTCAGGAGAAAGGATCTAAAGCTTTCATCAGATTCTCAGTGTGGTTCATGATCCTCCAAAAGTGTGACAACAGCTCTCCTACGGGTTAGCAGTAACGGATCAGGTTGGGTGGAACCCGTTTTATAAGCAGCCCTGATTTCCTCGAAGTTCAAAGCCATGTGTTTTTGTAATTCCAGGTTACAGTAATGAATGTACATTCTCCAGATCCAGGGGGACTGTGTATGTTCTACACTCAGGGCAGCTGGAAGGCTGGGCTTGGTTCTGTGTCTTCATTCTCATCCGGCAGCAAGAGGGTATAACCAGGGCACAGAAGGCCCCAGAAACCGTATCACGTGAGAAACAGAGGAAGGAGCCAAGTATATTTTGCTGGAGAAAGAGAAGAACTGGGCAGTAGGAATGCCAGAGCTCCTCTTTAAATAGCTGACCGCTGCTATGTAGGAAATGGATTAGATTTAATCTAATGTAGCTCCAGAATATGGAACTAAGATCAAGGGTTAGAAATTATGGGGAGAAAGAATCCAGCCTCTCTCTAAGGAGGAACTTTTGAACATAGAAAGGGTTTCACTGTGAGGCTATTGAGCTTCCTATCCCTTGAGTTTTCATACCAAGCTGCATGTTCATCTGCCCGGGATTTGTAAAAGGGATTCTTTATTGGGTGGAAGGTAGGGGAAAATGACCTCTACGATTCCTTCGAATTCCATGATCTGTCTATTAAGATTTTATATCTCTTATTAAAATTTATAGTCAAAGACACATACACACGTTCCTTCCCTTACTTCATATAATAGATGCTTGTGGTGAATCATTTTATAAAGGGGATAATTACTTCTTTAAAACTTTTGATTTCTATGTATTCTGTTGCCTTAAAATGGAGGAAACCTATGCCTGGATGCGGCATCTGTGTTTTCAGCACACCCTCCGCCCATCTACCTCCTTGTCTGAGTCTCCCCCGCCCCCAACAGCCTTCACCCCACCCTCGCCTCTCCCCGGGCCTCTTGTGCTCTCCACCTAACCGGTTAAACTTGCTTCTCATCCTGCGTCTCTCCAATCTATTCTCCACGAGCAACCAGGGGAATCGCTTAAAACCATTCATCAGAGCATGTCTTGCTGCCTAAGGTCCTTCTATAGATTCCCATTCTCTTAAAGTCACCCTCATGGCCTGGAATCGCTGGATGACATGGTGTCTCCAAGCCCATGTCAGGCCAGCCTCCCTCCTCCACTGTGCTCTGGCCACACGGGCCTCTCCCCCTGCTCTTCTCCTCCTCGGCATCTGCACCAGCTTCCCCTCTGCCTTGAACCTGCTCGTCCGAGCTCCTGGTCATCCTTCAGGTCTCAGCACAAGTATCAACTCCCTGGCCATGCTGTCTCAGTTAGCATAACCCCACCTTTGCCCGAGCACATCGCTGTTTTATTTCCTTCACACCCCTTATCACAATTTATAACCATTATGCTTCTTATTTTTGACTTGGTATTCTTCCCCCATCCAAGGGTAGCTCACTGGTGATAAGGACCTAGTCCACGCTGTTGACTGATGTGTCTGTGCCCCGTGTCTAGCACAGGGACTGGCCCATGGTTGAGGTCAGTAAGTATTTCCCGAATGAAAGAATGAATGAGTGAGTGAGTGAGTGCATGAACAAGTCTGTCTGGTACAGATGGTCAGCTCTGCGGCTGTGTGTGACCTTGTTCATCTCTTAGACTGAAATGAATACACTTCCTTGCTGCCCGTCCTCTTACCTAGGACAGGGCTGTGTAAACAGCAGGCCCTCTAGAAGATTTTCCATGGGCCCCCAAGAAGCTCACTAATATAAAGCTAAAGATTAGAGAAAAACAACCTTTTTTACTGAAGAAAGACATTACCCATGCCTCGGAGTGTCCACTGAGGGGTAAAATCCTAGAGAGGACTAGCCCAAGTCCCTCAACCTAGGATAGCATATCTCTTCTTCCTCCTAGGGCTCTCAGAAAAAAAGTATTCTGGCTGAGAGGAACAAGAGATGCTGGAATGGGTTACTGAGGAGGTGGTAGAATCTCCCTTTCTGGAGATCTTTAAAAATAGAACAGCCATCTGGGATGATTTAGATATGGTCTCCATTGAAGAAGGGGGATGAAAAGGGAAGGAAACATCTCTTTAGGTTCCATCTCATCCTTGATTTTCTGATATTTCACTTTAAGTTTTTATTCATGGCAAAAGCCTGAAAGGAGCTAGGAATTCACTTTTTCTTTTTAATGGAAATTGAAATCCCATTTTACTTTGAACTGTAATTCTGCTATATCACTCTCCTTCTCTCCTCAAATGGAAAATTTGGATGCCATAATTTTTTGGTTAGGTAGAAAGTTTGGATGAAACTTAACTTCCATTCTCTTTCCTAGAAAGGAAAGCAGAAGAATCTAAGATGGAAAAGTTTAGATGCTGGGAAATGACAGGGTGAAGAACACAAATCTGTGAGGGTTTTGTTCAGGCCACTGAAAAGGATCGAGGGACAGGAGCAGCCCAGGAAAAAAAGGCAAATTTTTTTAAGTGTTTAATGCTTATTCTACTTTTTTTTAATTTATTTTTCTCATGGAAAGACATTTTATTTTAAATATAGCAGTGTGTACATGTCAATCCCAAACTCCCAGTCTATCCCTCCCCCCTCCCCTTCCCCCCCACCCCAGGTAACCATAAGTTCATTCTCTAAGTCTGTGAGTCTAAAACAGGCAAGATCTTGTGAGATGTCATACATCCCACAATAGGGACCTGCCGTGGTTACATACAGAAGTTAAGTCTAGAAGTAGTCTACTGTTTGTAACAATTCTTCATTTTTTGTCCTGCTTTATTTTTTAATGGAATCAAGCTTGGGAAAGTCAACATGTAAACAGCATAAGGCATATTTTTTCTTATATATGGCTATGAAAGTATAGCAATTGAACTATTTCCTAGCTCTGTTCTTATGACTCTTGCTTGATTTGTCAAAGCTGCATAGTCGAAAGAATAATAGATTTTAATACACAGAGCCTGAATTTGACTATTTTTACTACAGAGGCCACACTGTAAAAAGCCTTGTTTAATGTTCCTCAGAAGCATTTGTAGCCATAACTGTATTTCTAACCTAAATAAACCTGGCTGTGATGATCAAATACATTTATTTTTAGATGTTCATTACAGGCACCGTTGTACATAACAAGCTACTGGCCAACAGGACTCTAGTTTTGTTTTTTCTTTTTTCCAAAAGGAATACAAATGGCTTTCAATGATGAAATTAACTCCTTTGCCTTTCTGTAAGTTAATGGATAATCCATATTTTTATGGAACGTTGTGTTAAGTCAGAACGAAGTGTGACCATAAAGGTCTTCACAAACCATACTTGGAAGACGGCCCTGTCACTTCCTGGGACATCCATCAAGGCTACGTGCTTCTTGATCTGCTCACTGCTTCCAGAACGTGGGCTGAATGTCCATGGGCGACGTCCCTGTGGACCTCTGGGTGTGTCCGTGTCCACTTATGCTAGAAACAGAACCCGAACGCTGGATGTTCACAGAAAGAAAATTCTAAGGTAGAAATAAGAACAAAACAAACAAAACGAAAAGGCAGAAATGGGATATTCTCAAAGGACTGGAACATGAATTACCTTAAGGGGCCTTCATGATACAAAATCCACACACCATCGTGTTTTGGTCCATTCTGTTGTGTAACTCTTTGCTAGAGTGGCCATCACCCACTTTTCACTTCTGGATAGAGGACACATAAGGGTTCAGGGCAGAGAGAAACACCTGATCCTTTAACAGAACAGGATTAAGTGTCTGCAGGAAAGTTGTAGTTTCTACAGAACATGGCTCCAACTTTTCCTCCCATGAGGCCGCTGTCTCAGTGCTGGAGCCCCTGGGGTTACTGCCAGGGGTGAGTGAGGTGCAGGGTCCAGCTCCGGCCAGAGCTACAGAGCTATGGCACACGGGGATTTAATCCCTGGGGTGAAGCCTGGAAGGGTTTGGACCCAGCCAGGTCGGATCTGAAGAAAGCAAAACCTCCCCTTCCTCCCCCCCCTCCCCCCCCCCGCCCCCGCACACACACACACAACCTTCTTTCTATCTGCTTTATCACCTTCCCTTTGCTCCACCCACACCAATAAGGGCAGGTGGCAGCAGCTGAGAATACAGCCTCCCACATCCCACAGGCTGAATCCCCCTGCCCTCTTTTCTTCTCGTTACTCCTCATTTGTCTCCTCTCTGCCTTATGCTACCTTGGTTGATCCCGGGGAGCCCTGGGCAAACTCAGGGGACAAGTGCCACACTCTCTGGGAGGCCTGGGTCTGAATCTGGAGCATGTCTATCTACCATTCCACACACCCAGGCTCTAGGATGGCTCATACTTGAGACCCACTGTCTCCCTTCCCTGGCTTCAGGTCAACGCTCCTCCCTCTCCATCACTTGCCGGCACCTTGGAAAGCTGGTCACTTTGTTATTTACAAACTCTACAGTTTTCCGTCCCAGTTCACTGTACTGCATTGGTCCCTATCGCTCCTTAGGGGTTTGCTCGCAGCCTTCCCTCACAAATTCAACACCACCACTCCCTCGGTGCAAAACAAGTGTGTGGAGTTTGCCGGGGCTTGCAAAAAAAGGGGGGTGGGGTGGTCAGTGCTGCTTTCCCACAGCTCTTCCTCTGGCACCGCAAATGTTAACGCCTGTCTGCGGGGAGACTGCAGTTCTAACATAATGAGATATTAATGAGCTTTGCACATGTCCCCAGCCACATTTCCCTCCCCCTCCGCCGACCCCGCACCCCCCTCTTCCGCAGAGAAGCTGCTCCTTCTCTGACACTGCAATTCCTCCGCCTCCCCGCCCCGGCTGCCCTGCGCACCTCAAGCTGCCAGCACTACAGAGCACCAAATGGGCTGGCACCGCCTTGTTTCCTGGCCTAATGGATGCTTGTTTAAACACTGGGGCTGTTTGCATTGCTGCGGCTCACTGCATGTTAAACGCAGTCCTCTGAAACCCTAGGCCAATCCAATAAAGGTATCAGCAGTTCAGTGTGGGGAGGCAATTACTAGATGGTCCCAAGTGTGCCTTCGAAGCTCTAGGAAGGAAAATTTGATCGAACAACTAAAAGGAAAATCTGATTCGGCTCGGCATCACGTGGAGGACACAAGGCTTAACTGCAACCAGGTCTTTGGAGGGCAGAGGGAAATCAATGAGGGGCCGGGGGGAGCACGTGCGCACCGTTAAAGGGCCGTGAGCCAGCCTGTTAGGAGCCCCGGCTCCTGCCTCCGCCGAGAGACACCTGCCTGTCCTCCCACTGCGGTTCCCTTTATCTTCCTTTCTTCTTTTTTTATTCCAAGGGGTATACTTATTTATTTTTTAATGACAAACTGCCATCCTTCTTAACACGCTCCACCTCTCACTCACCTTTAATTCCTTAAGCACTCATATTAAGAAAAAAAAAAAAGGCTTTTCTTGTGCAAGAGCATTACCATATCAAAGGCAATAGAGAGCACACGGGCGCAAAAATGATAGAGGGATAATATAGCAGCAGAGAGAAGGCAGGCCTGCTTCAGAGAGGACGGTGGGTCCTTAACCTCGGGCTAGTGAGCCCAGTCGATAAGGCAATGGATTGGTTTTCTGCCTCAGCTAAGTCGGAAAGATCAGGGGAATCAGACACAAGATTTAAATTTATTTCTCACTCAAGAAGCAAAAGTTTTGGGAAACCCTCTATTTTTAAGTTCTGGGCTTCGGTTTCTTTTACTTTTCTCTGTGTTTCATTGTAAAATCTGTCCCGCAATGGCCCTTGTTTCCCGAGGAAGCGGGAGAAGGCAGCGGTGGATGTCTGGCAACGCTAAGAAACGCTACGCACGGCGCTCACTGGGGCGCCGTCCATTTGCCAGGAGTTTTGCCAAATCCCTGTCTCTTCCCCGAGGTTCCTGACACAAGGGATACAGTCAAGATGGAGCGGAGCTGCTGTCTGCGTTAGACTGCAGCAGCCCCGATCCAGTGGGCGTAAGGATAGAGCTCTCCCTTCAAGGCGGATGGCGCTGGAGTGCGAAGATGGTCTGCGACCCATGTGAGCTCTGCCCACGACAGGGCTCCGGAAAGGTAATTAACAAGCTGAAG
The DNA here is from genome assembly GCF_028564815.1 of Eubalaena glacialis. Classification (NCBI taxonomy): domain Eukaryota; kingdom Metazoa; phylum Chordata; class Mammalia; order Artiodactyla; family Balaenidae; genus Eubalaena; species Eubalaena glacialis. The sequence goes on along the minus strand of NC_083720.1, from coordinate 125,634,134 downwards.
AGTAGTCAATCTGCAAGCATGTTTGTGGAGCCTCCAGACCATCATACACTGAGTCCCCAGAACAACAGAGGACCTGGCCTTGCACCCCTGACTTGCCTTTTTGTTACTCGCTGCACCTGCTGTGGGAAAAACTCCGGCTCCAACACCCCAGGCTCCAGGGGGTGGGGAACCGGGCAGTGAAGCTGCACCGGGCGAGCAGCGTGGCTGTACGGCCCCGCCCGCAGGGAGGCACGCACTCCTGTACCTCCGCCTGTCTGGGAACAGTCACGGCAACTCACGAGGACAGTAGCTTTCAGTGTCTATAACTGCTGACGTCAGGTCAAGTACTACTGTTTACATAAGCAAGGAATGGTGTATTTGGTTCTTTGTGTTCTCCTTGGTTTCCTGACTTAACATTCACGGAATTGCCTCATCATCTCAGGCCTGGAAATACGGGTGAGTGCACTATGGTAAAACCCTTCTGAAAATTAATAGTAAGTGCCTTGCTTATCCTGCACTTCGGGGAATGAAGTATTTCATTTAAGATACACACACACACGCACACTGAGGCTACATCTTTTAAGTGCCAAAATAACTTTTAAAGATTTGAAACATTTATGATGAAAAGCTTTCTAAAACTATTTAGATGCTTCCCCAGTTTATTAAAACGTAGGTAACTTTTTTGAAACTCATAGGGTCCTAAGTTACTGACCCTGTTGCTGGTTATAGGTCAGCTGCTTAGTTTCTTTGGCTTGGTAGTTGATTACTACCTCCCTTCATTAGGAAAGAAGAGCCCTGCAAAAGATGATAGACCAATATATTTAGGAGACTCGCTTATAACCCTGTCTTGAGACACCACCTTGCTATATTTCCAGAATCTAATGTCTCTAGGAATGCTAGATCTGTTTCTCAACAAGACATGAACTCTCTCCCATCTCCACTCAGCAGAAACATTACATTTTAATTTATTTTTTCTTCTTAGTGTTTGAATATCACCATGGAATCAAAAAAACGTGATACTGACCCCAGACGACTTCAACTTACTCTCTTTATCTCTCCCCAGACACAGAAACTCACAAAATCTCTGGGCTCCCATAATGTCACTCTCATCCAGAGATAGCAGCGGAATTGTACTAAAATCTCAGAAAGAAATTCTACTGCAAAGGTGGAGAAGTATGGTAAAAGAGAACATGCCGTTAATAGCAAGTCTGAGATGATCAAAGTAGAGGCAACAGTCACAGGTGGGCAAAGATATTCCTCTTCTCCTGATTGCTTCTTTGTGTGTATATAGAGAGGCTATTTTAACTTAAAATATATAAAGATCCATCTCTGAGATCTCTACTTTTCATGTTATTTACATTAAAATGTTTTCACTTTTTTTCTAATTTGTAACACATGAAATTTTCTCTCCATGTAAGCATCTTGAATTCTGTTATCCTGAACCAAGAAATGGCATTCCTTCTCACCACCATGAAATAAAAATCATACCCTATTGTAAAATTGTTAGATGACGATGAAAGTCACTGAAGTCAGTTATCGCAAAGTATACTTTCATCATCTGGCAGGTTTCACTCCCAAATACTGCTTCTCTCAAAGAGGTGTGGCTTTCACGCTTTGGTATCCTACTTGGATACAGATGTGAAAATCTCTCTTACCCTCAGGAAATGAGCATCTTATTCATCTCATTTCAGTATCCATTTAGATCATCACTTTCTGATGACCAAAAATTGCTGGAATGCTTTGTTAGGAATAAAACCTGAGATTCCTAAACCTTAGTTATTACTGATGATGGAAAAACCCAGATTAACAACTCGAAGAACTCTGGTTTGGTGACCTTTCATTACCCTTTTTCCTTCAGGGTTTAGTCACACAATCAGCAAAACACGATTTCAGCTTCTGTTAGACGGATCAGACTTTAGAGCAAAAAATGTCTTTAAGATTAGAGTAAAAGCATAAATTAAATTTGGGCCCCTAAGCAAACGTTTAAAGAGGTCCCTCTTTCATTAGCCACCCCAGAAATGACCTCAATCTGCATTGTGCAAAGGGGTGGGAGAGAGGACTTTGGGGAACCCTCACTGGAGCAGTTGCTCCTACTGATAAGATAAAGTGGCCAAGAAACAAGGCATTGTCCCTAAACTAAGAGTATAAAAATAAGTATGAATGAAGTGTAAGAACTGGGGCCGGTGCTGTCACCTTCATCCTCAGCATGCAGAAGAGAGACCACTGATGACCCTTGGAAATGGTACCTGTCTGGTGAAGAACAAGTCCACAAAGGGTTTATTATAGTCTCTCTATTTTTCTGTGTGTTTGAACATTTCCAAAATAAAACGTTTTGAAAAAAAGTATGTCGACTGGTTCATTGGAAAAGGAGAATGCACAGAGGGCAAAGGAGGTGAATATTGTACCAGTCCAGTCATCTTCGGACTGGCGCCAACTTGAGCACTCCACCAAGTCACGATGCAAGAAGAAACAGGAGGATGGAGAAAGCACAGGAACAAAGATGGCAGCCTCTGCTCTTGCTAAAGAACTTCCCAGGGTGATGGGAAGGTCCAGGCAAAGGAGAAAATGCTGCTGTTTGCATCACGTTGTCAGAAGAGATTTCAGACAGAGCCCCGGTCAGCTGGAAAACCCAAACATCCACATACAGAGATGGCATATGTTCTGTAGTTTCTGACCAGAAGGAAGGAGCTTTTTTGCACAGGCTGTTAGACCCATGTATCTAGAAACAAGTGGAAACAAGAGATGTAAGACATGGAAAAGAATGATGACTAGAAAGAATACAAAGGATGTTTGACTGCTTAACTTTCTTTAAAGGTAGTTTGGATCCTCTCTGGATTAAAGAAATGTTTACAATATTAATCACTAATAGCCTCCCTTTAAAAGTTTTTTTTCTTTAATTTTGAACTATTTTTTGACCTACAGAAAAGTTGCAAAAATAGTACAAAGCCCTTCTTATCCTATACGTTGCTTTCCTTAATGTTCATGTCTTACTTAACCATAGTATAATTATCAGGAACAGGAAATTAACATCCATACCATATTGTTAATTAAACTACAGACCTTATTAGAATTTCACCATTTTTTACACTAATATCCTTTTGCTGTTGCAGGATCCTATCCAAGATGATCCCACATTGCATCCAGTTGTTATCTCTCCTTAGTCTTTTCCAGTTTGTTACAATTCCTCCGTCTTCCCATGTCTTTCTTGGCCTTGACACTTTTGAAGAGTACTGAACAGTTATTCTGTGGAAGGTCCCTCAGTTTGGGTTTGCCTAATGTATTTTCATGACTTGAATGAACTTATGCCTTTTTAGCAAGCATACTACAAAAATGACGTTGTGTTCTTCTCAGTGCATCATATCAAGGGGTTCATGATGTCATTATGGCTTATCACTGGTGGTATTTGCCTTGATCACTTGGTTAGAACAGTGCCTGCTTGTTTTTCCACTGTAAAGTTTCACTATCTTTCCCTGTGTAGTAACAAAGTATCTTGAGGGGGATATGCTGACACTAGACAAATCCTGTTTCTCCTCAAATGTTACCCACTAATTTTAGCATCCATCTGTGGTTCCTGCCTGAAATAATCGTTACTGTGGTGTTTGCCTAAGGGTGATTCTGTTTCCCAATTTCCTTCCATATTTATTATCTGGAATTCTACTTAAGGAAGAGCTGTCACTTCTCCCATTTTTTTTTTTTTTTTTAAATCAGTATGGACTCCTGGATATTTATTTTATTCTATGGGTTAAAAGTCAGTACTATCTTTATTTTTTTGCCCAAGTTGTACCAGCTTTGGTCACTAGGAACACATTTACATCGACTCCTGTGTTCTTTTGACAAGCCCTTGTCTTTTGAGGGGAGTGTTTCCTTATTTGCTGGCACTGTTAAGATGGTCCAGGTTCATTTTGTATTTTCCCTGCCTGAGACCTGAAAAACAACTGCTTCTCCAAGGAGGCTTGGTTCCTTTTATTGGAGAATGGTGTTTAGAAACAAGATATGGGTGCTGAGTGAGCGTCTTGTTTCTAGGCCTTCTCAGCAGATAGAGCTAGGTAATATATGTATGCATATTAACCCATTTATATACATATATGTATATTTCTGTATCTCTCTGTGTACTTAGATAGTAGTTTATGCTACTACTCTGATCCTGATCCAACACCATAGGGTTCATTTTAACCTTCCTCTCTCCTTATTGATACCTTTTTTCTCCATCAGTGTGATGCCCATAATAACTTTCTTTTAACTTAAAACATAGTTTCATTTAATAATCAACTCCAAAGCCATTCGTTGATTAGACTGGAAATGGAGTTACTAATTTAGCAAATATTCATTGACAAGTACCGTATTTGTTTAAGGCCCCATACAAAGCTCTCTGGATGGAACAGGGATGACTCTTAGACCCTGCCTTCAGGTAGTTTATGGGCTACTAGGAAATATATAAAAATAATACAGAAAGTACGGAGTGTTAGGAGAAACAAATAAATGGCGATGGGCGTGAAGAGGAAGGAGAAATGCATTCCTATTGGAGGGATAAGGGAAGGCTTCCTGAAGAAGCTATGGATCTTTAAGGATGGGCAGGGTGGGATCTGTAAAGATTAGGGGAAGGCACTCCAGGAAGAGGAAACAGCTTGAACGAAAGCACTGGAAAGAGGCTGTGGAGGCAAGGCGTAGAAAAAGAACAGCCGTGTCTGGGGGGGACCAGGCCAATGAAGGCAGCATGGTGGCTGGAGCTGGATCACAGAACACCGTCGACAACTGGCTCTGGTGGAATCTGGGCTCTGTCCACGGGCGATGGAGAGCTCCTGAGAATTTGCGAGCAAGCAGTGACCAGCTAGGAGTGACATAGTGGGACTCAGAAGGGAGGGGGGAGTCTGTGGACCAGAGAAGATCAATGCAGGAGAGAAAGCAGTTTGGAAGCTATTGATATAGGTTAGGGGACCAGAGATGGTCTGAACTGCAGCAAGAATGACAGGTACGGAGAGGAGGCGACGTATGTGAGGAGCAATGGTGAGTACAATCAACAACACTTGACAACAGATGAGGACAGTAAGGAAAGAGTCAAAGGTAACTTCCGGATTTCAAGGAGGTATATTAAAAAACTATTCGAGTTAGAGACTACGACATAAGCAAGATAATGGGAAATTGTCCAACGGCCCCCAAAATGCAGGGTTGAGGTAGATCACTTCCCATGTCATTTTGGTGCTTTGTTATGAGTGGGCAGGAAAGGAGAGAAAAATCAAATGTTATATCAAGCAGTGTTGTTCCTTTCTAGCAGCAATGCTAAACGTCCAGTACAGTAAAAAACTGCATTAAGGGATTCCCTGGTGGTCCAGTGGTTGAGAGTCCGCCTTCCAATGCAGGGGACACGGGTTCGATCCCTGGTCAGGGAACTAAGATCCCACATGCTGCAGGGCAACTAAGCCCGTGCGCTCCAGAGCCCTCCTGCCACAACTAGAGAGCCTGTGTGCTACAACTACTGAGCCCATACGCCACAACTAGAGAGAAGCCCACACGCGTCAACAAAGAGCCCACATACCGCAGCTAAGACCCGATGCAGCCAAATAAATAAATAAATATTAAAAAAAAAACTGCATTAAAAAGCAAAACGAAATTTCTAGATGATAATGAAATTTCATTTGCCCATGATGCTGGTTAGCCATTGGCACTGCTAATCACCACAAAGGGATATTTTCTTTGAAGTTGGATAGTTAGCACTCTCTAGACCACAAATTGCCCACATTTTATCCATCATGACTTGGAGGCTAGTAAAACAGAGCCATTATAAGTCTAGTCACCAGGGAGTGTTCTAGAACACTGAAGTTAGAATCAAGCCATCACAGCTGCTCTATTAATGTTGCATCACTACTCAGATGTGATAGTTTATCTCAGGGAACAGCTGAAACGCAAATACACTAGCATCTATACAATCAGGACAGCACTTATTAGTACATAATATACAGGCATAGGCTGTGTTTGCTGGAGTATATTTGGCTTTCAGGCACAAGGAGCAACTACGAGTCAACTGTTGTTATGCCACAGTCTTGGTTGATTGTGTTCTTTTCAAGGAAGAAAGGAAAGAGCTAAATTTGTTCATTTGTTTTGCAAGATGCTAGACAATCATGCTATAGGGCAACAGAGAAGACAGAAGTGGAGGAAGAGAGCACGTACTTTTTCTGCTATTAGATCTGATGGAGTTTGGAACTGCAGACCCATTGGCTGTAAGGAAGTCTGGCGTGGATGCCCAGCCTGGCCCCAGCCAGGTGACCACGTGGGGATGGGCCAGCATCCACTATCCACTATCGTCTGCTCCTCCATTATCGCCTATCACCTCACCTGGTTGTAGAGGTGAAAGGTCTTCAAGCCTTGTCTTAGACAAGGTGTCTCTCCTACACTAACGGCTCTCACAGAGTAAAGCTGCTGGAGTGGTTTCTACAACAGACATTCTTCCGGTAGAAATGGAGATCCTTTTAATCAGGTGGAAGACAGAGGCCTACTATTCTTCTTAAGTGGAATCAAAGGAGTCACACCGAAGGAGAGAAGTCCATGTTATCCCGTCCCATGAAAAGCTCTGTGACCAAAAGAGTTGTCCCACCAGAACACATTTCCAGGCAGAGTCTGTGGACCGGAATTCATACCCTGAGTTGACAGAGGGGTTGAGGAAGACCCTGCGCTGGACCTTCACTAGTACAAAGACGGACTGAGGGTGCAAGGGAGGAGAGGCCAGTCTCGCCATCTTGAAGATACGCAACAGCCATTCCCGCAGGGATTAAGCTCCCTCTTTATGAAATTGCCATATTAAAAGACATCGTGATCAATTAAGGCAAGCAGGGTCGGCAGGAATGGAGGGTCAATTACAAGTACTCAAACACAGCAGCAAGGAAGAGGTAAAGGCAAAAACTGCGAAGCGGTGAAGACACGTCATTGTGTGCTGTCCCCGTCCCCCCCACCGTAACCTCCTCCCCTTCATGTCACTTTCCCTTTTCTCTGTCCTTCTAAGTCCCTTTTTCTGCTTAAATGGGGAGTAATGGGACGCTAGACCTTTACACTGTTCATTGATTAACCACACGTTAGTATGTTCATCGCTTAGGTTATCATATTACTAATTTATTCCATGATTTTTTTTTTGATTTCTAATTATGAAATTGAAGGCTTTGTCAGCGCTATAGGAATTTTCAAGGCTTGCCCAGTTGTAGGCTGTGTGAACGGAGCAGTCAGAAGGGCAACTACGGTCCCATTTTTAGTTCTCTAAAGAAGAAGTGAGGTGGCAGAGTTGGAAGATGAGTCCATGTTTTCCTTTGTTATCCTGGAATCACTTAGGTTATGGTTCTTGTGTCCCAAGATGCTGTGAAGGAGCCTCCAATTCCAGTGAGACCGACTATGCAACTTGTAGGACCCAGTGCTAAATGAAAATGCAGGACCCCTTGATTAAACAATGAAGAATCTCAAGCTGGTGACAGCAGAGCATTAACCCATGCCCCAAGTTCCAAGAGCCACGAAGCCCTGCTGTTCTGCCTTCAAGTTCCTCTTCCCTGAGCAAGCCTGTCGTTCTTGGCACTAAAATTCACCAACAGGCTAAGACACTACTTGATCGTGACTGGGTTTCATCTGCCGTTTCTTCTTTGGACCTTGTACCACCTAGAACTGCAGAGACATTAAAATGTTTTCCACTTTATGTTTTGCTGTTTTATGCAATATTTAATTACATTATCACTTTTGAATACGATGTTCTGGAGCATGTCCCCATACCTGCTCTAATGTTTTTCTACCAAACCGAAGTTCTGGATATTTGTGTAGGTCAATGGAAGGCATTCTCTTCATCAGGGGCCTTTATCTTCCTCCTACTTAAACATCTTCACAGTGTCAACAACCCTCCCATGTAGTCTCCTTCAGTAATCCCTGTTTCTGGAATCACTTTCTGAAGAGTGAAAAGAACTTTAAAAAAGTACTTTAGAAACAATTTCCTGATTTGCTTAATTCTTTGAATAGCGCTTTTTTGACTGCCTTCTTTTGACCAAACTTAAGAAAAGTATCATGTAAATAAAAGGCATTCTGTTCTTATTTCTCTGATCAGGACACTAATTTTCTCCTATGCTTGAATTTTTCTGTTTGATTAAAAAAAAATTTTTTTTTAATTTTATTTTTTTAGAGCAGTTTAAGGTTCAGAGCAAAATTGAGGGGGGAGGTACAGAGATTTCCCATATACCCTCTGTCCCTATGGTTAAATTGTCATTGCTTAATTTATACAGTCATCCCTCGATATTCATGGGGGATTTGTCCAGAACTCCCGTGGATACCAAAATCCACAGATGCTCAAGTCCCTTAAATAAAATGGTGTAGTATTTGCATATAACTTACATACATTCTCCTGTATGCTTTTTTTTAAAGTTTATTTATTTGATTTATTTATTTTTGGCTGCGTTGGGTCTTCATTGCTGCGCGCGGGCTTTGTCTAGTTGCTGCGAGCAGGGGCTGCTCTTCATTGCGGTGCGCAGGCTTCTCATTGCGGTGGCTTCTCTTGTTGCAGAGCATGGGCTCTAGGGCGCAAGGGCTTCAGTAGTTGTGGCGCACGGGCTTAGTTGCTCCACGGCATGTGGGATCCTCCCAGACCAGGGCTCGAACCCGTGTCCCCTGAATTGGCAGGTGGATTCTTAACCTCTGCGTCACCAGGGAAGCCCCTCCTGTATGCTTTAAGTCATCTCTAGATTACTTATAATACCTAATAGGTAAGTGCTATGGAAATACAGTAGACGCTTGAACAATGGGTTTGAACTGCTGAACTGCAGGGGTCCACTTATATGTGGATTTTTTTCAATAAGTACTACAGGACTACAGGATCCACTGTTGATTGAATCCGCAGACGCTGAACCACGGATACGGAGGGCCAAGACACTATTTTCCAAACAAGTCTCTGCTAGGCCAAGGAAATGTCAACCAAAAAGCTAAAATCACCACAAATTCCAAATAAGTACCGTCAACTAATAATCTTTATTTCTAGAAAAATGTTACCCAAAGTCCCTTTAAAAGTAGGTTTGCATGAGGGACAAACCATTGGAAAAGATACTGTGATACTCATAGACCTAATCTATTGATAGTTTCAAATACTTTCACCAGCAGTGTTGATCTCCCATATCTCCATTTTAAATGAAGCGACCAAATTCTACAAGAATTTGTAGCTTCATTGGTCATAGCTGATGGAACCAAGGAGGAACGCCTGATCCAAGGAAAGCCTGCGGTCTCTGTATGACATAGTCTGGCTTGAAAGATGAACTTGCTTCATCAGCTTCTGACTCTCGGAAATATATCGGGGAATAAAGAGAAAGAGATGCAGTTAGCAGTGGCAGCGGAACCAAAAGGACGGCAACACAGAGAGAGGCCAGGAGCCGGGGTGAGCCACGTGGGAAGATCGGGTTGCAAAGAAATTACTTTGAGGAAATAGAGAGGTTGAGAGAGGAAAGAAGGAAAGAAGGGAGGGAGGGAGGAAAGCAAATGAGAGAAAGAGATACGTACACAGACAGGACAGACAATAGACCACGTGACCCTTGAGAGGGCGTGGTTTGCTCCTAGAGATTTCCTTGTTGGCTTTTTCCATTCAGGCCCAGCCCATAAGCCTCCTTAGAGTGAACCTCTTTATCTTCTGAGGTAAAATGAATGTATCACTGTTCCTTATTCTGTAGCTTGCCGCCAGAGACTAACTACAACACCCCAAAACATCTTCCTAAAAGGAGCAAAGTAAGGGGCCCTGGGGTGTGTGTTTGTGGCGGGGGGGCAGGATGGAGAGACATCCAACACAGAATACAGTTTACATTGAAGAGCCTTCCTTCTTATAACTGTGAATTTTTTGAAAATTCTTATTGTATATTGGAGTATAGTTGATTAACAATGTTGTGTTAGTTTCAGGTGTACAGCAAAGTGATTCAGTTATACATATACGTGTATCTATTCTTTTTCAAATTCTTTTCTCATTTAGGTTATTACAGAATACGTCATTATCTGTACAGAACCCCAAAGGGGTCTCTTTCTGGGATGGTTAAGGCCTGGGTCCTGCCTGTAAAAGGCAGCAGTAGCCACTGTACTGTCGGGCCTGATGCCAGGGCCGGTGGCGGAGTCTGTCACAGCCTTTGATGTCCCCAGACAGGACAGCTTCTGCCTGCTAAATATTTATTTAATCCAATTTGGCCAATCAAACTTCAGGTCTAATAAACAATTACAGTAACAGGCAACTCTTAACCCAGAGTCCTTCTACTTCCTGAGGTCAGCCTGGGGCTTTGTTTGAAAACCAGGAGCTAGCAAAGCAGGGAGGGGGAAACCCAGAGAGAGAAAGTGCGAGAGCGAGTGTGTTGTGAACATGTTTGTGAGTGTGTGTGTGTGTGCGTGTGAATGTGTTGAGCGGGGGAGGGAGAAGGAAGGGAAGAAATGGAGAAAAACCAAAAAAGGAAATGGGAGGCTGTGTGAAAAGGCATGTAGAAATCCTCCTCTCTCAACTGAACATACAGATTAACATGTAAAAAAGCCGACCGTGGGCTGGGTGTTCAGCCTCTCTTAATCAGAAGGCAGACGCCCCTCACCTTCATCCCCCTCGCCCATCATACTCTAGGAAAGAGGGGGGAGGAAGTCAGCGGGGGCTCTTCGGCTCCTATTTCTACCTGCATCCAAAGACAACTATGAACCACGTGGCTCTCCCTACCCCTCACTTAAGAGCATGTGGAGAGAAGGGACCTCACCTTCCAAAGGGCTGGGGAAAACACCCAACTCAACTCTTCCCGCGTGCTTTCCTCCGCGGCAAGGAAATCTGGCGGGCTGCCGCCGTTGTTTTTCTAAACCTCTTTGCCCTAACTCCACTTTGGAACATAACATGGAGTGCAAGATTCTTTATCTGCAGAGAGAAAATAAACCCTGAGGCCTATAGCAATTTTCTGCTTGTTGAATCTTGTGCCTGGTTTGTTTCAACAAAGCCCGGTTTCCTTGGCATCACCTGGCTCACTATAGAACGGGCACTTCCATGCGGGTGTAACCGTGTTCAGCACAAGCTCTCCGCTTTGCCAGACACTTAATGTCCTGGTCAATGTACTGCTGCCAATATCCACTCAATTAGAAGGTATTCATCATCCATTTTACTGCTCTCCCTACTGCCCATCACCCCCCTTCCTCAGCAAGACATGGGGCCCAGCAGTCCTCTCCTGTCATCCAGCCTTCCCGGCAGATGCAGTTACATGGCAACCATACAGACACTTCTTTTATTTTTTTTCCCGACTGATATTCTATGAATCCTTACAAGTTTATTAGTTCTGACTCATAACAATCCATCAGCCATAAGTGCAATAAATGATGCTTGTAAATTAATACCCACATTTCAGCAGAGGAGGTTTTACATATTAAATTATCTTTAAAGTTATAAATAAGTAACCTACGTGAAATAGATTGAAGCAATAGACATATCTCCACAAACAATACTCAGGAAGCTTCGTATTCACCAAGCAAAAGCGATTTCGGCAATGTCTTGTCAATAGACGCCCCCTCCCCACATTCCCTGCCTTTCCTCTCTTCTCCTGTAACATCATAGATCCATCACATCCAATATTGGGGTCGTTCCTTTCTTAGGAAGAATGGTGTTTCCTTTATCTAACACTCATTCTCAATGCTTCGGCTGGCTTATTGTTTTAAAAGAATAATTTAGAAATTTTCCAAGATATATTTACTTGCACGGCCTCTGCTTTATCTGTGCCCCCATCCCCCCAACAATGCCGCTTGAATAGCCTTTTTAAAATCGCTTTCTTCATTTTTATATAACACTTTTATTACATGTGTATAGATCTATAAAAAACATGGTGTTCAGTTTTTTTCCTGTCCTTTATAATCAATGTGTTGCAGGTAAGTAATAGTACACCAAATTTTATCTTTACTAAGTAATGAAGTTATGGCATTTGTGGTAATGAAGTATCGAGTCATGGAACACAGTTTCATTCAATAAATTGTTTTGTGTAAACATTTAGGTTCTTATAGTTGAATGTTGGGTTTTGGATAGGACCTGAAAAGACTATCCCAGAAGGATCCTTAGGACCTCATTCCCTACTGAAAATTCTCCTTCAAGTATCTGTTTCAGCATTTAGATTGGGCTTTACCACTGACCTATAGGCTTCTTCTACCTTAAGAACAGACATACTGAATTTGAAAGTACCTAGTCTCTTTCTCTATGTATCTATAAAGTTTTACTTATTTTTGCAATTTATCAAAAGAGTATCATAGTTTAGGGAGTTGATTTGTTTTCACTCAATATTGTATTTCCAAGATTGAATAGCTTTAAAAAAGTGACCTCCCGAAAGGAAGTTCTGTTGAAATCATGGTTTCGGTCGAGCTTTTCAAGAACCCAAAACATTAGAAACTCATCTTGTTTGGGAGAGCCAAGAGGCTGATTCAGGAGCCAATAGTCTATTCTGTTATTTGATGAAAGCAAGGGAAGGTCAAGTTTCTACCAGGTATCAAACAACTGTATCCCACTGGCATCCAAAAATAAGTCAGAAAACACTTGTTCATTTTTATTTTTGTCTCTAAACAAGGGGGACAAGAAGGAAAGAGAGGCTGAAATGCTATTTGCCAACTTTTATTTCTAGCTACATTTTCTGAAAGATACACTCAGTAAAAAGTTTTGTAGAGATACTTTTCTTTCAGTACCGAATTAAAATCTGCATAATTTCATCAAATATTGCCCTTCCTGGAAATATAATGATTATTGCACTCTTGTTTCCTATAACTAAATATTTTACTCTTAACCTCAGTCATAGATTTAACCCACCACCACAAAACCCCACAGCACTCATGTCAGTGACAATTTAGAGTGAATTAAGGGTTAATGGCAAAAGTCTGGTCTAGACAATGCTATGTCAAGGGACATTTTTATTACTTAACCTCAAAGGCAACAACAGAAGAACTCGACTTTATGTCGGCCACTCCTGTAGCTTCACTGGCTCCTTTCTAAGGTCTCTTTTTACCCTTGCTTCTCTGTACACAGATGTGCTTTCTGCTGATGAATTTAGGAGAACTACCTCCATAAATTACATTACACCGTTCCTGCCTTCATGCAATTTCCCCAGACTTCAAAATTTCACCAGCCAGACAGATCAAGATGCACGGACTTCAACTCAATATCCCTGCTGCATTCTGAGGCTAGACAGACAAACGCTGATTTAGCGGTTGTCTTCTAGGTAGAAGCGCTTCTTTGATTCCACACACACAGTGCTCCCTGCTTTTCCTGTCTCCTGTCCCAGTGTGGACGCTTACATCCCTACAGAATCTGGTCGCCAAGGGCTATGTGTGGTCTCTGAGGCCAGGAGATTTTAAAATACAGGCAATGACATATTCTGAAACTATAACAGTGAACATTTTGAACTGCCCGTAGTCCTTGGGTAGGTACTTAGCACTAGAGATGGGGAGAGACAGGGCAGGGATACTCAGTCCTGGGCATCAAGGGCACAGAGTAGCCTCCAGGTGGGGGGAATCATAGGGACCGCCTAGTCCAACTCCATCCATTCACAGCAAAGGAAACGAAGACCCGGAATCATGAAGTGATTTGCTCAAGGTCACAGAGCCAGTTTGAGGCAAGCTAAGGCCAGAACCTGCATCTACTATCAGTTAGTAAGGCTTCTTACACTTCAAGCCACCTCTGGATTGGAAAATCAGAAAATATAATGACACTTTAATGCATACGCCATATTACATTAGCACATTGCATATTATAATCGTGCCTGGGTGATGAGATAGGAGATGGTTGTGGGAGTGGAGTAATGGTGGTGGTGGTTATAAAAGGGGATGAGATATTTTAATAGCCTGCTGCCTTCTGAAACAATGGCACAATTTCCTTTTGCCTCCAGGGTTACACAAGGGATCAAGATAAAACTCTAACGCAAACTATTATATATAGGAGAGATAAACAACGCAGTCCTACTGCATAGCACAGGGAACTATATACAATACCCTGTGATAAACCATAATGGAAAAGAATATGAAAAAGAATATATACATGTATAACTGAATCATTTTGCTGTATAGCAGAAATTAACACATTATAAATCAACTATACTTTAATAATTTTTTTTAAAAAAGATGAAACTCTAAATTAAAACAAAAATAGTTCATTCAAGTCAATGGAGGCTATCTTTTCCTTGATAAAAGTAGTTTAAAGATATATATGATGTATTTTATATATATCAAAGATATACTTATTGTATCTATATTAAGTAATATATCTGTGTATATATGAATATATTTAAAGGTATATATGCGTATAACATGTATTGTAATTTAAAAAATGAGATTAATTTTTTTTAATTAACTTATTTATTTTTGGCTGCGTTGGGTTTTCGTTGCTGTGTGCGGGCTTTCTCTGGTTGTGGCAAGCAGGGGGCTACTCTTCGTTGCGGTGCGCGGGCTTCTCATTGTGGTGGCTTCTCTTGCTGTGGAGCACGGGCTCTAGGCGCATGGGCTTCAGTAGTTGTGGCACGTGGGCTTCAGTAGTTGTGGCTCGCGGGATCTAGAGCACAGGTTCAGTAGTTGTGGCTCACGGGCTTAGTTGCTCGGCGGCATGTGGGATCTTCCCGGACCAGGGCTCGAACCAGTGTCCCCTGCATTGGCAGGCGGATTCTTAACCGCTGCGCCACCAGGGAAGTCCTGAGACTAATTTTAATGTATGGCCAATGGTACTCACAGTGCTATCCAGTGCACAAACACTTTCGGATATACACAAACCCAATTACTATAACGTGTGGTACAGCTATTGTCTTTGCCAGACACAATTTTCCTAGTCATCCTTTCTAACCTTGATGTACATATGACTAAAGAAGAGTCTTGTCACTAGTAGTGCTTCCCACACTGCAGACCATGAAGGCTGGCTTCTAATTTAAGTCTCTATTCCATGAACAGCTTTACTTCCTCTCCCTCCTGGAACACAGGATACCTTTACCCAGAAAGACCCACGGCCACATCACTGATTCTTTGCTACTCTTCATTCTTCACATTCTGATGCTACCTCGTCAATGACTGTCTCTTGTATGTGTTTCTTCCTCTTTCACTGCCGAAGACTTGGCTGAGGTTCCCTTACCTTTTATATAAACTATTACTGTAACAGTCTTGATTCTATCCTCATTTCTCTTCATTCTTGACAGAGGCATCAGAATGATCACCCTACAGCACAACTCCAGACGTCATTAAGTTACTCAGAAATCTTCCATGGCTCCCTACGGTTGAGTGAAGTCCAAACTTCTTGGCATGACCTCCCAGATGCTCCAAAAGATGGCTCAGTCTGGCTTACGACACTGACTCAATCCTCTAGGCATCTCCTGGTATTCCTATCAAGTTCCTACCGACCTCTGTTTGGAATGCCCTTTTCCCACACTTTTATCCCCACCCCAGGCTCTGTCACCACCAGCCAGAGCACTATCGATCCTTCAAGGCCCATACTCAACAAATCCTTTCCCAAATCTCTCAGTTACAATTTAGTCTCTTCTCTCCTGGGCTTCCACAGCACTCTGTTAATATCTCTAATGATAGCTCTTAATACATTATTATATGTCTTTTTTCTCCATTCAACTATAAATTTCCTGAGGGCTTTGATACCTCCTATATGTCTGAACAAGGCACCAGTACAGAGCCTTCTGCATAGTACTTGAACTTGAATGCACTTCTACACGCCAAATCATTTGTTAGTGCTGTACTTTTCCGACCCGTTCTACCTCTTCTGCATTGTTTAAAATTGTTTTTTAGGTGTACCTTTACACTTTCCCTTCCTCGCCCTTCCATTGCCCCAACCACTAATACTTCATTTAATCTGCCAGCAACCACCTTCACTTGTATTTAGCAAACTTATTTTCTCCACATTTACTCCAATTAATCTATGTCATATCGGCACAATATCTTAGTCCATTTGGGCTGCTATAACAAAAATATCATAGACTGGGTGGCTTATAAACAACAGAAATTTATTTGTCACTGTCCTGGAGGTTGGAAGTCTGATATCAGGGTGCCAGAATGGTCAGGTGAGAACCCCCTTCCAGGTCAAAGACTTCTCCTTGTGTCCTCACATGGTGGAAGGGGCAAGGGAGCTTTCTTGGCCACTTTTACAAGGGCACTAATCCCATTCCCACTAATCCCACCTAATCATCTCCCAAAGGTCCCACCTCCTACTACCATCACCTTGGGGGTTAGGTTTCAACGTATGAATTTGGGGGACACAAACATTCAGCCTACAGAAATATCTCAAGGTTTACTAGGGCATCTAAAGTAAAGGATGATTGGAATCTGCACCCCTTACTTCCTGTCTATGTGACTTCAAGCAAGGTACTTAACTGCTCTGAGCCTTGGTTTCCTCACCTGTAGAAAAGGATGGTAATTCTTCAACTCCATGAGGATTACTGCAGCAGTAATATAGGTAAATCACCTGGCATAGAGGAGGCATTCAATAAATAGTACGTGGTAGATTTTAGACCTGGCCAAAGAAAGTCGGCTGAGAAAGGAAGCAAATTGTTCCCCTAAGCCTGAGTTAGCTGCCTCATGAATGAACCCAAAACTTAGCTCCCTCCTTGGGGGCCCACTTGGCTTCTCTCCAGCACACTGGCTTTCTGAATTCCTTCACGTGGATGCCATTACTTATTTCTCTTCACATGTACAACAGGATGCAATGCCCAGCACATGTCACCCTTCACTTTTAGAGCACAGTAGAGCTCAGTCTCCATTTCTGCCGTGTCCCAGTACACAGAGATATAACAACAGGGGGACTGCTGTTCATTAAGATTTACTTACATAACTCAGGAGTTGGCTCAATTCTCAGACTTTGTTATTAATGATATTGTCCTGTGATCTATGTTAAATATAGATCATGAGCGATGCTGATGAATGAGTTGGATGTCACATTTGTGTTAGTTCAATTACAATCATACGTTAAAATGCTCTCCACCCCTACTATGTAGATTTGGTCTAGGGTTTCATTATGATGACATAATATTCCTTTCATTTTCATAAAGACATGTTGCCTTTTTTATTTTGTTTTCTATTTCTAGATTTAGCTGTACATTATTGGCAACTTATGCTGCCCACATTACAGAATTTGGTGATAACTTATACTATCTTTGAAAATTCTTTTCAGGGTATAAGATTTTCTAGTCTAAATTGTTATATGTGTTTAATCTTTGGTTTTCCTACCATATTGTAGATTCTGCGAAATAATCCATGGACCCATGAATTTATCACTGTAAGTTTCTGAAACAAAGCCATCAACACACAGAAGTAGGTCGATGAATTAGGTATAAAACTTTCAACTTGTACTATATTAAGAAGTTTTCTCCCCATGTGTCATGCTGTAGTCTTCTTCCAATGCACAAAACTAGGGTAATCCTAATTTGCCGTCACTGCTGGTGGCGGTACTGGAGTCCTTTTTTCAGGGTTGGGGGAGAATACTGGAGGCAGAAAGAATGATAATCATGACCAGACATCAACAAGGCATGTGCATGTATGTGTGATATGTGCATGTATGTGTGTCAGCACATGTTGTGTGCATGTGTGTATGTTTAGAGAGTTGAGATACATGCTAAACCTCACTAGTTGCAAGATACAGAGAGAAGGTTAGCTTCTGGGCCCTTTGATCTAATATGCCCTCATATTTCAGGATGAAACATACAACTGAGTGAATTACTCAATCTCTCTTACTTCCCATTAGAAACCTTTAACACCAAACAAAGAGGCATAGCATCAAGGAGGACACAACCCAGAGGATTTCATTACCTTCTTTAATAGCCAAGCTAAGAGATTCAGGAGTCCATGCCCACTTAACCATGGGCTGATTAACACAAACACAGGGCTGCAGCTTTGTTCTTTCCCATCCTCTGCCCTGCTACAAACAAGCTGTGGCCTGGAACCACTGTGTGATTACTGAAGTCAGTTCTCTGTGATGAATCTGGTCATAACACTGACTGGAAGAAACGAACCAGACATCTCAGCTGAGAGCTACTACTTTATGACCATGACATGAGGCCCTTGGGCCCCCATCATCTTAGGTTGTATCTTATTTAAATCACTCATCAGAAAGATGATTTAAAGCAAACTTCAAGAAGGTACAATTTCATGACTCTTTTTTCTTACTGAGGTATGCCCCCTGTTGTATCTATTCCTACCATTGATGAGAAAAAACTTGGGTTTCTGGTTCTCGCATGTAAAAAAGACACACAGTATATGTGTAAACTACATAGAAACACATGTTCGAGTAGTTACATTAGAAAACTGACTTGTGATTTGGTTATTTTATTCCTCAGCGCTAAATAAAGCAGCTATCTATGAAGTTACAGTGAGACAAAGCATTTTCAGCTTGACAGGTTAATTTGGGCAACATTTTTTGCTCTGCTATATTAGAATAATGACCATGATAATTCAAAACAACTGATAGTAAGTTTTTGCCAAGGTAAAATGTTTATATAAACATGTTTGTATTTTGATCTTTTTCTTCAACAAAACATATAATTTCATAACAAAAATATAAAATCAAAATTTATTTTACTGATACCTATGAAATGGGGTGCCGACAAAAATAAAAAAGAATGTTTCACTTAAATAAAAAGATTCTTCCAAAATGAAACACTTAAAAATAGGATTGTTTTGAAGAGCACCTTGCCCCTCCAATCATATAATATCAAAGAATAGAAAGCTTCTTCTATTAGAGGAAAAAAGTTTATAATCTTGACAGCATATGGAGGTAAAAGAAGATATTGGAGAAGCCAGGCATGATTGACAGGAAAAGAATAAAGAGGACCCACAATGTGATTTGATGGGGCCTGGAAGGGCTCTAGAGAGGTCACAGATTGCCAGGGGCTAGAAAAGTAAAGTGTCCCTGCTTTGAAAATAGAGAAGAGAAGTAGAGAAGAAACAAACTGAACATTAGGGAAGAAGAAAAGGAAGCCAGTGGAATTTGAGCCCTGGGGTGAGAGGCAGGTTATGGGGGAATGGGCACAGGAGGATGTTTACAGTTTATTTAAGGAGATAAGACCATTGCAGCAATCCTGGAATTCTAGGGAATGGTCAGCTGTGGATCCACGTGATTATGTAGAGTATCATTTGGGCTAAAATGCAAATAGAAAGAACCAGAACCAAGCGTGGATGTGTATCGAGTTAGATTTAATACCTACACTGAACGTATGTGATTTACTTGTTTAGAATATGTTCAATGGAGATCTTCTTGCAGTAGCAGATTTTATATGCTATATAGCTCCCTTCTGTTGATTATCCACGATCTGTTGATTATTCACTACAAAAAGTCTGAAATACAACATGGAACTACATGTTAGGTTGCAGCCCAAAGGCAAAAGTTTAAAAAAACGGAGGATTCCCTCACCCCAAGTCCTAGGAAAGGATAAAGGCAAGTTCCAGGAACTTTTGATTTGAGGTCGGCTCTGGGCAGTTTCATTCACTCTCCCAGGCTTCCCTTTTTCCTTCTTATTTCCCTTGGCCATTAAGGGGAGTTTCGCTTCTCTGCTTTTTAAATTTTAGTTTCTCAATTAAAACTGAATTATTCCAAGGCAAGTAACTCTTCCTTTAGGGCACAGCATGGTGACTAAAGTTAATAATAGTCTATTGCATATCTGAAAGTTGCTAAGAGAGTAGACCTTAAAAATTCTCATCACAAGAAAAAGAAACTGTAATGTGTGGCAACGGATGTTAGTTAGACTTATTGTGGAGATCATTTCACAATATATACAAATATCAAATCATTATGTTGCACATCTGAAATTAATATAATGTTGTATGTCAATTATACCTCAGTAAAAACATCTTAAGTATTTGCATATCATATCCTGAATTTATCTGAAGAATTTTTTTAAAGTTAAGTAAAAAATCATTTAATCTTAAATTTGAATTTAAAATATCAGTCTAAATCCATGACAGTTTTTCTTAAAAAAAACACATACACAGTTCCTAGCTCTGTCAACTGAAAGGCCTAAGAGCGATGACAATCCTGTAGCAAGGAGCACCCCTAGGGCCCAGTTTGTGGCCTCCAAAGACTACCTTCCACTAAAATGAAGAAGGGGTCCTTGGAAGAAAGGCTGATTCCAGATTTTTTTTTTAAAGACTGAATTATTCCAAAGCAAAGAACTCTTTCTATTCCTGCAGATTATTTGAATTATCATTTTACTTGCTTCTGAAGAATTCAGATGTTTGACTTCCAGCAATACACTGATGTGACTTTGTCAAAAACCTTGTAAAGAAACACTTTTAAAAAGATGTATCCTTAAGCCCGGAAGTTTCATACTTGGTATTATGGATTGATGATTGCTGGATGCCAATTCCTCTTTTTTAATAGTCAAACATTTATCCTTAATACTAAAACTAAACCACAGACAAGACAGCATTTTCCACAACACTCTTTCAGATATAATTCGAAGTCAAAGTTTTAACTGCATGGAGGTATTTAAAGGTTAACAAATCATCATGTTAACTTTAGCTTCACCAACTTTGTTTCACTGAGTTTAGATAGCCTGATACTAGATAGATAGTTAATAAATGTTTGTCCTAGGCAGATTTTCCCCTACATTTTATAAAACTAAAACAAAATTTTATTTCAATTGTTAGAATGTTTCAATTCCTCTAGGTCATGGTTTTACCAGCACAGCTTCATCTACCTACCCATGTACATCATACCAAAGCATTTAAAGCAGGCAGTGGTTTTTAATAAGCCACTGTATGAAACAAACAAAAAAAAGGGGGAAGGTGTTGCCTGGGAACTAACAGCTGTAAAAAGGAGCCAGCGGATTACTCCCTAATAAGTGTAGGCACTGCACGTCTCCTCAGTCCTGATTAACTACATTCTATTTTAGCATCAGACATCTTCTAATGAGAAAATGTTAAGTTTCCCCGAATGGTATGATGGTAGAATCAGAATGGAAAATACCAATAAAACTTTGTGAACACTATATACCCCCCAGATGTGGGCTGGTTTCATCCTTCTTAGTTCCATCTTGATGTCTTTTGAATTAATCATTCAATATACACAATAGTGAAAACTTAACGATGTGCAAAGTGTGGCAAAATCTTAACGTTCAGAAGCTATAGATAATATATGCACCAGACTCACACTAAAGTCTTTAAAGGCAAGGTGGTATTTATTATTCTTCTAGATAAACCATCCAGACTGATTCTTTCAGACTCAGGGAACATGGGTTTCAGCCAATTTTCATGGTTGATAGGAAGGACTTGTGGCCAGAATCAAGTACTTTTCAGTCTGTGAAATGAGCCTGACAATGTGAATAATCTCAATGCAGTCATTTTTTTTTTTTTTTTTTTGACGCTAAACACACAGGTATGTACAAACACAGAAAGGTAATTCCTGAATAGTCAAGAAATAACTAGACCAAACACATAGCTGCTAATTCTGGGGATAATATGATGAATAATTACAAATTTTTTTTAAAAAATGTAAGTTTCCGGGTTGGAAAAAATTTATTTCCAGTAGAATAATTAGTGCATTACTTAAGTAAAAATCAAAATGAAAGCCTTCCAAATAGCGTAAGTTGACATCCCTGGTTTTATTCAAGTAAACAAATATTAAGTACTACGGTAAGAGCTACAAAAAGAGGAATAAAACATGCTTCCTGCCCTCAGGGAGCTTATCAATTCACTGAGAGTCAAGAAATAGCATATTTCTTAAAATACCATATATCGACTCCTACTGATGCTTAAAGGAAAACAAAAAAGCACCTGAACTTCTCCAGACACACATACACACACACACCCTTTACAAAGGCAAAGGTTGCAACATGCTATAATTAAGCTCACATCCTGGCAGTAAAAAACACAAAGTTTTATTCTAAATATAGAGGAAGACTCTCCACATTGCACAACCTCTCTGACTGTTGTTGTAAAACTTTCATCATTGACATGTCAGCATCACCGCTGCATAAAAGAATCACTCTTTCTGAAAATACACAGACAGTACACATGAAAATTGGACCACGTTAATTTTTCATTTGCAGTGGAGATTTTCTTAACATCTCGGGTAGATTTTATTCCTTCCTTGTCCCTCCTCTAGCTTTAAACTGCTATTTAAATGGCATTTTTCTTCTTGCTCCCAAGGTAGTGAAGTGCTGTTTGCCAAATGGACATGAGAGCTAGCCAGAGCCCAAGGCTTAGGTCTCAGTCCCCAGATCTCCTCCAGGGATGAAACTGGTCCACAGCAGAGAACCTACACACACACAGGCTGGCTGTCAGGCACCCAGGGAAAGTCCTGCTCAGTGAAACACCAACAATACTAGCGTGAAAATGACCACTTCCTAACACACCAGATTGGACTCAGTACTATTTACTAAAACAATTACAAACCTGAGAGCAGCTGAGCGCACACCTTGCAAAACACCCCCAAGCCCCTAGCAGAAGGTAGGGCTGATGTGAATTTACGGAACTTAAAGAACATTAGAGGATTGTGGTAAGCGTTTGGGCTTTTGTATTCCTGCCACCTGGAATTCAGCTACCCATGGTGAACCTGGAGCAAGGTAACCCCTCTAAGGGTTACCCCTTAGAGTAACCACTCAGTTTCTTCAATGGAAAATAGTGATAATAATGGTACCTTCTTTGTTGGATTATTGTGAAGATTACATGTGATGATACATATAAAGCCTTCAGTATGGTGCTTGATGCACAGAAAATCTTAATAAAAGGTAACTAGTATTAGTTTGTAGGACAATAAAAGCCACTGCTCTACACCAAAAAGTTATACATGGAAGTATACAAAACAAAACCTATGTAGAAAACCCAACAATTTACAGCGATAAATTAGATGTAGAGGAAGGAAACACACTCCCAAGTGCTCGTTCTACTCTGCGCTACACCTGGGAGTCTAAGAACAACTGACAGGCCTTTCGGGGAAAATACTTCAGCTTTCAAATAACTGCTTGGAAAAGGATTAAAACTATATTTAACTGCCTCTCGGGCAATTAGACCATGGCCATTGCCACATCTGCTATTTGCTCATCAGGAAACCGCTTCCAAGACATTTAACATTCATAGCTGTATTAGCTCATTATTAATTCCCCGGAAATTCACCATGACACTATTAACTACAGCGCAGAATTGGATACAAGGAGGCTCCACCTTGGTTTCAACTCATCTAAGGGGATTATGAATGGAATTCCCTAAAGGACAACACCAGAAAGTAGTCTCAAACATGGACTGAATTAGAGCAAAGTTCTAATGTATACTCTACTTCTAAAAACTTTTCTTCAACCATCTCCATCTTCTACTCAGACTTTATCTCTTCCTATTCCCAGGAAGTAATCATTATACGAGCAAACATTTATGTGGCACTAACTATGTGTCTGTAAGTGCAGACACTTACATATGTTAATACATTTAATCATCACAAGAGCCCTAAGAGGTAGAAACTATTAGTATCATCCCCATTGTACATAGGAGGACACTGAGGCACGGGTGGGTTAAACAACACACCGGTAGTGCCTGAGCTGGGATCTGAACCTGGGCAGTTTCATCCCAGGGTTCACACTCTCCCCTCTAGCGACGCAGTCTGTGCCTTATCGACACGCTTCTCAACGTACAGAATCGATGGTAGAAATTACTTACTCTCAGGCTCTTATCATAAGACAGAGGCAGGATCAGGAATTGAACTCCCACTTTGTCAGTGCTCTGCGTTAGCCCATGTGCTATTCCTCTGACATCAAGGTAGAAAGAACTCTTTCCAATGAATGCCCATTAAGATCAGAGATTACACCAAGTACAGTTTGTCACAAGGAAACCAGCAAGCATGTCAATGAGACAGCCTGACTTATAACATGTTTTACTCGAAAGAAATTTCTATCATTTGACATATCATCTGAATATAATGTTCGACTCCCAATGTACAAATTCTCCATGTGATGGCTAATTTTATGTGTCAATTGACTAGGCTATGGTGCTCAGTTCTTTGGTTAAACACCAGTCTAGATGTGGCTGTGAAGGTTATTTCTTTAGATGTGATTAACATTTAAATCAGTAGACTTTGAGTAAAGCATTGCCCTCCTTAATGTGAGTGGGTACTATATATACATCCCTATATATGTATATGTACATATATACCCACACGTTGTTGACATATAGGATATATGTGATATATATAATATATATGATGTATATGTGTGTACATATATCTATCTCATATGTAAGGTATACATATATATCTCTTATTTTCAGATATATATATATTTCCACACACATACCTATTGGCATATATACCCTATTGGATACATAAATATATGTATCTCTATATCCTCATATACATATCATAGACATATATTTGTCCTCTTGGTTCTTTTTCTCTGGGGAACTGACTCATCCACCCCAGAACCCAGCCTCTATCACTTTTACATACAAGGCTCTCGATATACAGTCACGAATTGTTCTAGGTAGAGCCTCCTTCCTGATTTCCCATTGTGGTTCTTACGAGAAAAGATGAAGCTGGCTATTTTAAGCACAAGCACACAGACTAACACGCTTTCTGGAGCTGGGTAACACACTCATTCTGGTTTGACCATGCAGGATTCTAATCCACATGCCCTCTGTGAACGGTTGTGCTTTGACAGGCTACAAAGACACACACCCTGGCCTGTGGAAGTCCCCAGACAGGGCCCCAGAGACCCGCTGCCGCCCAGCTCAGAATCCCGCCAAGTCCCGCCCCGTGGGAAGGGCACCACCCACCATCGTGGCTTTTGGGTGCCACTCTGGGCCAGCCCCAGACTTGAAGAGGTGATTTGGTTGACAATGGTATTTTGGTAAGCATTTCCTCCCAAGATCTGGCGAACTCCCTCAGGACTCCAATGGCTCCCAACTTCTATCTGCACGTGGGTTTGGTTGTCATTCTCTTATTTTGCTGGCTGGCAGTCCTCCCATTCCAGCTGTCCGAATTCCTCTCCTGTCCCAGCTCCCAAAGAAAGGACCCCATAGAAAACCAATATTTACTTCCTTAAGAAAAGATCTCAAAAGACCGATCTCCTTCTTTTCCCCCCTCCTTCTGTCTTTCTCCCCATCCCACCCAAACCACAGAGCCCTGGACCTGGTAAAGGGCCAGTGCTGGGAGCCGGGAAGAAGTCACACCGAGAACATCCACAGTTGCCCAGAGCTGTTTTCCTTGTGGCTTCTTCAGTAGCAGGCACGCTGCCTTCAGTGTTTACAGTCAGCAATTTCGAATGTGCTGACATGGAGAACCGTGACCACAGAGGCCACGCAGACCAGCAAGGAAGAGAAAACCCAGGCGGAAATGCCCAGGGGGACGCGAGGCCTCTTTCCTCCCCTGCCTGCCGGAGCTCCACCGGTAAGGCCACCGGCTCATAGAGGCCGGGCTGGATGGTAGGGAAAGGATGCGGCTCACCTCCTTCTGCTTTTTCCGTCCATCACTGCTTCATCTCAAAGTTTCTATTCTGGGGGCTGACGCAGGCAGAGCTGTGGAGGAGGGAGCCATCCCTCCACCACTGACAGGAGGTGGCGGGAGGGAGGTTAGGCTGCGATGTTCCCAGCAGCTTCAGAACTTCTCCCTCTCCAACATTTAACTTACAAAAGTTCTTTATATTGCTGATTTGTTTTTGCTCATTTTTTTCCCCTCTAGTAGCAAAGAAAGTTTTGTAAGTAAAAAAAAATTGAAAATTGCTGTGTAGCAAGCCTAGCAAGAGAGGAGGGCGTGGGGAGGGACCATTAAATTAAATCTTCAAAAGGACAATAAGAATATTGCTAGACTGTTTTATAGGTAGACTAGGATTTGGGGATTCTGGAATCCCTCTATTCTTGGCTCTGTCTGGGTTAGATAATAGGGAAATCATTTAGTTTGAGGAGGTCAAATAGTGTTCAGGTGGGCAATGGATTTCCCTGTTCACAGACAGATGCAATGGGGCAGTTCTGGGACCTGGGCTCACGTACTAGCAGGGGCAAAAGCTGAACTTGATCTTTGGCCTCCTGAATAAAGTGGTCATTCTCAAACTCTCACAGGTCACATCTGTGGTATAAAAATCCCTTACCAACCTCCCTACTGTCCTCCCACATCCCAAGAGTCAAAAACCCCACTCACTGTAATTACAAAAAAAGCCAGGTACATTTGGGGATGAAGACTATGGCAGAATGGCTAGCTGTCCACCAAAGATGTGTGCCCCCCTTCACCTGTATGGATTGGATACTGGTGATTGGTTGCCCAGTAAAGAACTACATTTCCCAGCTCTCCTTGCAGCTAGATGGAGATATTCGACTTAGTTCTTGCCAAAGGATTGCGGGCAGAAATGACGTGTGCCATTTCCAGGGGTGACCCATAAAAACCTCCAGAAAGATTCCCCATGATCTTCTAGGCTCTCTCTCTTTTCCCCATCAGCTGGAAGCAAAAGGTTCCAAAACCCATGGACAAACTTCAGGATGGAAGGAGCTCGTCACTTGTCCACTGAATGCCCACACTGGCCTGTTGCACAAGACAGAAATGAACTTTTAGTGGTAAGCCACTGGGGATTTTAGCGTTCTCTATTACAAAAGCTACAGCACAAAATCAGTGCGTCATCAGAGGAAAAAGTATCAATTTAATTAGACACAGTGACATAGATGTTAAACATGGATACCATTTGGGTTAAAAAAAAAATATTCGCTCACATACGCTTATATATGCTTGGGATGTCACTAGAAGGAAACATAAGAAAATGGTAACAGTGGTTGCTTTTAGGAAAGGGAACTGGGAGACAGGAAAAAAAGGGGTGGAAAAGAGATTTATCTTCCACGATATACTGTTTTTAGCATTTTGAATTTTGTACTTTGTGCATTTATTACCCAGTCAAAAGTTACATTTAAAAAACACAAATTCTGAAAGCACCCCATTTTCTGACCACCTGGAGAATGCTTACAGACACGACTATTAGTCCCCAGGGCCTTTTTTGAAAACCAGTGGTACGAAGTGTTGACATTTAAAAATACATAAAACTGTACTTTTCTTGAAAATTCCAGGGATGGGCAGAAGTAGCTGCTATTCCCACAGTGCATCTGAATTCTTGGGGTTAACTTCCTCATCCTCTTAGAGACTTTCCTTTCCTTCCAGTGGTGACAGGAGGCTGAAATGAGAGAGGAGTTGTCCCTTCTGCTGGATCGGGTTACTGCTAACTGTGTATCGCACAAGTTATTCATAGTGCTTGGTAAAAAGAAGGATTCCTGGACCTCTTTCCCGAAAATCTGGATTCAGTAGTTCTGAGGTGCAGCCTGGGAACCATATTGTTAACAAGTGTCGGTGGACTCCCATGCCCAGGCACACTTGGGAAACCCCATTGTCATTTGTCTGTGTGTCCTGCCTGTCACCTCGGATAAGTTGCTTCACTTTCACATTTTATCTCCCTGGAATACAGAGAATGAAATTTCTGACCTGTGACACTCAGAAGTGTCTGTTGAGACTAGGTGATGCCTGTGAAAAAGGCTGAACTCCCCACGTCATGAGATTTACATACAAATGCCAATGATGATGATAATTACTGTTGGCATGTGTGTTTTGGATTCCTATTTTATGTTTTAAAATTCACTTTACCAAAAAAATACTTCATTTTGAAAGAGAAGGGTGGGGGTGAAAAACATGTCTCTGTTTCTGTGGAAAAGCTTTTCTAAGAATTTCTGCTGTGCTGATAGGTGTTTAGTAGGGAGCTCACACTGGGCCGATCCTCCACGCATGACAAGTACGGCCGCTTCCAGAATGCACAGAGCAGGGTAGGAGCCATAGGGAAGCTCTGTAGGTGAGCCCACTGGCTGGAGGCGAGGGCAATTCAAACACAAGGATATTCAGGCAGCAACTGGTTCTGTGGCGGATTACCATATGGAACGGGGATGGATGCAAGAGATTCACTTTGCGTGAGAACTATCTCACGCAGTCCAGCTGGCCCTGGACCATTTTATTTTCTGTTCAGCTCACAGGTCCCATCCTTATCTCTGAATATTCTAAAATCTTTCACACCAAAAGGCCATCCACAGCCAAGCCCTCTGTGTAGCTCAGAGGCAAACTGGTTCATGTCCCTGATTGCAATTTTCCTATACATCAATTATCCAAACATAGAGAGGACAAACCATGGAGATGCTTATTTCCTGGGAAATAACCTGAGTGGTTAATAAAACTTGTTTGGAATGACACAATGCGTTTTCTAAAATATCTTAAGAGTAAACCTTGATATTTCCTAAGGAATAACTTGACGAGATTTTTTTTAATTTAAAAGTTTCTCTATAAAACAGAGGGGAGAGGAGGGAGAGAATCAGCACATTTAGATCACAAGTTTTCTGTTTACTTTTTGGAGAACATTCTAATTTTTTAACTATCAGGTCCAAAAAGGGAACAATATTCACCAAAAAAAAAAGAAGAAGAGATAAAGATGTGAAGTGATGGATATTAATTAACTAGATGGGGGGAATCCTTTCACAATGTATATGTATATCAAATCCTTTCACAATGTATGCATATATCAAACACCTTACAATTTTATTTGTCACTTATACCTCAATAAGGCTAAAATTTAAAACAAACACAAAGGGAAATGTTAACATGACCTACTGTGAATACGAATTATTTCCCTTTTCTTTTTGGCAACTACCTCATGCATCAGGTGCTGTTTAAATTTGTTTTATCCCTTTCCATCCTTCTCAAACAAATGAAAAAAATGTCCCTGTTACAATATTTATTATAAAGCATCCTTAATTCCAAATGGGCCCCCTGTACTGCAGAGTGTCTTTAAATGGACCACCTAAAAGCCTGCAGTAGAGATTTCTGGGCCTCATCAGAGCTGGCTCTCCTCCTTTTCTGAGTGTATGGGAGGATTTCCCAGGCTCCCATGTGGCTAATCTGGGGCCATGCAGCTAGTCTGGCCAATAGGCTATGAGCAGAGAAAGAGCCCCCGTGAATTCTCCACCTTTTCTTCTGCTGCTGCAGCAAACCTTGAGGTCACATATCGAGATGGCAGTGTCAAAAGATGGTGGAGCCTCTGTCAGCCTGGATCCCTGAGTGACCAGGTGGAGCAGAGCCTACGCACCCTTCTCCCACGAACTTCGAGTTGGAAATGTGGCAGGAGCAACATTTGTTGTGTTAAGCCAGTGGGATGAGGGGGACAGGTACAACCGGTTACTGCAAGATAATCTTGCCTTTTCTGATTCACCAAAGCTACTGGTCTAAAATCTCTGAGTTCCAGTCAGGACACCGGACTTCCTATCAATGTAATTAGTAGACAAGTCACCTAATCTTTCTGAGCTTAGGGTTTTTTGTTTGACTGTTTGCTTTGTTTCGGTTTTTTAACTGTACAATGGGAATAATATATTCTGGCATGTTTACCAGCCAGGGATTTGTGAGCATCAAATGAATTTTTCTGAAAGCATTTTGAAATCTGTAAATCACAACCCTAGATGTGAAGTGCTAGCCTTGCTGCGGTGGGTATATCTGGAGAACTTAAGGGGCTAAATTTGACTGCTTTTGGGGGGATCAGTTATTAGAATTCACGGCTTCATCATTCTTAAAAAGCCAAGCAATACATTCCACTTATAGATCAGGATCATGAAAAGTCACATTCTGATACCACTTGGAGAATAATTTGTTATCTTAAAAATGTCAGGGCTAGCTGCATGGTTTCAGAAGCCTCACTTCCAGCAAAAGCAAACTCAACTATTTTGCCTTTGGCATAAAAAGAAAGGAAAAATAGAGGCCCCAAGTGAAAGGTTTGGCACAAAGCCCTTCATTCCTCCCACAGCCTGTCAGAGGGGAGGCGGAAGAGAGAACACAGGGGAGGAACAGAGAGCTTGGGCATTCCAGACTCCACCCCTGCACAGAGAGGCAGGGAGAGCCATGTATATTCAGGAGGGGTAGTACAAATCTATGCTTGTGTTACTCTCACAAAGAAGACAGATTTCCCCGTAGAGGAGAGGGGAAACGGAGGAGATGGCCTCCACACAGAGAAGATCTAGAAGCAGGGCCAGCGTCTGTGTGCCCTGCTGTCCCTGACAAAGGGCCGAGGCACTCTGCTTCTAACCCAGGAGAAGGGCTTCCTGACCCTGACAGCAGAGGACACCGATCCACAAACAGATCTGCAGAGGGCTGTTGTCACCCAGCTGCTTGGATTCTCAGATAATAACAGCTGCCTTTTTTTGAGCACTTACTAAATGCCAAGCACTGACATTTTAAATACTGAGAAACTGAGTCACAGCAAGGCTAAGTAAGTTGTCTGAGGTCACAGAACAGAACTGGGATATGGCGGAACCAGGACATGTGTACACTGCTATATGTAAAATGGATAACCAACAAGGACCTACTGTATGGCACAGGGAACTCTGCTCAATATTCTGTAATAACCTAATTGAGAAAAGAATATGAAAAAGAATAGACACATGTATATGTATAACTGAATCACTTTGTTGTACACCTGAAACTAACACAACATTGTCAATCAACTGTACTCCAATACAAAATAAAAAGTTAAAAAATAAAATAAAATAAAAAGATAACCAAAAAAAAAAAAACCCCCCACAAAAAACAACAACCCAGACAGTCTAGCTCTAGATGCTGCAGTCTTAACCACTGCATTTATCAGGGAGGGATAGAAAAAGGGAGGGAAAACAGGGGCAATCCTATCACCTGCTACGTGCCTTGCAATGGGCTTCAGACACTTTAACTCGCTTCATTTTCATATCTTTTCTAACAACTGGTATTCTTTCCCCATTTACAGGTGAAGAAACAGAGGCTCAGAGAGGTCAATTAAGTTGCCTAAAGTCACAGAGCCAGAAAAGTGAAACGTCAGGAATCAAGTCCAACCTGACTATGCCAGATTAAAGTGGGAAGGTTTCTGGCTGAAAAATATGCCAGAGTTTGGGGAAGAAATCAAATACAATAATAAGGCAGAGAAAAGAAAGACTATGGAAGGTAGGTAGAAGCTGGCACTTCTGAGTTCTGAGAAATAGAACAGATCAAAATATAGGATAAAACCTATTGATAGAGTTCCCTTTATCACAGAGCCTTTTTGTCCTTAGGGTAAAAAAGATGGTGAATTGACTGTTTGGACCAAAGAAAGATAGTCCTGCACATCAAGCAAACCTTTTTTTTAACTCAGCAAATGGAGTTACTACGAAAGTAGCTGATCCCCTTTTTTTTTTTTGGGGGGCTGTCTTTACATCTACTCAAACTAAATTGTTATGATCATA
Source organism: Eubalaena glacialis (assembly GCF_028564815.1). NCBI lineage: Eukaryota > Metazoa > Chordata > Mammalia > Artiodactyla > Balaenidae > Eubalaena > Eubalaena glacialis. The sequence goes on along the minus strand of NC_083720.1, from coordinate 125,602,973 downwards.
TACTTCCACATTCCCTAAACTTATGAATCACTGAATAATTTTTAGTTGTTTTGTTGTTATTTTGCATCATTTGCATAACCCACAGCTAAAATGTTCTCCCAACCTCAAGCTAGAGAGGTGCAATGCAATTATGACACAGGAGCAAAAGAAGCTCATTAACATACCCATGACTGACACGGAAGATCATTAATTAGGCATTCTGAGCATAAGTATATATGTATAAATTAGCATCTATTCACCATTTAAACTGTAAGAGATTTTTCATATCTGAATATTAACTATGTTGGAAAATTACGAAGTTTTCCTGAGTGAATTCCACAAACAATACCCAACCCCGATCCCAGAAACAAAATGAAGAGAAAAGCTTCTGTGAGGAGACCAGACACAGTGGAAGGAGTCAAATCATGTTACGACTCTTCATCTGTCAGTGTCTTCATTTGTCTGTTTCCTCTCGTTTGTATTTCTGACTACTCTGCCGGTTGGTGGCTGTGCCTGTGGACCCTTTTCTGTCGACAGAGCTTAGATATGGCTCTACCACTGATAGTCTAGAGATGCTCTGCCTATGTCTGTATTCTGTCATTGCTCAACCATTTATTCTTTCACTACATATTTATTGGGTGTGATCTCTGTACCAATGACAATGTGGAGAATACATACATGCATATGGCAGCATTTCTACTCTCAGGGACTTTATAGCATAGCAGGAAAGATAAGACATAAAGTGTACACACAGCTAAAATGTTAAGGGAGGGAATTACACTGCCAAAGAGTACCAACCTGACTCAAAGGAAGAGCAGACTTCTTCAGGCAGGGGAAGGACTGAGGAATACTTCGTGGAAGAGATAGCACGTAAGCAGGACAAACAGGAAGAGTAGAAGAAGTGGATCTGACAAAGTTTGGGCCATGTCAAGAGAGTCACCTGATGGCAGAACCATAGGTGAGTCAATGTCTATCATCACACTCAGGTCTGTGCTAGGTTTGTAGCCAATAGAGCTCCTCCTCCATTTTTCCAACGTGGCTAAAGTACCTATCCCCTTGGGGCTCTGGAAAACTATTAGTATCAGGAGCACAGTGATAATAACACTCTGTTGTCCTTCACGTATATGACAATGATACTAATTACTTTGTAGAGCTGTGCTTGCATTGTCTGTCTTGCAGTAGTGTTGGATTCATGCCAGCACATCCATCATCCTCTATTGATTTCTCTTGGGACCCGTGGCACACTTTTGTAAGACGGCTATCCTGCATGGGAGCTGGAATTCACGGTTCTTAGACCATTTTTTTCCCGAGGTGGAGCTAACAAGTCTCTGCGGGGACTGAACGAAAGAGCTTGGTCTTTTGGGCACCAGACGATAACCATCTGAGGGCACCAACCACATGTGTTTCACTGGTATGTCTTTTCCAGCAGAACAAAAGCATTTTAACAAAATCGCCTATATGAAGAGAGGCAGCCAACTGGGTAGACTGTAAATAGGGTAAAACCTCAGAGTCTCCACAGTTTTTGACATCCACTGGTACAAACCAGGTAGCCCAAAGATCGATGATGCCCAGAGCATGGGCCTTTCCTAGCCCTCTTGAGACTGCATCCAAGGGGATTCAGGTTGTGGGGCTGCTTTCAGGCTGAAATCCTTCTTCTGAGGCCTCCATAGCAGGAATAGGATTCAAGACGTATCTCCTTCATATTGGGTACCACTCTACGGCAGAAAGGAAGGTGGCCATCATCAAGGTCGGAGTTCAAGTGTGCTCATGGAATTAAAAAACTAAGTGGCCAGCAGTAGTTTTCATGATTGTCTGAGCCTTTTTGGCCTCAGCTACTGGCAGGGATTGAAGTTTCTAAGGCAATCTGGGTCCTGAAGGAAATGAACAGTTACTTGTAATGGACTAATCTGGCAAAACATTGACTGTCATTGAACAAAAAACTAGGATGATGACTGCTGATTTCTTCCATGCTCCTAGGTAAATAGAAATCTATCTTCTGTTTGTAGGGCAGATATATGTACAGAAAGTATAAATATTCCATCTTTCTAATGGAAGAACTTTTTAAGGCCATTAGTACCCCTGATTAAAATGCTAAGAAAATTCTTGACTCTTAGATCATTGTAGTGGGTAATAATTACTTAATTGAAGCATCATTCACTGAGATTGTGTTATATGTCTCACCCCACGCCTGACAGGTAATGGACACATACAAAACGGAAAACAGAGAGTATCATTTAGTTGGAGGGAACCACAGAGATCCAAGTTATGCTTGTCCTAGAAATTCAGAGGAAAAGAAAGCTCACAGTGGTCTGAGGTCACTTCAGGAGGCCTACGTGAGGGAAGGAAGATAAGGAGTTGGGTCCCACAGAAAATGAGAGTTACATGATCTTCTTGGTCAGAGTCACAGCTCTAATCTTGGAAGTACACGCACAAAGAATCTGAGTCAGATGATGGCAGTAAAAATTTTCTCACATTTCCTCATGTCAAAGAAGGAATATAAACATGTTGTCCTGTGGGCATCTGTTGAAATGCATCTGTTTTAAGAGATGACCGGCTGTAGCCAATGGGTATATTTACCCTCCCCGCCCACTACCTTCTAGAACTGGACAAAGCTCTTCCCAAGGTGGTCATCTGACAAAGACTGAATCCTGGATTTTTATGCTGAAATTCCTCTGCTCTATCAAGAGTAGTTTGTTAAAGCTTCACAGAAAGAGATGCTCTGAGCCCAGCCTACGGAGACATGTTCCAATTTAGGCTGTGGAATGAAAATTACAGGGCAGTCACAGAGGCAAGTTTAAAATTAGGACAGACTTCACTTTGCGCCTCTTCAGCCTCAAAGAGGTAGGAGAAGAGGCAAAGGAAAATGAAAAAAAAAGAAAAAATTAACAGCAGGCACTTGAAAAGCCGAACCCTCAGCCTTCTGCCCCTTCCTGTGGTCCTCCTGGCACGCTAAGCTTTCTGCACATGTGAACATCAGTGCAAGCAGCTTGCTTAGTCCCTCAGCAGCTTCACAGGAGCCACAGCCTCTCAGGGCCTGTGAGGAAATGCTGGAGGCAAACAGATCAGGAAATCCTGGCTGGGGAAGAAGGAAGAGGAAAAGAAATGGGGGAGATTCCCCCCCAGCCCAAACCCTTTTACTCAAGTCCCCGCGGCTCAGTCCAGCAGTTACCTAGGAGTCACCCAGGAGACAGGTCTGTTGCAGACATGGAGCCTTCTTAGAGAGCAGCTAAGTCACTAAGCGCAGTCCAGCAACAGAGCTGGGGTTGCAAGGTAACAGACAGAAACTGTCACCTCTTCGTTGCCCTGCACCCTAACGACGGCCGTCCTCCCGAAAAAGGTCGTCTCTGGGAAAGTGACTGGGGGCCGCTAAGCTGGGTTTACTTCTTACTCTGCAATTTCATGTCTCTGTTTCTGAAAGTTAAGAAAACCACACTACCTACCTTTACCTTCTTTTGAGAATTTTGGCTGGGTCCTTTGTTGGTAATGAGTTTGAATTCCTCTCAGGAATTCAATGATTACTAAATGGGAGAGGAATGATTTTTACTATTCCACGAAAAGGGTTCTTTTCACTTGAACTCGATTTTCAGAAAGCTCAAGGGTATACATACTTAACAACCAACAGACAACCCTCCATTGGATTGTCCTGAAGCAGGTACTGAGTATTTGAACAGGGTAGGGAGGAACCAGTCAGATGTGATTGTCTTTGCAAGGTCCCCAAATGGGCCCATCCTGGGACCCCCTTTTTCAAAATCATTTGTTAGATTCACTTCCTGGTCTGGCTTCCTGGAAGTAGACTGTCTTTTTTTTTTTTTTTGGCTGCACCACATGGCTTGTGGGATCTTAGCTCCCTGACCAGGGATTGAACCCGGGCCCTCAGCAGTGAAAGCATGGATTCCTAACCACTGGACTGCCAGGGAATCCCCTAGACCGTCTTATACGTGCCTTAATTTCTGGTTCTACATTCCTAAGAACAAGAAAGTAGAAGTCAATAAAATGTGGAAGAATGGTTGCTATGATGTATGACTCTTACTGATGATCTGAAATATACTAACCAAGTCCGTTAAAGGAAATGCCCATTTTTGCTGTCTCTTTGGGAAAAAAGTTCTCAATAAATGGGAAACAGAATGAGTCTCCAAAGAAAGTGTAAATACACTCCTGACCTAATTCATCAAACTAAGAAGTCAGACATAGTATAGGGTTATTGCTCATCTAAGGCAGCCATGTTAAACCTACAACTTTCTTAGTTCAGAGAGTGTTAATAACTCAAATCATCATAACAGAGGGCCTCTCCCAACAGCTGTTGCCTTTTAGGCTACAAAGCTTACTTTGTCAGAGGGATTTCAGCTCGAGTTAGAGCACAACTAGTTATACAACTTGATCTCATTGAAATATTTGGTGCCTGCTGATATGTTCAAACAAATTCACCAGATCTTCATTATGTTCTGGCAATTAAAGCTATTAAGTCAGTAGATAGACAGCAGGTTATTTCATTGCTGGTGGAAAAAGCCAGCTTTCTTTTCTCCCCTTTTTATGTGACAGCACTGTAATTAGTCTTAATCAAATACTATTTGTGTTAGGTGCTGTAACTTTGCTTCCTTAGCCAGGAAACTCTGCCAATCAGGGAGAAGTAAATACAACTCTGGTCAAAAATCAAGAGAGATGGATGAGCATGAGGTAAATGGGAACTCTCTGTACTATCTTCGCAACTTTTCTGTAAATCTGAAACTGTTCTAAAATAAAGGCTTTAATTTAAAAAATTAAGAAAGAGGGAAGAAGAAGGAATGAGAAAGAGAACTGCTATTTAATGTGAGGCTTCAACTTTAGCAGGTTACCATGTAAAATCAAGGTTTAGAAATAGTTAAATAGTCCAAAAAATATGGTTCCCTTTGGAAATTCCAGGTTAGTCTCTCTCTACACTGGGGATACGGCTGTGCTTCTTTTTTTTTTTTTAACCTCTGCGAATAAGTTTGTAATGGGAGACTAGAGGCAGGTGAAGGGAAACACAATACCATGAATAAAATTGATTCTTCGGCCATTTATCCAAACATCCAGTTTGTTTCTCTGTGTGTCTTAAACCTACCATTTCTTTCAAAGAGCAAAGAGCTCTTCAGATAGTGAACAGGTGAGGCAGTGTGTCCTAAAGTTTATGTTCATACAAATCACCTGGGGATCTTGTGAATCACATTCTGATTCGGTAGGTCTAGAATGGCCCCCCAGATTCTGTGTTTGTAGCAAGCTCCTGATTGGTGCCAAAACTGCTGGTCCACAGACCACACTTTGAGTAGCAAGGGTGTAAGGAATAGTACTTGGGTGAGTAACTGCTCCTGGCCAGAAGCAATACCACAATATCTTGACTACATGACTGACAATGAGAAGTCTGCATGAAGCAGTTGCCAGCAAAACAGATGTACATTTTCTATTTTCCTTGGCCAATCATCCCTTGTGTCAAAAATTTGAAATACATTAGTAGAATGGCATTATACCAGGGGTCAGACTGTCCATTAGCTCAGAGAATCCCAATAATAGAAGTAACTCTTTATTCTTGTTCAAAGTGCCCCAGCATCAGGGAAAATGGGCAAGTGGCTGGGTGGAGGGGTGGTGTGCACGGATCTGATTTTTATTATTTTGACTCTATGTCTCCTCAGACTTCACATTCTACAATATATTTATAAAATACTAGCTATTAGAGCTATTAATATTTTGAGGTTAAGGAAAAAATGTCATGTAACTGTTAGAGCTTCCCCAGAAGCACCATATTATTTTCAGAGCTGGATCTTAGCTGTCTTCCACAAGGGGGACTGTTGCAGGATGAAAGACCCCCTGTCCTGTGGATGATATTCACTTGATGAAGATATGATTCATGTTATTCCATCCAAAATGGTAAGACGAGGCCAGCAGCTACTTTGAATAACAGAAAAACATATTTCTTACAACTTGTGGAAAATATTGTGGTAACTGCCACAAATGCCACATTTCTCCTCCACTAGGTTGTTTACCCCTTTAATACATTTTTGAATTCCAAACCATGGTTCTACTTACTTTGGATTTCTCCCATAACTTGATTTATGCAACTCAGGCTTTATATCCAGTGATATGCTGATAAATATTTAATAACCAGCTCTCCAGGGGAAAAAAAAAAAAAAAAAAGCCCTGGTATGTAGCTTTTGCCAATGTTTATGGTGTAAATACAACCACTGTGGCCGATTTCAAGTACCAACCTGACTTTACTGAACCAAAAAACTAGAAAGAAATGTGCATAATCACAAACCTGTATGAATCAGCTCTGGTACACAATAACAAGTGACCCTGAAGACATAAAAAACACTGTTGTTTTCATAATTAAACGGTAATAATCTAAAAAGGACTAAAAATATTCCATCATTCCAAAATAGCTTGTTTATTAAAATGTTTTTACTATGTTACCAAAGAAGTCCATAAGCCCTTGTGTCTCTATAAACCAAAAATAACTCCCTGCTAGTTTCTTTTTTTTTTTTAATGACAATCTCGCAATCTGTATAATCACCACAAAATCTTACAAAGTAAGCCATTTGGATTTTAATGACACAAACATGCTGAAAGTTCGGAATTCTTCTATATGACCTTGTGAGTTTTTGTTTCTGGATCATTCTAAGCTCTTCCTTTCATGAACTACAAGGCACAGCTAGGTCGGCCTCTGTGGCCTGTGGATCTGCAGAAAAGGCTGAAATCACCATCACTGTGGTTTTTATTGTTCCCTACAACTACTTCTGAGACTAAAGGCAGTTTAATGTCTCTATTTCCTCCCCTATATCCGAAATGATTTGCTTCAAATTAAAAAACTATTTTATATTAAAAGGATACTGGAATGAGAAAACTGCATTTTTAACAAAAAGTTATAACATAGGTGTGTTTTTTACATATTTAACGTGTAAAACTCTTTCTAACATATCGTTCCTTCATTCCACTTTTAGTCTACCTGAGATTCTTTATTTAACTATTTCATATTTTTACCCATGTACACTTGCTTATTGCCAGTGAGCTTCTTAGAAGAACACAAAAGCAAAGAAGGCTTCAGCTCACAGGATGGGGGAAGGGAGGATACTGGCGAAAAATATCTGGCCAAGTAATGTCATTAAGTTGAAGAAAAACATTTGCATCAGGACTACACTCATGTCTTTTTGCATCAGCAAAAGCCAAAACCAAGCAAACAAAAAGCCACCACCACTTGCCCACCACCCCGAGAGCAAACGATTTTATCAGAGCAGCCGACATGAAAAAATACTGCTTGAAACAAATCAGCGGAAAAACACTGCTTCAGATCAAGTCTTCCTTCTCGCTCCCATCCTGCTCACTTTGTGTCTTTGGAATTGTGTGCCCTGTGCACCTGTTAACTCTTCGAAAATATATGTTGTCAAGTCTTCCTAATTCTTGAACTTTTAAAATTCTCTTTTTACTGAGTACCCCATTTAGGATGAACGCACTAGGTTATAACACATGCAAAACACAGCACAGTATACATACACCCTGCCGTTTGCCAGATGTTAGCAACTAGAAACATGCAAGGATTTTTCATGTTAGAAAAATGGTGGAAGTCAGCTCATCAAAGGTAAAACAGGCAGAATCTGTCCCTGCCTCTCCTTTTCCTAAGATGCATTTAAATTCACTAGGTTTGTCTCTAGCTTGACAGGATTATTAATGGGATGGGCTTACCACTCCTGTGGATGAATCTGTTAGCCATAGGAAAGCCTTTTACTATCCTGGAGGTTTCTTACCAGCGCCTGATGACTGCCAGCTAATCCTCACATTAACTAGAGATTTCTGGCTGGTGATCAGTTTCTAACAGAGTCAGATGGGTAACCTTATTATCACTAAATTGAAGCCCATTTTTTTTTTTTTTTAAACAGACATTTTTACATTAACCAGAAGACTGGCTAAGGCTTTAACAGTGACAAAAATATTCATCATGAAAGACAAAGTATTCACAATATCCAGTTTTCTTGAAAGATTTTGACAGAGACCTCTTGACTCACCACTCATCAAGTGCACTAGCTCTGCTGCATGAAGACATTAAAAAAGAGATGTGAAAAAAAAAAAAGAGATGTGAAGAATACAAGTTCTATCTGAGGGCTATGTATAGAATGAACATGGACATGGAAATAGAGGTAGACATAGATCTATCTGGTAAACAAATGACTAGTCATGCCATTTTTAACAATTGGGAATAATTATACTTAATTTAAGAGCAAAACCAAAAAAAAAAAAATCCTTATATTTTCCATCAGAAAAAAAACACAAATAGACAAAAATATACAGCAGCAATGGAAAAGAACTCTATTAGGGAACCGTCACAGATATTTGGGGATTCTTCACTAGTGAGTAAGAGGTGAAGGAGAGGAGGAGATGGACAGGAGACACTTAGAGGTCTCAGTGAAAGCAGTCACCCCTGTTAAATACACAGTTCTTTCCCTGAGGTCACCTTTCTGTCTCTGCGTTTGTGCCCTTCCTGTTGGTAGCATTTGGGAAACAAAAGAAGGAAAAGGGATTGAGAAATAAGCTGGCATTAAAATAGTACAATCTTACTCTATCTTCCTGCAGAGCCTAGAGTACATGCCTCTTTAAACATACCATGAAAAAATATCAAGTTGGTTTCCTTTATAAGGGACACACACACACACACACACACACACACACACACACACACACGGGCAATTCTTCATCCCCAGCAGCTTCCCAAATGAAATCTGCTGTCCTGAGGTTGCTTGCAGAAGACAGCAAGAGAGAGGCTGTCCCTGCCAGGTCTGAAGAGTTCTGGAGGGCACCTAAAACTGAAAGCTTTTAGCAAAACACAGATGCAAGCAAATGGCAAAATCACAGTGTCTGCAGGACTGAATTCTGCTTGGCACAGGTTTGGAGATGATTTTTTCAAACACCTGGGCAAAGGGGAATGGAGCCTCCCTGCCTCTTAGCCGGCCCTGAACTGCATTCAGGGTTCACTGCTCTATTTATTTTCTTGCTATACTTTCATCTAAACTCAACTTCTCTTTCCCAACGGACACACCCCTATGGCACCATCTGATCTGAGTCACATTTGGGTGTCTATGTTTCCTTAAGAATACGCAGAGGGTGGGCAGAGGCCCATGACGAGTTTATATGCATTTTAAGTCACGCAATACTACGGACTCCACCTGACCTCCATGAGCTAGCTGCCCCTGCTCAGTGCCTCAGTCTCCTCTGGTCAAGAAGGCTGCTAATCCCTCTTAATAATTCATTTCAATTAGCATAAACTGAATTCTTGAGCAGCAGGCAAAACCATTCTTACAGTAACAGTAGCTTGATATTTATATAGAGTTTATTATGGGCTAGACATTCTTCTAAGTGCTTTATCTATGTTAACTTGCTTAATCCTCACAAATTCCCTATGAAGTGGGTTTTATTACCCCCATTTCACAGATGAGGACACTAAGGCACATAGAGGTCAAAGACCTGCCCCCTTGAGAGACAAAGGGGCTTGAAATCCTACAATGCCACTTCAGAGGCTGGTGCTTAACTACTACCTCTTGGTAGGAATTTTTCCACCAAAGATGACTGTTTAAATGCGCTCATTTTCAAATACTTTAGTGGTTGTGGGGATTACAGAAAACAAATCCTTTCTGTTGAAGAGTGGAGAACAAGAAGGCTACTGATGCTTTCATTTGCCAGCATTTTCCTGTTCTGAGGAAGCAAGCCGACCAGTGTGTAGCCCCAGACCTGCCCAGTAGCATTCAGACAAGTGACTATAAACCAGACCAGATGGCAAGAGAAACAGGTAAGGGACGCTGGGTGGCCCGAGCCAGGGTGAGGAGGGAGGGGGAGGGAGCAGGGCCAGACAGCTGGTAAATGGAAGACCTCAGGTGAAAGCTCATGAACCTGCAGCACGGATCATGATAACATGATAACAACTCAGATCCTTCCCTGACCAGCAGAGGAAGTTTGCAGTGTTAAGGGAGGGACGGTCTGCAATCCCCTTCCTCTTTCCAGACCTCCCACTGTGTTGATAATGCTGGGTTGACCAGAAACTTGTACATGATTCCCACAACACAGTTTAGATAGATAGATGGATAGATAGATAGATAGATAGACAGATAGATGGATGAGAGAGAGAGAAATTGGTTTAAAATACCAAAGACTAAGGCAGTCACCCCTCACTTCACCTCTACTCCCTTCTGCTGTCCCACATTTTTGCATCAGAAAATTATACTTGGAAAAAAGAACATACACACACACACACAGTATCTCCTTTCAGCACATTCTTTTGTCAAGGACCTTTATAAGGATGAAGAATTTCCACATTTCATAATTTATAACAAACTTTTCATTTGGGTATTAAAATGTAGACATATGAAAAGCTCCCTGACACCACTTCTCCCTACAATGGTAACATATTTATGTAAAAGAATTCACAATACAGATTTTATGTTAATATTCCTTAATCTTTACTTCTGGCATTTCAACTTAACTGCCCTCATAGGAAACAGCTTTCAGACTCCCCTTCAAATATTCATAGGGCGTACAGTAGATGGGGAAATTATGCTCAACAGAAACACATCCATCCCGACTACCCCTCAACCTGGCTGCCCCTGAAATTTCAGGAGCCATGACAACACTGGCGATTCTGCGCCACGGACTCACAGAGAAGTTTCTGCAAGATGAAGCAACTGATGGAGTGGATACATGCTAGGTAATGTCTTGGAGTTCCTAAAATCTTGATATAGATCAGGTGAACCAGGTTTTTAGACTTGGATCTTCCACTAACATCTGACCTTCGGCAATATTCAACAGCATTGGATGAGGGTTTATTTATTAACTCTGGGCTCTGAGGTCAATGCGTTATGAGGGATGCAGTCCCTGCCAAAGTCTTCCAGAGATTTAGAATTTAATGAAAGACCTAGAACTATAAATGCTAAGCATAATCAAAGCAGAATGCGACCGTTGTCATAGAAGTTGTCTGCAAATGGGCATCGTGGAGACGCAAGGAATCAATAATTAAATTGAACCGGGAGAATCAGAGCAGGCTTCTTGAACCAGGTAACATTTGAACTGAGCTTTGAGTGCATGCATTGTTTTTGATAGGTGGAAAGAAGCTGGGCAAGAAAGAAGAGCGTGAGCAAAAGCTGGAAGCAGGAAATGCTGGCTGCACGCTAAGGCAGGAGAGCGGGCAGGGTACTGAAGCTCAGTTCGTGGAGGAGCGTAGTGGGAAGAAAGGAAATCGTGGCTCTGAAATCATGGCAGGGGCTCTGGACTTACTCTGCAGGCAATAAATATACCCTCAGAGTTTTAAAAGGAAACCGGAGCAGTGGTTTTAAGAATGGACCAGAGAATCAAGAGATTAGTAAGCAAAAGGGAGATTAGGATGCCCAAGTAGTTTAGATGACAGATGACGAGGAAAGTCATTTAATTGCTCAGGGCCTTAGTATCATTTTTTTTTTCTCCAAATGAGACGAAAAGGTCAATCATGGGATAGATGAGTCTAAGTATTATTATCTTGCGGTAGACTTATGGGCTTGTTCTCCCGGGTTCTAATTGTGCCTGGTACCTATCTTCATTACAGCAAATTTCATGGAATTCTCATGGTTCACATTCATGTCTGTCTTCTCACTATTAGAAGTGCCTTATGAGCAGAGCCTATGCCTTTTCATTCTATTTCCAGAGGCCTAGAAGGGTACCTCACACATAGTAGGCAGTCCAACATCTGAATTACTCTATTATTTCCAGTTCCCAGATAAAGATGTGGAATTTCCCATGATCACTGAGAAAATAAGAATCTACATCTCGGGTTTACACTATTCACTAGAAACTGTCATACTAATGCTAAGGCAGCCTTAGAATCTATATCTATGTTTTAAGGACCTTGGGGTTAGTTTGCAATCTCTTCATATCTCAGTTTTCCTCTCTAGTTCTCAAAAGGACAGCCATCAGCCTCCACCCCCTTTGAATGATCTCCCCCAGTTATGAACACTCCCCCACCCTCTGAGCGATTTAAATGGCACTGCAGCTCCAACTCACCACCAGCCTACTGGGCCTCTGTCGATCAACTACCAATCCAGTGATTGTACACTAATCTACTGAAAGTACCCAAAGGACTCTCTTCATCCCTAGTGCAACAGATTCTATTTCAAATGTCAACTTCCCCCATATTCTTGGACACACCAGATATAACTATATTTAATGATGCTGGTATCTAAACTAACACAACGGAGCCTACAGAAGAAAGCCTCAATCTTCATGAATCGCCAAATTCAGAAATACAGTAGCACATAATTTGCCTTGTACTTCATACTAATATAAATATGACTGAAAATCTAAGGGGTCTCTTCGACCCCTATCGACTTGTTTCTCTCTTAAGGAATTATTTTTTGCATTAGCCCAATTATTCTCTGAAATTATTTAATTTTTTTTCATAGAGTAAATTCATTAATGGCGGTCAACACCTCCATTCTACTGGTTAAGAAAAATTACTTTCTAGCCCTCTTCACTTCCATCTCCAATACAACTTTTTTTTTTTTAAAGATTTATTTATTTTATTGATTGATTGATTGATTGCTATGTTGGATCTTCGTTTCTGTGCGAGGGCTTTCTCTAGTTGTGGCAAGCGGGGGCCACTCTTCATCGCGGTGCGCGGGCGTCTCAGTATCGCGGCCTCTCTTGTTGCGGAGCACAGGCTCCAGACGCGCAGGCTCAGCAATTGTGGCTCACGGGCCTAGTCGCTCCACGGCATGTGGGATCTTCCCAGACCAGGGCTCGAACCCGTGTCCCCTGCATTAGCAGGCAGATTCTCAACCACTGCGCCACCAGGGAAGCCCTCCAATACAACTTTTAACTTTCTTTGGGGAGCTGTTTCTCACAAAGACACCATGCTTCTATCACTCTATGAAAATTCCCTCATTCAGACTTGGAAGAGATCTTTACAATGGTCAGTTTTTTGCAGCTGGGGTGATTTGCAGGGGGCTTGGCTCACTCACTAGTGAACCCACTTACTCTTGTACCCATCCAGCTCATAAAGTCGAGACTCAAACTTGTGCCTTGGCAGAATTACAAATTTCTTCCTGTCTCAGATCTTTTGGGTTTTTCAAAATACACAAAATGTTCAGTCTATAAATACCAGCGGTCTATTAAGGAACCAAATAAGTGTTGTTCTTCATAATAGTGGCCACACTGGGAGACAATACCAGGGTTTATTACACAATATATCCAACCCATTACTCAAAATGTTTGTGGAGCTCAACTTTGAAATGACCGTCAGAACCAGTTTACAAGCCTCATCAGAAAACAGATGCCACGATTTTATAGTCACATCTTGTTGATCTCCAACCACTTCGCCACTGGACTTAGTTCCCTATGTTTTTCAGTTCCTACAAAAGTCAAATCCACTAAAGTAGTTATCACCAAACAAAAGTAATAGTCAAAAACGTGCTAAGATGAGAGAACTTTGGGGAAAGATGAAAATGTTCTATATCATAATTGTGGTGGCAGTTACACAAATATATACATTATCTAAACTCATAGAAATGTACGCTAAAAAGTCATGCATTTTATTTCATGTAAATGATATCTCGATTTCAAAAACGGACACAAGTATGAACTCTGAAGAAAATTTCCAAAGAGGAATGGCCCATATCTTAAGTATGAAGATAAATAGATGAAGCGTTTCACAACTCTAAAGGAACCACATTCAATTAGAGTATTTAGAGAACTATAGACACATATACATAAACATACAAGGAGATACCACCGAGGATATTTTCCCTATAATATGCACAAAAATACCAGATATTTCATTTCATCTTCCATATGAATACATATCTGGATTCTTTTTCAGTAAGACTATTTCTGGTGCGTTCATCGAACCATTTACAATTTATCTTGGATTTGTGACCACTGATACTCATCTGTTAGACGGCTCCTTAGAGTAAGCGTCCAGTGGGCAGCCATCACCCAAGCTGCTTGGCTCAATCAGGAATCTCCTCCTTCCTCTCAGCATTACTGTCATCAATGATATGGTCAGCTAAGTTAACTGACCTAGTCGTAAAGTCGGACCATGGGTCACTAATACCGGACTTTAAAAGCCAGAAGGATTTCTCCACAAGTTATTTCAAACCTCAGGAGCTTTGCTCTGGCTGCCATGCATGAAGGGCAATGGCAAATTGAGTTCGCTTTCCATACCTTTTCCAGTTGTTTTGATCATACGTAGGCCAAACTCAAAACAGTGCTGAATTTACTGGCAAAGACTGAAACGCTGGAAAATCATTATTGACTTGTGTGGGTGGGTCTAAAGGTTAAGTGTAACGAGTCTATGTTCTGGACCACAGACTCTCGGAAACCACTTTGTTTTGTTGTGTACTTATTACTGGAACAGGGTCTTAGCATCACCCCCACGTTGGTGCTATGTTTTCAAGAAAACCCTATGCTTCACAAGGACATCTCTGGGTCACAGGGTGAATTAGGTCTCCTGAAGTAGTCCTGATAGGCCGTCAATATCTGTACACATCGAAAGATCATGTCTGCCATCAAAACCAATAATTCTCCAAAGAAACAGCTCGGAGGATGGGACTCAGCCATGACTGGTCTTTCCCTTTTGGACAAAGAATGATTAAAAAACATTTCAATTTCAATCCAAATTGCTTTGATAAATCTTACTGAAATATTGAAAATAGCTATATCACGTGGGGATGATAGAATTACCTTTTACCATTTCATCAGAACAAATACCTACAAGAACGGCAACATTTTTCATTCTTTCACCTAACCACATTCACAAGCAAGTCCTTAAAATCCAAAGGCAAATCACACACAAGCATTTCACTTGGCTTTCTGCATCAGAATATCTGTGAATTCAAGGTGTGGTTGATGCATTAACGGGCTACAGTGTTCCTTTAAAAACAAACAGACAAACCAAAAAAATCAATTTACTTTTATACTTAACTGAACTTAATAAGCATCTGTTATGTAAGTACTACGTTAGCTACTAATGTAGGGGACTTTGGAGAAGTATAAGGCATGGTATCATACATTAATGAGCTTATAACGTCATTACGAAAGGCTATTTACTACACATTAACCACTAGCTAAGTGGATTTGAGCTATGTCCTAAACTCTGCTGAGCCTCAGTTTCCTCATTTGTAAGTGAAGGAGTCAGAACAGATGATTCCTGAGGCCCTTCCAGGTCTCAAATTCCACAGACCTTTTGGTATGATACCCATGAGACCTGCTTCCAAAACAGGGCAAGACAGTATATGATCAAGTCCAAATGCATGCTTTACGTAATCAATAAATACGATAAAAGCAGAGAGAAATCAATGTTGGGTGCACAGGTTTTCTGGAAAAGCAGAAATTTCACCTTGAACTTGAAGGATGGGTAGAATCTGAAGGGGATGGGGATTGTTCTTTTTACTGAGAGTGCAGAGGGCTTTTGCAGGATGAGTGGCAAAATTCTTGAGTAGGGGCCAAGAGGATGAGGAGTTTGTGGATAACGGGATTATATGCTGTCAAGTGGTGGGTTTAAGCAGGGGAAGTAATGACTTGAGGATATGATCCTATTAACCTGTAAGTCAGATCACACTACTTCTCAGGACCATCCAACAGCATCCCATCTCTCTAGATAAAGGCTGAAGTCCTTGCAATGGTTCTCAAGGCCCTGAATCATCTGTTCCTCCCCAGCCCCATTAACTCTCTCACCTTACCTCCACCTTCTCAGACCTTTCCTCAAACACCTGACATGCTTCAAGATTTTACAAACACTTTTCCTCTGCCTGGACTGCTCTTTCCCTGGGGATCTACATGTTTGGCTACCTCTTCATGTATTTGCCTAAAAGTTGCTTTCTCAGTGAAGCCTTCCCTGTCACCATATTTTAAATCAAGCCCACTCTTTCCTTACACACACACACACAACTCCCTATTTCCCTTCCCCACTTCGTTTTTCCATAGCATCTACCATATTCTACCCTACTCTATCATTTATTCACTTTGTAAAATGTCTGTCTCCATATGCAACCCTCCCCCCCTTGCCCTGAGTGGAATGTAAACTCCATGAGGGCAGGGATTTTTGTCTGCTTTATTCATGGCTGTATTTCCAGAGCCTAGAATGATGTCTGGCCCACGTGAATAAATGCATGAATATAATGAAAAAGGCTTGAGGCCAATGAATCTCACAGGTTGAACTGCAAGGGGGAGAGCCTCGAGGTTATTACCATCAGGGGAGTGTGAGGTTATGAAAGCTTAAACTAAAGAAGGGCCATGGGAAGAGGGAAAGGGCTGACTTAGAGATCACATCAAGAAGTAAGAACCAAACAGGACTGTTCATGAATTCAACATCCAGGCATGGATTAAAGGAACGATATTCACCATGGGAGTTAGGAGAATGTTCAAGGGCAAAAGAGGAACTGGAAATACACTGAAAATAAAATGGGGCATAGTTTTATAAACAAATGTCAGTTGAATTTAACTTCAGTTGTTTCTCAACATAATTGATTGCAATTTTCTTCCTGCTTACATTTCTGAGAATGGCTGAAAGGAAACTAAAAGAAAAGGAAGGGGGAAATATACAGCATGCCATGTTTTCCTTTTAAGGCAACTTCAGCCTGAATGACAGGGCAAACCTCACCCTCATTTCACAATTTCTTCTCTAGCAGCTCTTAGGAACACAAAACAGAATACAGGAAAGACAGATCTGGTTCTTCTGGGGTTTGGTTCTTTTCCTTTCTTCTCTTCATTGGGTTTTCTCCTCGCATAAAATAGTAATCAATGCATATGATAATAAATCTTTCGAACATCAGTTTTGGTGTAATTAAACATATTGGAACTGGAAAAAGCAAAAGAGTTTGTGATATAGTCTTTATCAGTATGTGCAGGTTGGAAGATTTGACTAGAGTCACAGCAAGAAAATACTATATATGTGAGGTTGATGTCTTATTCATGCATTTCTTAAGAAATGATTAAAACATGGTATGTTAACATTCAGTCATCCAATATTATTCGGAATCATATGTTATATCTTCAGAAGGAAAAAAGGTGGATAGTCCTCTTTCTTTTAATGATATCTCAAGTGCAATTGAGAAGGTGCAGACGGCTGGTATATATGTAGGAAAGGAGCTTTAAAAGAGAGTCCTACACTTCTGCTAACTCAGATTTTACTATTACCTCTACAGAAATTCAGTATTTTTTCCCAGAGGCATATACATAATTAAGTTTGCTTCTATATTTATTTTTCTGCCTTTCAAATACATACAACAAATCAGCCTTCAATCAGTGGTTCTCAATTGGGGGTGATTCCTCCCCCCACCCCGGGGCCACATTTGGCAATGTTTAAAGACATGTTAGTTGTCACAAGTGCGGGAGGGTAGGGGCTGCTACTCGCATCTAGTAGATGGGAGTCCAGGTATGCTGCTAAACGTCCTACAAATACACAGGACAAACACAACAAAGAATTATCTGACCCCAATGTCAACAGTGCTGAGGGTGAGAAACCCTGCCCTAAATCATCTCTCATAGAGATCACCAAATTATGAAAGAGTAACAACCTTTCTCGTCTAAGTGTGTCTTTCACATAAGACTAAGTAGAAAACGTCGAAACTCACAACTTGCATTGTTTAAAAATGCAGTCCGGCTCTGCTTTGGAACCTTCTGTCCCTATTGGTAATGCTAATTAAGAACATTTAGATTAAATCTCCAGATAAGCATTAAAAGGATATTCTATGCTCTCTTCTGTTCTTACACGGAAATTCAGGGAAATGTATCACCACGGAATCGGGAAACACCAAAACTGAAAGGGCCCTTAGAGGTTACCAGGCGGACCCTCTCATCTTACTATGGGGGTAGGAGGCGGGGCGGGGAGTGATGCCCAGCGAGCTCAGAGCACTTGCTTCCTGGCCCACGGCTGGTTAGTTTTACAGTTGGCACCGGAGCTCACCTCATCCCCCATGTCTGTGCTCCTCCCACTTGAATGAGAAGCAGATGTGAAAAATGGAGCCCAAGGAGTCCCTGGGGGTGGCGAGCTGCCTGAGCAGAGGATTCAGCACCACGTCTGGCTGCAGACCTCTCCCCAGGCCCAGCTAGCACTAGCCAGAACCTCTAGAGGGGGCTTGTTAACGTGAGGACAGAACAAGCCCAACAGGTGGCAAGGGCGACATCTCAAGTACCACTTCTCTCTGACGGGAAAGTCCTACCAAAACAGGAAGATCTGGAAACACCTTAAAAACGAGCAGCCTCGGATGGCCTCTCTGCTCTTTCTCTTCCCGGATCGGGGGCAGAGGCACCCCCACCACACCCTCCAGGTGCTCCCCTTGACTTCCCAGCACAGCTGCATCCTAAGATGGGGAGAAGACACAAGCACACCGGGCAGCTGCGACCCCCTGTCTCTCCCAGGTCTCCAACCCCGGCCCTGGGGGGTTGGTTGTCAAAGAACCCGGGGTCCTCTCTGCCTCGACACCCCCCATCTGCTCTCGGTGGCTCCCCCACCCTCCCACGGATGACACGCCTCCCACAGACCTGGCAGGTCAGCCTGCCCCTTTCCAGCTGCCACCACCTGGCCTTTCCCTGCAGAACTGGCTGTAGAACAGGAAGCAGATTTGTCACTTCTCCATCTCCAGATGGCACTGAAACAAAGACACATTCTCCTTTCCCTTTCAAAGGGCTTTATAACTAGTTACTTTTAGAGAAACTGACAGAAACAAAAGCCACAACCCTTCCTGTGCGGTATCAGTAAATCATAAGCTCAGCCACTGTTTATTAGGCATCTTGTATGTGTCTGGCCCTGTGTTAGGAGTCATTCCGATATTATCTCCAAACCTTTCAACAACCCTGTAACGCAGGTATTTTTACTTTCATTTTAAAGGTGAAGGAACTAAGGGTTAGAATGATGTAAGATCACAGAGCCAGTAAATAAAATTTTAAAACATTTTAGTCTAAGTTGCCTTTTGCTTCAACATGATGTAAACGAGTCTAGAGTTGCCTGGCTCATAGCTCCCTCCTTAAATCTTTTTCTTTAAATTTCTTTTGGCTGCGTTGGGTCTTCGTTGCTGCGTGCATACTTTCTCTAGTTGCCGCAAGCGGGGGCTGCTCTTCGTTGCAGTGAGCGGGCTTCTCTTGCGGTGGCTTCTCTTGTTGCAGAGCACGGGCTCTAGGTGCACGGGCTTCGGTAGTTGGTGGCACGTGGGCTCAGTAGTTGTGGCGCACGGGCTTAGTTGCTCCATGGCATGTGGGATCTTCCCGGACCAGGGCTCGAACCCGTGTCTCCTGCATTGGCAGGTGGATTCTCAGCCACTGCGCCACCAGGGAAGCCCTCTCCTTAAATCTTTTTCATCGTGTTCACTTAAACCTGCGTTCTGACATCTTGTGCCTAGAGGTCAAGCTCATCCATCCTCCCCTCTGTGGAGACCAGCATCTCCACCCGGCTGTCTGCCCCATCTGCCGGGCCCCTTCCACACTGCCCACAATGGTGCCCTCCATCTGCTGTCTCAGCTCTACCCAGGTCCAGCTGCTAACAGCTGGGCTATCCACCATTAGCACATGGGGTCTGAGACTATCCTATTGTCCCACGTAGGGTCTAGGTGGGTATGGACAGAGTCTCAGGGCCTGACTGAGCATTGAGCTGTGCTTCCCTGGACCATCCTGCTACCTGCTTGGCTGGCCTGCCACAGAGCTTGTGACATATGGTTCCCCACCCATTCAGTTTCCTGCAGAGACTAAGCCCAGCCCTGGACCTAGCTAGCTGTCTGGAGGCTCTCGTTCCTCCCAGTCTCTTTATCCTAGCACGGGAGCTTCATCTTGAAGGGCTTCTTTGGCTTTCAACACGTCTACTCATAGATGACAAAGACTGTGTCTGCCCTTAGCATCAGATGCCACCCTCCATCCTGCTCCCTTTGAGACTCCCTCTCCCCTGCCCACATACACACCTCCCTTGGCTGTTGCCTTATTTTGACTTGATTCTGTCTCAGTCTCTGAGGCTTGATGAGGGCCTCTGGCCAAGTCAGCATCCCCTGCCCTCCATTCCTGGTTCAGACTCAGGCTGCTTCTCAGAACATATCAAAAATCAAACACCTTGGGCCACATGGTTTAGAGTCTGCCCACCCTCTAGATCCCAGCAACTTAGAAAGACGTATAGGAGTGCTTTTAGTCTAATAATAGAAGTGAATAAGTGGTCCACATCAACAGTTCCCCTACTCCAGGGGGATTCATTATCCATTCAACAAATAATTATGGAGTGTCTACTATGTAGCCAGCACTTGTCCTGGTGTTTGGTGCTGGGGATTCAGCTGTGAAAGAGACAGCGAAGGTTCCTCCTCTCAAGGAAGTCATATTCTACCGCAGGAAGACTGGTGATAAATGAATTAACAAATAAGAAAAATAACCGTTGGTGGTAAGCTCCATGCAGGGAAGTAAAATAGGGTAATGTGATGGTGTGGTCAGAGAAGGCTCCTCTGTGGGTGATCTTGAGCTGAGATCTGAATGAACAAGAAAATCCAGGCAAAGGTCCTGCGTTGGGTCTAGAAAGAATGCCAGTGTCTTTTTAAAAATAAATTTATTTACTTATTTACTTACTTACTTATTTATTTTTGGCTGCTTTTGGTTCTTCGTTGCTGTGCGCAGCTTTCTCTAGTTGTGGCGAGCGGGGGCTACTCTTTGTTGCGGTGCACGGGCTTCTCATTGCGGTGGCTTCTCTTGTTGTGGAGCACGGGCTCTAGCCGCGCGGGCTTCAGTAGTTGTGGCGCGCGGGCTTCAGTAGTTGTGGCACCCAGGCTCAGTAGTTGTGGCGCACGGGCTTAGTTGCTCCGTGGCATGTGGGACCTTCCCAGACCAGAGCTCGAATCCGTGTCCCCTGCATTGGCAGGCAGATTCTTAACCACTGTGCCACCAGGGAAGCCCCAGTGTTTTTTTAAATAACCTTTAATTTAGAATAGTGTACTAGTTTGCTAGGGCTGCTCTAACAAAATACCACGGCCGGAGTGGCTTAAACAACACAAATTTTCTTCCAGTTCTAGAGGCTGGAGGTCCAAGATCAAGGTGTCAGCGCTTGGGTTCTTCTGAAGCCTCTCTCCTTTGGCTTGCAGATGGCCACCCTCTTACAGTCTTTTCATACAGTCATCCCTTTGTGCATGTGTACCCCTGGTAGCTCTTCCTTTTCGTAGATGGGCACCAGTCATAATAGGTTAGGGCCCCACCCTAATGGCCTCATTCTAACTCAATCGCTTCTTTAAAGACCTTGTCTCCAAATATGGTTATATTCTGAGGTACTGGGGGTTGGGACTTCGACACATGAATTTAGGGTGGGGGGGGGGACACAATTTAGCCCATAACAAAGAGTTTTAAATTTATAGGATAGTTGCAAAGATAGTATAGAGAATTCCCATAAACTCTATCCCCTATTATTAACATATTAGTATGGTATATCTGTCAAAACTAATGAACCCATACTGACCCATTATCATTAACTGAAGTTCATACTTTATTCAGATTTCCTTAGTTTTTACCTAATGTCACTTTTCTGTTCCAGGAGCCCATCCAGGATACTACAGTATTTCTAGTCATTATGTCTTCTCAAGCTCCTTTTGGCTTGGCTTGGGGATCATTTCTCAGACTTTCCTTGTTTTTGATAACCAGTTTGGAGAGGACTGATCTGCTATTTGGGATTTGTCTGATGCTTTTCTCATGGCTACACGGGTGTGACAAGTTTTTGGGAGGGAGGCCACAGAGGTGAGGTGCCATTTTCATCACATCTCATCAAGGGTGCATGATATCAACATGACTTATCACTGTTGATGTGAATCTTCATCATCTGGCTGAGGCAGTGTTTGCCAGATTTCCTCACTGGAAAGTCACTTTTTTTTCCTTCTTCTTCAGGGGGAGGTCACTGTGTGACTCTGTGACCGCTTCAGGGGGAGTGGGAAATTATGTTCCACCTCCTTGTCAGTGGAGTAGTTCCATAAATGATTTGGAATTCTTCTGTGCAGATCTGTCTTTCTCCCCATTTATTTACTTATTCAATCATTTATTTATATAGTATGAACTCATGAATGTTTATTTTATACTTTGGGTTATAATCCAATGCTATTTTATTTATTTTGTTGCTCTGATGGTTCCAGCGTTGGCCACTGGGAGCTCTTTCAGTTGGCTCCTGTGTCCCTTTGGCATACCCCTATTATTGTGGGGTTTTTTTAAAACACTTCCTTACTTCTTGATCTTACAAGATCTTCCAGGCTCATCTTCCTGCTCCAGCCCTACAATAGCCATTTCTTCAAGAAGTCCTGGTTCCTTTTACTGGAGAATGGTACTAGAAACCAAGATCTGGGCACTAGATGGGTTTGTTGTTACGAGGGTGTCATTTCTAGGCCCTCTTAACTGGTGGAGCAAAGGAATGTATGTGTGTATAGTAACGTGTATATACACACATCTACAAATGTTTCTATTTGTATGCAAATGTACCTATATTAAGCCAAACACGAAATCATACTAATGTCTCCAACTCTATTTATGGATCATTCTAGCCTCCTCTCCTTGCTTTGCTGTAACCCTCCACCTCAACAGTGAGACCCCTGCCTCCCACAATCCACCATTCATTTACTTAATTGTTCCATTCCAACATGCGTTACAGTTGTTTCAGAACTATTAATCTATACTTTCTATAGGGAAAAGCTATCAATTAGAGTACAGTGCTTATGTATAGCTCCTTTTGCCTTTAGTTTTGCAGGCTTCACTCATTTCTAAAGCTACTTAGGTCAGCACCTTTATCCTCCACTCCCTTCAGTGAAGTTATATCATATATATAGATTCTTTTGTCTCAATCTACATTCTATCCTGGGATCCTCTGACTCCCTAAATATATATATGTATATTTAATTTGTATACACTTAGCTTCACTTTTTGTGCTGAAAAGTTCAGTAGGTCTTCACAAAGTCAGTGTCATGTATTCATCATTACAGTATCAGAGAAAGAATAGTTCACCACCCTAAAAAAAATCCCCTGTGCCTCACATAATCAATCATCCCTTCCCCTCAAATACTTGCCAACTGCTATTCTGTTTATCTCTATCATTTTGCTTTTACAGAACTGTCATAAAAATAAAATCACGCAGCATGCAGCCTTTTCAATCCAGTTTGAACACCAATGTTTTTATAGTGGGGTGATGGTTAAGTGTGTTAACTGTTGCTGAGTGGTAAATAAGTACAGAAGAGTGACAAGTATTAGCATAGCACAGGCTTGATCTAGAAGTTTCCAGCAACAGAGCTGAAATGACTGATTGCTATTTTAGTTCTCAATGTCAGTGACTCAAGAATGAGAGGAGGACTGTATCCTCAGACTCCAGAGAAGGGAAATCTTGCCATGGAGCAGAGCTGTGGAGAAGGAAAGATCAAATCTCAAAGATCCTCAAATCGTCAAGGATCAATACATCACATGTTAGATAATAAGCAGAAGGATGAGCCAATACTCTGCAATAATTTAAGTCTCATAGCAACAATAAAATGTCAGCGCTTTTAGATGTGTTTCATCTATTTATTTGAGCTAAAATGAATTGTGATCAACAGTGAAACATGCCTGTCTAACCTGGGAATCACTTAAACCAGCTGTCCATGTCATTTAGCTAAGAGGCCCCGAATGAGGAATGACTATGTACAAGGATTAAGATTCTGTCCTCTCTAGAAATGACCATGTGTAGGTGGGTGTCCTAAAAAGCCTCATCCAGGAGCACAGCATGCACAAATTTGCCCTAGCTTGTGGGGAATTAGCTAGAACTCCACTGTGTGCTACAGATACCAAGGAGTGTTGAAAAAAACAAACAAAACACCGAAAGAGGCAACAAAGATCTCCACTGAGATCCTTACAACAGTTTCTATAAATTATAGAATACCAGCTCTTGAAGGGTCGCTATGGAAATAGACTGGATCTCTTTGCTGTGTCTAAGGTGACACCTCCTCATGTTCTTCCCAGTCTCATTCCTGATGGCCTCCCAAGTTCACTGGTGGACCTAGTAACACCTACCATGTTGTTTCTTCCAGCTCGACTGAAAGCCGTGTCAGGATGAGCAGAGAAGCAGACCAACGTGTGCTTTCTACCATCCGTGGCTCTCGGTTTTTTTTTTCCTATAGACTGCTGAGTATAAACTGTGCTTTTTCTGATTTGGTCATAGACAGTATTATCACTTGTCATCAGAGTACTATCACACATAACAGTCATTTCTTTATTCTTCTCCTCCCAGCTGACCTCCTCCCCCTCCTATTGTGTTTCCTTGGGTTGAGTACCGAAGTTTCTTAGTATATATCAGGGACAGGCATATTTGCCAAGATCCAAGGATAAAGCATCTTGGAAGGAAGCCAAGAAAATGGTGTAGCCACTGAATTTCTACTTCTTTTTATAACTACTTTTAGTCATTATCACTGGATTAAACACATGTGCACGCACAAAACTGATTAGTTCTGGTTGTTATTCATTATTCTCCCACTTGTTTCTAAAAAATCTGCATTACAAACAACCCTCCAGGATCTTACTCCAATCAACCTATCTCCAGTCTTACAATTAATATTAATAATACAGCCACTATGTTGTTCGACTTTTTTTTTTTTTTTAAGCAACAAAACGGAGGCCAATGAATCACAAATCTCCATGAAAAGGAGGCCAAAGAGGTTAACCAGAGAGTAAACTTGACACTGCAAAGCAAGAACCACTCCCACCCCGCCCGTGTTTCCCTGCTCACTAAAGCTAGTGGTTTTGGTTAACACAGGAGACACAGTAAATACACAGTAAATTGTACACACAAAGCAGCCATCAGCAATTTGCCTGGTGGGGTCAGATAGCATGTGGCTGATAGGTCTCAGGAGATGAGGAACAAACAGCCATGATAGATTAACTGATCACTATTGGCTGTGTGCTTGCCCTGCATATTTCACCATGGACGGTAATCAATTGCTAGGGACCAGTCATGATACCAATCAAACGCACTTAGCACTTCTGCACTGTCAACCTGAGGGTTGCCGACCTGCCAGTCTGAAAAGGCTTAAGGCTGTGTGAGAAGTGATGTGTGAGGGAGCCACTGCGAAGCCTTTAGATCAGCAGAAAGCAGGCTTCTTGCCCTTCACGTGAAAAAGATAAATGGATATAAATTAGCCCCTCACCTGCCCTACATTAAGGTTTTGTTGAAAACTTGCACTATACTCCCTTTCTCTCTCTCTCTCTCTCTCTCTCTTTCCCAAGGGGATGACTGTTTATAAACATTTGGGCATAATTTGAGGTAGCCTGGTCAGCAGTTTCATGAGAGCCAACAGCCTCAAAGAAAATGACTGAACAGGAGATGTGGTCAAGCAGGAAAGACAGCCATCCTATTGCTTCTGGCCCCGACCAGTCACCAGAGAGCTCTGTGGCTATGATGTCACTCACTGTTTGTTCTGTGATGGAAACGCTACGCAACGTCACTGTGTGCCCAGAAGCCTCCTTCTGTTCTCTACGTTGTCCGTGAGAAGCTGAAAAAGAAGCCAGCCTCTCTGTGTTCCTAGCATGTCAAAATATAAGTCAGTTCCCTCTCTTCTTGGGCTTGGGCATCTTTTTTTCTCCCTTCACGGTCATCTTCATTTACAATATGGGAGTTCTCAGGAAGAAACACAGAGCTGTAAGTTTACGGAGTCTTTCTTTTCCAACCCTCACCGGGCTTCTGGTGCCCCCTCTTCTGTGGCCTGTTTGTTTGGTGCCAGTCTTCTATGAAATAGTGGGCTGTCCCACAATGACTACTTTGATGGACGTTTTGGCTTGACCACAGTGGTAACTAATCAAAAGGGCAGGGAGCCTCAGAAGAGTTGTCCCACACTTAATTCTTAAGGTTTATTTTTGCTGCATTTTAACAGTTTTTCCAGACAAGGATAAATTCCCTTTTCATGAGCTGGAGAGAACAGCAAAGTCTAAGTCCATTAGAGGCTTCCAATAAACTGCCGTTTACAAATCACTTCAGTTCTTTAGCTGTCCCGGCTTAAACTTACACAAAACAAGGATGGGAAGGGGCAAGAGAGAGCATTTTAGGATGGTGGAAATGGTGTATATCTTCGGTACTGTGGTGGTTACACGAATGTATACATTTGTCAAAGCTCAAACTGTACACTTAAAATTGGCGCATTGGTTGTATGTAAATTTTATCTGAAGAAAATTGAGTTTAAAAACTCTGGACGGACAAGCAACTCCCAACTAAGGAGCCAGATCCTCGGATGGGGAAGTGAGATAAACATGTCCTTGTCTTACCCCCTATTCAACAAGGGGTTATCATTTTCAAATACTGCACATTCCTTGGAGAATCACCCAGCCCTGCTCTGCCCTCAGAGCAGCAGTGCAGAATCCAAGCTCTCAGAGCAGCAGTGCAGGATCCAAGGCAGTGCTCACTGCTTGAACCTGCCCCTGCTCTGGCTGCCGGCAGCTGCTGGGTACAGATGTACTAAGTTGCAAGTCGCCTCCACTGGCAGAACTCCCTCTTCCCGGGCATTTATGAACTCTGTCTATCCAAGAGCACAGCCCAGAGGAGGGCTCTGGCAGGGAGAGAAACAAGAATCATGGCCAAGGACACAAATCTCCCAGGACCACCAAAGGCGTTGCCCTCCAACAAAAGAATGTTAGGAATGGATCCTTTGATATCCCATTACCAAGATTTTTCCTAATAGTATGCGCCACCTTACCTATGCCACAAGGGCACTGTGAGAATTAATGAAATAATGAACCCTCTGGAGCACTTTCCCGGAGAGAACGCCAGGCGAATCAGAACCATCAGCCTCCCCCGAGCCAGCATTTAAGGACAAAATACTTCGATGGTTTTAACTGCCTTTTCCCTGTTCTTCGTCCCTATTATGGTAATTCTATGATGCAAACCTGGACAAAGATTTTGTTGAACTTGTCACTGAATGTGTATAAGTTTTCAGCTGAACTTTCTCTGGTTTGGGATGTTATTACATATCCATGAGTCATGGAGCTCACAGGACTCACTCTGAAACCCAGAGATTCTACCTACTTCCTATCCCACCAGCCTCACCAAATGATTTGTGCTAAGCTTCCTCCTGGTACAAAGGATACATAATCTGATTGTCTTTCCACCCAAGTGCTTTGGTCGTGCTACACTTTGTCTCTGAAAACTAATGTCCCAAGGCCTTTAGAGGGCTGGATCACAGCAGGGAACATGTGAACATGTTAATGCTATAACTGTGACCCTGGTGTTTTTATAATTTTGTTTATCTCGTTCCTGCACTTAGCATCACTGCTTCCGCCGTGCACACACACACACACACACAAAGTATTTACTTCAAGAATAATTTAACTACCCAAAGCAATCTACAAATTCAAAACAATCTCTTTCAAAATTCCAATGGCATCTTTTAGTGATACAGAATCCTAAAATTCTTATGGAACCACAACAGACGCTGAATAGCCATATCAATCTTGAGAAAGAAGAGCAAAACTGGAGGCATCATATGTCCTCATTTCCAAATATATCACAAAGCTACAGTAATCAAAACAGTATGGTACTGGCATAAAGACAGACATACAGACCGATGGACAGAGAGCCTAGAAATAAATTCACGCATATACGGTCAACAACTGGTATTCAACGAGGGTGCCAAGAATACACAATGGGGAAGGGATAGTCTCTTCCAACAAATGGGGTTGACAAAATTGGATATCCACGTGCAAAAGAATGGAATTGGGCCTTTCTCTTATACCATACACAGAAATCAACTCAAAATGGATTAAAGACTTAAAACCCTGAAACTATAAAACTCATAGAAGAAAACATAGGGAAAAATCTTCACGACATTGGTCTTGGTAATGATTTCATGGATCTGACACCAAAAGAACAGGCAACGAAAGCAAACATAGACAAGTGGGACTACATGAAACTAAAAAGCTTCTGCACAGCAAAAGAAACAATCAACAGAGTGAAAAGGCAACCTACAGATTATGAGAAAATATTTGCAAACCATATATCTCATAAGGGGTTAATTTCCAAAATATACAAGGAACTCCTACAACTCAATAGCAAAAATACTAATAACCCAATTAAGAAGTGGGCTAAACACCTGAACAGACATTTCTCCATAGAAAACATACAAATAGCCAACAGATACATAAAAAGATGCTCAATGTCACTAATCATCTGGACAACACAAATTCAAACCACAGTTGAGATATCACCTGCCTCCCACCAGGATGCCTCTTAACAAAAAACAGAAGACAACAAGTGTTGGTAATGATACGGAGAAATTGGAAAATTTGCACACTGTTGGTGGGATTAAAAATGGTGCAGCTGCTATGGAAAACAGTATGGAAGTTCCTCAAAAAATAAAAAATGGAACTATTATATGATCAGCAATCCCACTTCTGGATATTTATCCAAAAGAACAGAAATTAGGATCTTGGAGAGATATTAGCACTTTCATGTTCATGGCAATACTATTCACAACAGCCAGGATGTGGAAACAACCTAAAGGTCCATCAGTGGATATGTATAAAGGAAATGTGGTATATACGTACAACAGATTATTATTCAGCCTTTGAAAAGGAGGAAATTCTGCAATATGTGACAGTATGGATAAACCTTGAGGATCTTATGCTAAGTGAAATAAGCCAGTCACAGAAGGACAAATACTTCATAATTTCACTTATATGAGGTACCTAAAATAGCCAAATTTATAGAATAAAGAGTGGAATGATGGTTGTTAGGAACTGGGAGTGGGGAGGGATATGGGGAGTTACTAATTAAAAGGGGTAAAGCTTCAGTTAAATAAGACGAATAAGTTCTATAGATCTGCTATACAACATTGTACTTATGGTTAACAATACTGCATGGTACACTTAAAATTTTTTTAAGAGGGTAGGTCTCATATTGTGTCCTTACCACAATAAAATAAAATTTTTTAAAAAGCCATAATGGTGGTTACTTTTTTGGGGCATGTAGTAAGTACTGGAAGAGGGCATAAGTAGAGCTTATGGGTTTCTTGATCTTGGTGCTGGTAACAGTGATGTGTTCATTTTGTGAAAATTCATCAAGGTATAACTTAAGATCTGTGCACTTCTCTCTATGGATGCTTCGATAAAATGTTAAAAAAGAATAATTTAAATATTTTAAATACTAATTACTTTGAAAGTAAATTGGCAGGTTAAAGAAAAGAAAATCAGGACTGTAAGAAAATAAACAGGATAGAACTAGAAGATATTAATTACTTTGCTCTAACATGAAATAATTTAAATTTTTTTCCCTTTTTTCAAACTTTTCAGAGTCTGACGTACTATTGATTACAACTTCTATAATTATATGAGTAACTAATCCCACCACCCAGAAACCTTAGTATTTACTTACCTGGACAGACCTAAAAATCACATGTAATAAAATAAAATCTGGTCATGACACTACTTCTAATGATTATGAATCACATGTGCTAAAAAGATATGTGTAGAGTAAGAATAATATTTACTAGCTTTAAATGGCAATATTAATATCAATTAATATATTTACAATGTAAATCTTGTCCTTGAAAATAGTATTACTGGAGGTTTAAAATGTAAGCGTTTATTTCTGGATTCTGGATTCTCAGTTCTGTTCCATATGCCTATCCTTGCACCAATAACGCATTTTCTTGAGTATTCTGACTTTACAGTACATTCTGAAATACTATATGGAGTGGAGTAGAGTAAGTCCTCCAGCTTTGTTCATCTTTTTCAAAACAGTTTTAGCTATTACAGGTCCATTACATTTCCCTATAAATTTGAGAGCCAGCTTGTCAATTTCTACAAAAAAAAAAATCTAGCTGGGATTTTCATATAGGGGCTGCACTGAATTTATGGATCAATTTGGAAGAACTGTCACCTAGACAATATTTAGTCTCCCAGTGTATGAACTGGAATGTCTCTCCATTTATGAAGGTCTTTAATTTCTTTCAGCCATATTTTATAGTTTTCAGTGTATAAGTTTTATACTTCTATTAGCTGTATTTCTAAGACTTTCATTTTTCGATACTATTGGGAATGGTGTCAATTAATTTAATTTTAAAATTGTTGCTTATAAGAGAAACTGAATGTTTTTTATATATGAATCTTGTATTCTGCAACCTTGTTAAACTCATTTATAAATTCTAATTGTTTTGTGTGTGTGTGTGGATTCCTTGTATTTTTGCAGATTTTCTACATACAGGATCAAGTCATCTGCAAATAAACTTTCCATTCGTGATGCTTTTATTTTATTTTTGCCTTGTTGTATTGTCTAGAATTTCTAATATAATATTGAGTAGAAGTGTTAAGAGCAAACATCCTTGCCTTGTTCCCTATCTTAGTGGGAAAGCATCTCATCTTTCACTATTCTGTACGATGTTATTAGCTGTAGGGTTTTTGTAGGTGCCCTTCATCAGGTGAGGAAATTCTCTTCCATTCCTAGTTTGTTGAGAGTTCTTACCACGGCTGGGTTCTGGGTTTTGTTGCTTTTTCTGCATCTACTGAGATGAAAAGGTTTTTATCTTTTATTCTAATAATATGGTATATTACATTAATTAATTTTCAACTTGACATTAATGGAACACAGTTTCTATGAACTGCTTTTATTCCTGAGTATAGGTCACACTCTCTTCTTTCTTTGCATATCCCACAATATTTTGTTGAAAATGGACATTAAAGATGGATATATTGT
Organism: Eubalaena glacialis; assembly: GCF_028564815.1. NCBI lineage: Eukaryota > Metazoa > Chordata > Mammalia > Artiodactyla > Balaenidae > Eubalaena > Eubalaena glacialis. The sequence continues at coordinate 125,572,348 of NC_083720.1, read as the reverse complement.
AGCAATTCTGGATTGTGATATTTTCCCCCTGAAGGTTTTCATTGTTTCTGTTTCTGTTTATTTCTTGAGTTGTTTAGTAATTTGCCTGGATTAATTCTGTGAAATCTATCACCTCTGTAGTGTGAGGTCACTGATATCTCCTCTCTGTTTGGTTTTCTTTTTTAATCTTTGTTTTTATTTTTAATTCTTCTTTCCTAGTTGTCACCCCTGTGTCTGCATAGCTTAATGATGGGCCAATGATTTGACCGAACTGTGATCAAGCACCCTAAGCCAGTAAGACTTCCCATTCTCTGCTGATGGATCTGTCTGTAGATAGAGGAGCACCCTCAAAGTGCAGGCCACTTTCAAGCAGATCTCAGCTTTGGCTCTTCACCAAGCCCTTCCTCATTTCCTCTGTGTACGTGCTCAGCCTCAGGATTGGCCAGGAGTGCATGGATAGCTTGACCCTCTGTTGTCTGCTGCATATGTGGGCAGCCTCATCCAGAAATATGCTTACCCAGCCACATCTGCAACCCCAAGATAACAGAGCCACTGGCCCTCCCCAATCCCTAGCCACCAAGTTCATTACGTCCACCTCTGGTCGTGAGTGTTGCCCACCGTTCCAAACCAAGTGAGTCCTCTTTGAGGGTAGCAGCAACCCGCCAGTCCTTGGGGACTACGGTCTCCTCACCCCTACAACCTCCCCGGCAACTGGGATTGGGGAGGTTGGGTGCAAAAAGGGACGGGTGCAGCCGCAGGCAACAATTCCACGAACTCCCACTATTCTGAACAGAAGTTCGGCACTTGTTCTAGTATGAACATTTCTCAGATTGCTTTTGTGCCTTTATTCAATTGCCAGAGCACTGAAATGATTGTTTTTGTTCATTTTGTCCAATTTTATATTTGCCTTTTTAAAGAGAGGATTTGTTGACCTCCTTACAGTGCCAGAAGTCCCGCCCCAGGATTTATTTTTAAATGCTGTGGAGACTACACGGAAACTTGGTACTCCAAATTATTTATATCCCATCCAATATGATTTTTACAGTGTCAAATGTTATGTAGTTCTTTGTAGGTCTGATAAAACATTTATCTTTTCAGGTAAAGAAGGTCCAACTTGAAACTGGGGAATAAAAACACTATTGATAAATTAAAGATTTAAGTCAAACCATTTGGGGTCCCAGTTCTGGATACACAGTAGAAACTCAGTAAATGACCCTTGCCTCATACATGTGGATTACCACATATATTTTGAGAAGAAATGTGCTATTTCCCCCCATTTTTTACAGTATTTCTGCCCACTATGTCTCATCAAGCATTTATAACAAATGCCATATGAAGGATATAATTAAGGATTACTTAAAAAATACCTTCCCTAAAAACATCCAATCATAGCTACATTTTACTTTTTCATATGATCTTCCTCTTGAAAGTCACAGTGGGTTTTCCATTTAATCTCAAGGAAGCATCTGATTGAGATGTTGTTAAACAGCAATACCAGTTGATTAATGTATTAAAACTGTCATAGTCATCTTCATTTACCTCAATAAAGAAGGTTCATTACTTTCAATGGTGCTTTATTGCTATAAGTCTGAAATTACGGGACGAAAAGAGCCAGCAAAGCAGCAGGATATCCAGAACCTCTAGTCCCTATCTCTGAAATTAAAAAACAACACAGCATTTCCCATGGCACGATTCAACCTGGGAATAAAAAGCGCTTTGCCAACATCAACTAAAACTCACCACAGCTGGTGAAGTTAAAAATCAATACCAGCCCCTTAAAGGAACATAAACGTATCTGCCTGAGATCATGTAATAAATTGGTACAACAACCAGAAAAGTAGACCAGAATGCTTGTCCTTTCATCACCATATCCCAGTCTCCCTCTGCTTACATCAAAACCAAACTATAGGGCCAGTTACCCAAACCTTTATCCCAGCACCACTTCTGCTTGAGAGTTTTCCTTAAAACAAAGAATGGTGGTGTGGAAGAGGACAGAGAGTGGTTCAAGATCCAGCGTGTTAATGGCACCCTCAATAGAGAAAGAACCAAGAATTAAGAAAAGATGTGGTCTTCTTTCCCTTCAAATGGATTGCAAGTATGATCGCAAAACCAAATCTCAAATAAACTAACAAAACACAGGTGGGTTTTGCTGTTTCAGCCCAGAATGGAATAGATGTCTATTAAATTTGCAACATTCTTCTCTAGTTTTCCCCATGAGCAGCTGCAGTTTTAGCCACCATCAGTTCTTACCAGGTTAAAACACATTTTCAGAGCTTCTTCTCTATAATGAAACCACTTTGAAGGTTCCAAATTGCTTTCTCATGGGGGGCGTTATCCCATATATCCTGATAACTATTATAATACTCATTTAAGAAAGGTAGGGAGCAGGTATTATAATTCCAGTGAAAGGAAAGCCAGAGCTTAAAAGATGCCAAGAGGTCTCAGACTTCATAAGTAGCAGAGTGACAAGTCAAAGTCGCTTAAGTTGGTACAGAGCTGTGTCTAAACAACTGGGCTGACCCCTATCCTGAGTGCTTATAAGAAATGGGTCAAAATTACAGGTGAATACAAAAGCCAGATGAATACTCTCACCTGTTTGCACATCTATACACATGCACACCTTGATTTATCAAAGGTATCATTTTGAGTATTAATTAACCCAACAGTGTTTCCCAATTTATCCAGATGATTCTACAAAAACCACGATGAGTCTTTCCCCATATACTATAACTTATTTGGATAATGAAATCTATGTTTGCCTCACAAAAGTTTATCACAATTTAATCACATCCTTGGCTTAACAGATACTGTCCATCGACACTGGGGGACAGTTTTCCTTTTCAAAAAAAACCAGCAAAACCAGATTCACACCTGGACTACCATGCCTTTTTCACAGCAACATGGAAAGATGAAAACCATTCAAATGAACACTATTGATTTTTCTCTACCTGAAATCTGTTCTGTTGAACTTCTAATTACATTTGGAATAAGTTTAAAAATTTGAAGAGTTATTCCAGTTGAGGCCCAAAATGGGAAAACTTACATAGAAGTAGAAGCAGAAAACACAAATCAGGATTTTTAATGTCACAGTGGGAAAGAGTAAGATTAGTCAACTTCCTATCAAATTAATTTTCATGATACATTCGTAAATATTCAGAGGACAATAATGACTTCAAATTCTATCACACTAGGGGTTCTAAATACTAGACTTAAAATCAGAAGACCTGGAACTTACTGTTATTACCATTAATCACTTATGAAGCAGCAACCTGGCCCTAACACTGTGTCATTACATGGCTGCCCATGGAGGCTTACACTCTGGCGTAGAATCAGAATATCCACACAACACAGAAAATAGAAATTACATGAACACTGCTACCCCGTCCCTTGATTTGTTTACTAGATATACCCAAACCATTTGGCAGAGAAGAAACTTGTGTGTATTAGAATTCTTTTCCAATTACATAGCATCCCTTGCCATCCTCCTTCACCAGCAGCCCCAGCCCCTGAGCAAGCGCTGGCAGACCCACGTGGAAATGCTCTGTGAAGGGTGGCAGACCCATGTGGAAATGCTCTGTGAAGGGCACCAGGAGAGCAGTGCGGGGACAAGGCAGCCAGCTCCAGTGTGAGACTAAAGATCTGGGCGTCCAGGAACCTGAGCTTTTAAGAACACAATTTGACTGGGTTGATGCTTCAGTTGACCGATTCTTTCTCAAAATTCCTCTCTGTAAACGTATATGAGGATTTAGGATTCTAGAGTCCACAGGAGTTAATACGTTTTCCTGAACTGGTGCTAGCCAGGACTTGATCTCCTGCCCCTGAGCCTGTCCTGTGTTGATCCTGCCACACCAGATTGGGGCACATTTGGAAATGATGCTAGCATTGCTTCTTGGGAACATGGGTGAGGCCTGGATTACCTAAGAGAAAATTTTAGGAGGAGCTCTTGGACAGAGTTCCAGATATACTGGGAGGGAAGTACCTAGTGAAAGAAAAATGCAGGACACACGTTGGATATAAGGAGAAAAGGGGCTAAGTGGCGTTGAGGGGAGGGGATAGGTCGGGGAGAAGTGCAGGAAAGAAAGGCAGAAACAAGAGCTCTGGCGTGGCTGGGGCCAAGGGACTGATACCTGTAAGGCCAACACGATTAATCTCAGATAGCTCTGGAGGGCTGTGAGAAACACAGGGTCCCATCTCACTGGCTTTGCCATAGAGGGCTAACACCAGGCAATGCTCTCGTTCTGTGTTTAGGGATAATAACATTTTGCCAATGACATCTTTCGAAGGGGACTGAGATATTAGCATGTGCCTCTGAAGGAGTCTTGAAAGAGCACCAGATTCAAGCCCTCGTGTGGCCACACGTGGGCTCAGTGTCCTAGGAACCATCCTGAAGCATCCCATCCTCTAAGCTCAGTTTCCATATCTCTAACAATGAGGCTCCTTGAATTAAGTCTGTCCCAGCTATATGATTTCTTTACATGGAGCGCTTGAAGTTCCCACAAGGAAAGTTTCTGTGTCAATTACAAATGGCTTTCAGAGCCTTGTCAACCCCACCTTTCTCCCCTGCTGTCTTCTTCCTCAGCACAAGCAAGAGAATCACTTAAAAACCATTGTAAGCTACAGGTAACGGGCAGAAGAGAAGAGAGACTGTAAATGAGCTCTTCAGAGTGAAGCCACCAAGCCATTATTAATGCCTTACACCAGCCAGAATGTGGATGCACGTGTTTATTTCAGAAGCCGTTCTCAACATGTACCTGGCCATTTAAATTCACAAGGCATTTGTTGTCACATTTCGTTTCTTGTTAACAATGGCACAGAAGCCAGGGCACAGACAGTTCTCTCCATACCCCCGGAATACTGGGGGAGGGGGTGTTCCTCAGCAGCATCCCCCTTTACCTATTATTGGTGTGCTACTTAAGGACGAGCCCCAGCCCCCCATTCACGCCCCCTCCCCCAGTATATACTGTCACTATAAACTGTTACATCAAGAACATACAACTCCCAAATCCACACAGGCACACTGTCCATTTTAAAGGCATCATGTCTTGCGTCTTTGCTTCTTTGAAGCTCATTAGAAGCTGGACCTTTTGAGCATTTACTTCACTAAAATCCTCTCCGATCACTTGAATCACAGAACCAGTAAAGGCGGGGGGGGGGGGGGGGGCGGGAGTAGTGGGAATAGAAAGAAAGAAAATGGGATGAACAGAGGCTGAGGGAGACTGGCTACGGAGTGCAGTGTGACACGAGCTACCCACCGCAGACAAAGAACACCAGGCGACGAAGGGAGACAATGAAGGCTCAGAGCAAACGCAGAGCACGCGGGGCTGGCAGGGAAGCCCCCCAGCAGCCCCCTCCCCAAATCCATGCTCGCTTGGTGCCAGCTGACGGGCTCACAGCAGCTGCTCCACTGCAAGAGGCTCACACAGTCATTTCCCGGCTAAAACTATTTCTACCGTTTTAATTAGGTTGGCTTTTTTTTTTTTTTTTTTTAAGATAAGAACTAACACCTCCCCATCCCCACATTCCCCAAACACAGCTGTATTTTCAACCATCCAAAGAACAAACAATGATTTCGGTTTCTTGAAGAGTTGAGAATTGCTTGTGAAATAAATAATTAAGGGGAAAAAAGAAGTTCAGCAAAGTAGTTCAAATCGGTGCTGGTTTGAAAAACACAGGTAGAAAACTTGGGGTCTTAAATGGAATGGGGGTTGGGAGACAGGGGCTGTTAATGTCGGTAAGTTAACCTTAACCTGATGGTATCAGCACCCTTTGTCCTGTTTAGCTGTAGTGATAAGGCAATGCAGAGGAGTCGAATTTTTAATGTTTCATCTCTCTTCCTTCCCCAGAAAGATCTAGAACAGGTTAATTCACTCGTGAATCCTCGTCATCCTTGACAGAAAAAGAATTGGGGATTTCACAAGTAATATGTGTAAAATCTTCCTTAACCTAGAAAACATTCGGGAAAAAAAATCAACTCAGAAGTGAGATCTAAAACTAAAACATGGAAAAGAGGCAAACTAACAGTTGCAGCTGCTAAGCAGCCACGCTAGGCTGCTGAAAACATGATCACCACACAACTAGACCTTTTAAAAACCACTGTCTGTTTACAAACAAAGCACTTACTAAATACTACCCAAGGTAATAGATGATGACAGGAATAGGGTTTGCTGTTTCAAATAACAACAGACTGGAAAAAAATATTTCAATTCCATCAGACAACAAATTAAAATGAAACATCCCTTCTAAACTGGAAGAATGCAGATCTAGCTGGGAAAATTGATTTCCACCCACCTTCCATTCTCCTGAAAGGAGATTAGAAAGAGAAAAAACAGAAAAACATACGTCCTGGAGATGAATTTTGGTAATGAGCACTAAAAACATTCATAGGGAGATAGGTTCCTATTTCACAGGTCTTTGAAAAAAAATATTTCAACATGCACACGTTAGTCTGCAGTAAAATGCATTTAATGTTTGATTGTTTTTATACACTGCAAGAGGGAGTTAAAGTCTTGTCGCTCACCTGATGAAATCTGATCTCTCTCAAATCATCTCAGCCTAAGGTGTTAAAGATGTTACTGCTGTGACATAATTCAACCTCAAGACATCTTGTGGGAAACACAGGTCAGTTTTAAAGCACCAGGTGGGTAAACAGTCAGTATTTGAATATTCTCAAATTCAAGTATCCTGACCTTGAATTTTAGAGGTTGTATACTCATCTGTTGCTTAGAGGCTGCCACTTGACATCATGTGCCTTGCAAGGGTTTTCCAAATTTAAGTGGGCTTTATAAAATAAGCTGATTCTTTTTTATCAGAACAAATGAGGCATCCAAAAAAAAAAAAAAAAATACTCTTCTGCCTTGTCCTTAACTCTTAAGATGCCAATAGAGAGAAGGAGAATGGAAGGAGGAGGGACCTGCAGCCCTCCCCTCCCCAACTCATATTAGTGAGAACAAGACGTTAAGTTAGGGAACATTTCAAAAACCCTGAGCAAAATGGAGAAAAGGGTGGTTGGCATGTTTTCTCATTCAACAGAAGTAGTTCTGTTGACCTCTAATGGGCAAACAATTTCCGGGCCAACTTTGCATCCAACCATAGCTGACGATGAACTGAAATTGACATTCTATATTCTTCCATCAAATTAAAACAATAAAACAGGTAGTAATAATAACAGCAAATACTTACATATATCTTACCCTGTGTCAGACACTGTTCTAAGTGCTTTGCATGTATTAACTCATTTAAGCCTCCCAACAACCCCCTGAGGTAGGTACGGTATACACGTGAATATAAACTTGGTTATACCTGAGAAATAAAAAGCTTCATGATATTGGTGGTATAATGGGATAGATGTGGGTAATAATTTTGAAAAGAAATCTCTGAAGCCTACACATCCTATAACATAGGCTATTGCCCTATATATTGCTGGGGGCAAATGTTACAAGAAGAAAACATACAGGGATCTCTTATTTGCATTTTGTTTAAATAGCTTTGCTCATAAATTTCCACTGAAGAGAAAACTGATCTCTGTCGAGAAAAAAGTAAGATTTTAAAAAGATTAGAAAAAGATGAGGATATGTAATAAAGGGTGAAAAGACTTCATAATAGCTAAAAATCTACCATCAACTTGAGGAAAATTGTCTGCACTCATTTCAAGAGCAAAAGAAAATCTCAGAAGAAGACTGGGCTGGTCCTTCTTAGAAATCATAATCAGCTTTTACTTCCTGGGATTCTTCCTAATACCAATTCCTAGTAGCTAAAATAATAATAAGGATATGGAAAATGAAGCAAAGGGAGAATGGGAAATGTTTCTGTATTCTATTACATTTGTGGGCAGAGCGGGGAAGCCTCAGAGATCTAGAAAGAAAGAGGAAAAAGAAATAATTGAAAAAGGGTTCCTGTATCAGTTACTTTTGCCTTCTCACCCATTTTAAATCCAGCTCTTTGGAACAAAACAAAGGGAAGGATGATCCGGTTATATTCCAAAGCCACCAGCCCAGGACAGCCTTGGAAGACCAGGTTGATCACACTCTTCCATCAACAGCTAACTGGGAAAGTTGGGGGAAAACACTAGTCTCACCGGACTCCAATTCTTGACCCTCTGTCTTTCCCATACCACCCTGGAGAAGCCACCGGCTTCCATCCACTAACACTGCTTCCCTGCTCTTTGACTAAAATCTCTGGGAAAGCCTTTCAGTGACATGGCCCTTTAGGCCACATTAATCCAATAACTCACAGTCATTCATTTGGCCCTACTGTCAAAGAGAATTTTTCATCAGTAAGAAATGGCATTGTTGGGTGTTGTTAAGTCACTCTGGACTGCTGAGAAAAGAGATTCCAATGTCTAGGATTAATATTTGTGATATTTACCCTAGAGTTAGAATATTTTTTAAATGTTTTCACATGGTGTTTACAGGTTGCTGACCTTTTAGAATCATATCACATGGTGAGGACCAAACATTTTCTGACCAAATATTTTCTCAAATAAAGTAGGTTTATTAGAAATACAGTTTACCACCTCTCATTCCCTTATGGCAGTGGTCCCTGAAGGAACTCCGAAGAGAAACTATGGGCCGATAAGAGATGAAAAGGCAAACGACAAATCTTACTCTTTTTTTTCCTCACAAGTTAAAAGCCTGCCTTTATATTGATGTTCAGATACTGAATATACACAGTTCATCTTTCAGATAATCTTAATGTGTCTTACTCTAATAAACAAATAAAATTTATGAGAATGAAAAAAAGAGATGGATCTATATCTGTAAACAACCTTACACACACACACACACACGTTAACCTGATACGCAATTGACTCTTTGCCATAGAAACAAACTCTTTACCAATGGATTTGACAGAAAGGGGACAGTGAAATTGTTCATAAATTATGATTTGTATATCTGGCTTAATCTTGAGTTCCTTGAATATCTAAAACAGTCAACTTTCCTGAAAATTCTAACACCTTCCAAACTGTGACTTGATGGTAGTTATTCCTGTGAGTTTGAGTTCTTACTATAATGCCATGATCGATACCCAAAACACAGTCTGTGTGACACCACTGTACAGATGTAGGCATCTACCTGCTCAGGTCTGACAACAGCCAACGCTGGACAGAACGTCAGCCCGAGCCTGTTGTTAACGTGTGATGTGCGTTTCAGTCACTAGAATTTTGGTTTACTAGCTGGGAATTGCCAGGAAGACACAGACAGGGGTCAAAGTCAGGAACCAACGAGCCCCTGGTTCCCAGGCCTCATTCTACAGCTTGAGCTCTCTCACTTTTCTTAGAATAAGCTTTCCCTCAGCCCTCCCATCACACGTGCTGCTGATCCTAACCCACTTCCCTAGTCCGTGCCACAGTTCAGTGCAGACAGAATGCATTCTCCCAGCCTCTTCCTTGGTCTCTTATTCTGGTTAACAAGACATCATTTCCTATAAAGTTTTTTGTCCTCAATCAACCATGCTGATCAATGTTTAAGAATCTTTACACGAGTCAATTCTCTTACTCAACTGTAACATGTATTATAATAATAATATATCTTAAACATCACTTCACTAAGAAGTTCTCCTTAAATCAAGGAAACTATTCTCGGTAATCCAGACACAAGGGTTGGTCGTTTATTTCACTCAACATAAATGTACTGAGTAACTGGAAAGGTCTAAAATCACCGGAATTTTATCAGTTTAAGCTAAATTCATTCGAGACAGAATGTACCTTAGCAAAATACTGTTATTTAAACATCCTAAGTCTGGGCTTACCATTTGTTGAACAAATGGCTGGATACTCTAGCAAATGAATGAACTTTTGGTTATTCAGAGAAATTGTTTCCAACTAAGATGGTGTGGAAGTAGGCACTGCCTTTAGTGGCTTCTTCCATATTCTAAAAATTTTGTTTCCCAGTGCAAAAGGTAACCTTACCCTCCTATGCATGAAAGTGGCATTGAGTATACTAACTCAAGGGAAAAGGAGCATCAGAGAGACTTCATCCTTTATTCTCCACCACGCTCCACTTTTAAAAAATCATTCGTTAGCTGCAAATACGAGGACCCTGTTTAGAAGTTAGTTCTAGACCTCTCTAAAAATGGCTCATTTCACTTGATTCCAAACTGCCTATGTGGCATTCAGCAGGAGGAACAAATTTAAATCAGATGTTTTGACTGGGGGTGATTGGAAATTTGTACCACTGATAAGTATACCTATATATATACACACACACATCTATGTTTGTGCCATATGGTAGAAGTGTTTTCTAAATGTTAGCATTCATTCAAGCTGAATATATAAATATATACTTATTTGCGAGTATCGTTGTATACGCTCTTTAATTCATTCTCTTTGTAGGGGGAAGATCAGTCTGAACCATTTAAAAATTAGAACTGGGGCTTCCCTGGTGGCGCAGTGGTTACGAATCTGCCTGCCAATGCAAGGGATACGGGTTCGGGCCCTGGTCCAGGAAGATCCCACATGCCGCGGAGCAACTAGGCCCGTGAGCCACAACTACTGAGCCTGCACTCTAGAGCCCGTGAGCCTCAACTACTGAAGCCCGCATGCCTAGAGTCCGTGCTCCACGACAAGAGAAGCCACCAAGATGAGAAGCCCACGCACCGCAATGAAGACCCAAAGTAGCCAAAAATAAATAAATAAATTAATTAATTAATTAAAAAAAATTAAAACTAAGAATTTTTTATTTAAAGAAATGCTGTTTGTTTTCAAGCACATGACTAACCAGAACTAAATCAGTAAAACATGTGTTGCCAAGCATTAAGTCCTTAAGGTACCTACTTGAGTGCATTTTGTTGAGTATACTCACATATCCACAACAGTTTCATAAGATCGGCTCATGTTAGGAAAACTCCTTTAGGATCAGTTGAAACAAAATAAGTGTCAAAATATTTTGAACAGGGAACACACTTGATAAAAAATACGAAGCTATTTCTAATTTGAAATAAGGGAAATAAATGAAATAATGATTCCATTAAATAATGTATAAGCGATATATAGGCCCTAAACACTTTATTCTGATGACTTTACAAAGCAGAGAAAGGATATTCATTAGTTATACTCCAAGGAGGGTTTTTTTCCCTTTTTGGGTCATGTACACTAAGGGCCCTAATGATTTTTCTGAGAGCTTAACATTTGGCTATATACATCTAACCTCTCGTCCATCTGTAGATTGGCAAGTTTCTACATATGTGGAGAAGAGATGCTTTCATTAGCATATTACTCACTTTTCCAAAGAGCTATAAACAATTTCTTCTCTTAGTCAACCCATCTTAAACATTCTACCTCTGGAAAAAAAAAAAAAGGGAAAAGGGAGGAAAACCTTTTTCATGGAGAATTACAATGAAAATTTCTTCTTGCCTAAATTATCGAAACTTCTGAATTAGTAAGTCTAAATTGATTTTTACATATATTAGAGAAGTAACATAAACCTCAAAAAAAAAGTCTTACAGAGGTTTTAAGCAATCACCTATTATTTAATACCTCTTCAATCAGACAAGTTTTCTGGTAAGAAAGGGGCCTTAAAATGGAAAGTTTTGAAAAACAGAATTCCTGCAAGTTTGACAACCAAAAAAAAAATTATACTTTGGAGCTAATTCAGTGAGGAAAAGAAGATGAAAGGAGTGCTGTTTAGATTCAAAAATGAGTTTTGCTTCTGAAATCTAAGCTTCCGTTCCCCTGATGTATGACAATCTGTTATACTGTATTTGCCAGAAGACATAAATTGTGAGTGTTATAGGCTGTGGTGACAGACATACCTGGAAGGTCAATGTGATCTCCGTCGTCCCGCCTCACTCCCTCTTCCCAGCTTCCTCTGTATCATCAGCCATCCAGCACATCAGCTCTTTCTTTGTTTTGCCTGCAGCTCTCAGTTTCCTTCCAGCTGCTGTACTCCCATCCAAAGTCAGCATTTATGACCTTATACCTATATTTCTGAATTTACCACCAAGGGATCTTGCTGCCTTCGTTCACCCACGCCCTTCACCACCAAAAACATGTTCCTAAATTTCATCTGGGCACTTGTTTAACAGTCTTCCAAGAGACCTCTTTGATTAACAAATAAAATCCATACTTTTTTAACCAGTGAGTCAAGTCTCCCCAGGGTCTGGCTCTAACCTACCTCTCCAGCTCTGGGTTCTATTGCCATCCTTCACCCTCATTGTCTAGTTACGTAGACACCCAATGAGACAGCTGCCCTGGCACCATCCCATAGGGGGCACTGAAACACCACTAATAAATCAGAAATCCAGTGCCAGTTAACTCGGGTTTCTACCCTCAAACTCCTTACTCACTAGTGCAATGTAAACCAGACCCACTCCCATCAAAGCAAACAATGCCTCGAGCAAAGAGAACATGTGTCTGTAACCACGTAGATTACCTCCATCCATGGTGGGTACAACTAACTGTATCCAATTTTGAGTGATTAAAGAAAACTAAAATGAAAGACAAGTCCAAATAAGTTAAAATGTCATGCTGCATTCAGAGCATGTAATAGACATCTTAATTTTTTAAAAAAATTTTATTTACTTAGTTATTTCTGCTGTGCCGGGTCTTAGTTGCGGCAGGCATGCGGGATCTAGGTCCCCGAACAGGGATCGAACCCAGGGCCCCTGCATTGGAGAGCACAGAGTCTTACCCACTGGACCACCAGGGAAGTCCCTAGACATCTTATTTTGAACATATAGAAACAGGAAGAGAAAAGTATACTGATCTTACTGATAGAAAATCATTTTCCCCTTACTCTCCCACTAGGAAATGTTCAACAAATATCCAAGGGGCTAGATGCTTAGCTTGCCAGGGGCACCCACATAGCTCTTCACCCTTACCACCTGGTCTACCTACAACCCCATGAACACACCTTGCCATTCTTCCTCTTCCTGGACGCATGTCTTCCCTTTCTCTGGAATACCTCTCTTATATTTTTTTCTCAGCCATCTACAATTCCAACTGTCCTTTAAGACTCTACTTCCTTCTGTGGCATCTTCCTTAATCTCACTAGCCATACGCAATCCCTCTGCCCTCTGAAATTCTATATTATCTCTGACACAATGCCATACAGCCTTCTGTGCCATTTTTCTTTTTTTTGAGAAAAAATTTACACCTACCTCTTGCCAAGCCCTGTTCTAAGAATCTTACATGCATTTTTTCTATTTATTTTTCAAAATAACCTTAAATAGTATCTTTATTCCATTTTACACATGAATAAACTGAGGTTTATTGAAGTTAGATAACTTTCTCAAAGCCATATATCCAGGAAGGGGCATGGCTTAAACCCAGATGTATCTAATTCTGCAGCCTGAGCTCTTACCACAGCACTTCAGTGTTGCCTCCCCAGCCATGGTTTAAGTTACTTGAGGGCAAGCATCATATTTTTGGTATCTATGTGCCTCTCCACAGTCCCCAAAAGAGATCCTTTCTTGACCATCGGGTATAATCAATAAATATATGTTAACAATGGTGCTGGGACTCCTTGCCTCTTCTGACAGAAATGCTGTGTATATTCCACTACACCTTCAACTGTTCTGAAAACACTTCAGCATGTGAGGAGACTTCCTTTGGTTGTATGGGCAAAGCCAGTCTCTGCAGGAGCAGCACTGCAGAAGCTACACAATTTGGAACCACCTTTCCATGATCTTCTGCTAAATTAAATTAGTCTTACACGTTTTAGTTACAGGTTTTAAATCTTTCCTGGTCAACCTCTTTCTCAATTCTTCTAAAGAGCTCACCATCCAACACTGTTCTGACTTCCCAACACTGTAGTAGAACAGTGAAGTAATGCCATATGCTCATCTGTTAAGAAGCTTGACATAAGTATCCAACCAAACAACCAGAGAGTGGAGTCATTAAAATGACAAGACACTATACGGGATGTCTAAAAGTCTAATGAAGACGTAACTTAATTTGAAATGAGATGGTTCATCAAAGCAGGAGGGAGTACAAAGATTTAGTTACATGTCTATCATTGCAAAAATTGGGAACAGCCTAAATGTCCAACATAAAGGGACTGCTTAAATAAATGATGGTGTATCCAAACAATGGAATACTACACAGCCATCAGAAATTATTCAGTCATTCAACAAATGCAAATGAATGCCTCATTTGAAAAATGAGCTAAGTAAGAAAGAAATGACACCTGCCTTCATGGTGCTTAGAGTCTAGATGATGATATAGAAGAATATGTAAGGAAAAACATTTTTATATTGTTGAGTGACACAGTGGGTTACAATGGAATATAATTTATATGAATTAACTTTTTGTTGTTGCTTTTTTTTATAACTTGAAGATATACTTGTCCTGTGTTCATAGCCTGCCTTGAAGAAATAGACATCTTCATGAGTAGGTCTGGCAATATTTAATTTTATAGGATGAAGTAAAGCTGCACATTCTAAAACAAAATTTCAAGTGAAAAGGAGGCAAGCATAAATCAAATAAAGATTAATTTGAATCTCAACTGAAACTAATTTTAGGGTAGCTTTTTGAAATATTTTTATATACTCATTATAAATATATATTATTTTAAAGTGTGAATTAAAAGGCTTCCATTAGTCAATTATGATGCAAAGGTATTGTCTATTGATGTGTTAAAAAAAAAAAAAGAGAAAGGAATCAAAGTCAAATATAAAAAGCAAAAAGAAATTTTAAATCTCTTATGAAATGGCAATAAAAAGGACATCTACCTCTCTGGGTTGTCCTGTTTTGCGTAAGTCCTGAAGATATATCCAACTAGCAAGAAGATAAACTCTATAAGACTATCTTAAGCTAAACAATAATAACCTATAAGATTTATAATATTCAAACCTCTTTACTCTTTCAAATTCTTAATTTTTAGGAATAGAGGGAAACTCCTTCAAATTGATAAAGAGCATCTATAAAATACCATATACTTAATGTTGAAAGACTGAGTACTTTCTCTCTTAAAATCAGGAACAAAGAAAGAATGTCTGCTCTCACCACTGTTAGTCAACAAAGTATTAGAAGTGCTGGTCAGGGCAATAAGGCAGGAAAAAGAAATAGAAGGTATACAGATGAGAAAGGATCTGTTCCTGTTTGCAGAGGACATGATTGTCTAGGTAGAAAACTGTAAGGAAGGTACAAAAAAAGTTCCTAGAACTTGTAAGTGAGACCAGCAAGGTAGCAAGATATAAGATTAACATACAAAAATACAGTTATATTTTTACATACCAGCAAAAAATGTGGGCACCAAAATTAAAACTATAATGCCATTTAGAATCACTAAAAATGAAAAAGATGTAAATCTAACAAAACATGTAAGGACTTATATGCTGAAAACTAAAAACACTGATAAATGAAATCAATGAAGTTCTAAATAAATGGAGAGGCTTGCTGAATTCATGGATTGGAACATTCAACATAGTAAAAAATGTCAATTTCATCAAATTGATATAGAAGTTTAATACAATTTCTATCAAAATCTCAGCAAGATTTCTTGTAATGACAAGAATATTCTAACATTTATATAAATACACAAAGAAACTGAAATAGCTAAAATTATTTCTAAAAAGAAGAATAAAGTGGAAGGAATCAGTCTACCTAATTCCAAGACTTAACAGTAATCAAGACTGCAGTACCAGTATGAGAGATAGACAGTAGATCAATGGAACAGAATAAAGGACCCCAAAATACATCCACACAACATAAATATGTTCAAATGATTTTTTACAAAGGTTCAAAAGCAATTTCATGGAGGAAGGATAACTTTTTCAACAAATGGGCTGGAGCAACTAAACATTCATAGGTTGGGGGAGACAAAAAGAACTTTGAACCAAACCTCACACCTTACACAAAAATTAACTCAAAATGAGTCATAGACTTAAATGTAAAATGTCAAACTAAATCTTAGAGCATAATGAATGAAAAAATCTTTGGGATCCAGAGCTAGGCAGAAAGTTGTTAAACTTTCTACCAAAAGCAGAATGAGCAAAAGAAAAATGAATAAATCAGACTTCACCAAACTAAAAGCTTTTGCCCTGTGAAAGACTCTTAAAAGAGAGGATGAAAAGACAAATTACAGATTGAGAGAAAATAATTGCAAACCACCTATCTGACAAAAGACGTGTATCTAGAATATATAAAATATTCTCAAACATAGCAGTAAGAATTCTCAAAACACAGCTAGCAAAGATACAGGAAAACTGGATCAATCACACATTGCTGGTGGGGAGGTGAAGTAATACAGCTGCCACAGAAAATAGTTTGGCAGTTTCTTTTAAAAAACTAAACATGCAACTACCATACGATCAAGCGATTGTAGTATCTTGGGCATTTATCCCAGAGAAATGAAAATTATGACAGCAGAAAAACCTGTACATGATTGTTCATAGTACCTTTATTCACAATCTGGAAATAAGTCAAATGTCCTTCAAGAAATAAGTGGTTAAAAAAATCTGCGGTATATCCATACCATGGAATACGACTCAGCAATAAAAAGGAATGAACTATTGATACATACAACAACTTGGACAAATCTCCAGAGATTTACACTGAGTAAAAAAAGCCAATCCCAAAAGGTTACAGAGTGCATGAGTCCATTTATATAACATTCTTGAAGTGACAATATTATAGAAATGGGGAACAGGCCAGTGGTTGCCAGGGTTAAAAAAGGTGTAGCTATAAAAAGACAATGTGAGGGATGCTGGTGGTGATGGAAATGTTCCCTATCTTGACTGTATCAGTGTCAATATCTTGGTTGTGATATTATACTACAGGGCTAAGGATAGACGGGATCTCTCTGAATCATGTCTTATACTACATGTGAATCGACAATCATCTCAAAATTAAAAGTTTAATTTGAAAAATCAAAACAGAAATGAAGATCAGTGCTAGTCAGGGTCAGCTAACATTCTACCAAATCTAAGAGGCTGTCTACATGCAAGTGCTGGTATAGATATCCCAAGTTCAAGTAACCTAAAATTTTAATTTAAGAACTAACCCTGATTCTAATTTAAAACCTCTGGGTGTCCCTTTCCCCCATGTAGCCGCTTCTGCTGATATGTGTACTGAACAAAAACCAAACAAATGTATAAGACACCATAAAAAATTTAAAACTTTTCACACACAGTGTTAAAGTGGAAAATGAATTAATTCCACATATCTACTTGTGGAATATGATAAATAAGTCAAACAATATTGTTGTAGCAGTGATAGAGTAAATGTTCTAAATAAGGAAAATAATCTTGTTTCTCTTAATATATTAATTTCACTAAATGAAAAGGAATAGAAAAAAGCATAGGACAATTATTTGGCCCTGAATTACTAATTTCAAATATTACATTCATCAAAATAGTTTTGTCCAATTTCATGCAATTCTTTTTCTGCAGTTAATTTTTTTTTGTGAAAGGGAATATCCAACAGCCTCTTGAGGCCATGCTTCCCCTTTCATTCGTTAATGTGTCCACAAGCATTTTTGAGAGTCTGTTATCAGGTACTGAGGGAGGCAAGAAGATGAATTAGAAGTGGTCTCTGCTACTCATGTTTTAATAACTTTTAAAAATGGGTTGGAAAATTGAATAACTCCTCAAACCTTTCTTATAATTTTTTCCTCAGTGTAAATAGTGTTTTTTAGTTTGCTGCCAGTTTATGTAACTAATCCCCTAATGTTGGGCATTTATATGTTTTCTCAACTTTCCATGATTGTAATTAACAAAGAGCAGTAATAACCGACAATAAACTAAAAATTTTAAAAGACCAAAAAACTAAAAGATGAAAAATTATTTAAAGAAAGATGAACTCTTAACCTCTCAGCTTAAATTGTTAATATGAAAAATTATTAATTGGAGGATGATTTTTTTTTCTCTTCCAAATTGTTTAAACCTCAGCTTCTTGACCAACTTGGGTTCCAACTGGTTTCTGTTGACCCATTTTTAAGTTACCCTTGAACTCTATCCTCCAGCCATGCTGAACTACTTTCAGTTCCCCTAACCAGCTATGTTCTTTTCCAGGGATTTGGTGTGTTTTCTCAGTCTTGAAAACTACCCTACCCAACATTTTGACTATCTCCTACTAAATCTTTGGGTTTCAAAGACACTTTTTTTGTGAAATCTTCCCGGATCGATCAGAAGGCTGGATGAAGCATACCTCATGTGTTCTGGAATTTTTTCACCATATTGTAATTATCCCTTTACTTGTCTGCCTGCCCCGATGGACCTAAAACTCTTTGAGGCAGGGATGATATTTTGTTTACTATTTTATCGCCAGCATTGAGAAAATGGCCTGATCCATAGCAGATGCTCAGTGAATATCTAAGAGTGATGAAAGAATGAGAATGAATGAATGAACGAACAAACAGATTCTTAAACCTCTGGCATAGGAAAATGGGCAACTCCTTGGTCACCCCGATAACTGATTCTCGCTTATGAACATGGTCAACAGGATGAGCAAGCTCCCTGGAGATGCCCCAAATCTATCTTAGAGCTTCATCTTTCCACTGCTATACAATCTAGAAGCTTAAGCATCTTTGCAGAAAACACCACCTATTCTAACAGGTGTCTCCCGTGAGCTACTCTTGGAAGTACCAAAGTTCTTTACAGCAAACACTTCAAGGTCCTCGAAAAGATACATCACATAGCTTCAGTGTGCAATGGGCAGCAAGGAGTGTCCCCAGTGAAGCTGGCATAAAAGGCTGCCTGCAATGTAATATTTAGGTAGGTTAATCTGACTGCTTCATTTTCCTGGAGAAATATTAAGGACCCGCGTACTTTAAAGGGAGGATTTCCTGGTACTAAGAGTCTGCCACTAAGCTTCCATCTTTCTCAGTATTGAGACTGCCTTAAACAGCAGTTCTGAGAGAGCTCGGCAGTACTCCCAGGGACAAAGGCCTTAAGACACAGGATGTATGCCAGCCTCTTGTTTTCTCATGTATCATTTCAGAGAGTTCTTCCCACTGCAAACAGCAGCGCTATTTTTTTTCCTCCTGACCTTTGTCAACTGTGTTGCTGTACTGCATTTGGAAGTATTAACAATGGTCATTACCTGCCCTGTTTATTCAGTGTTAAGTATTAACAAGGCCTGTGCTATCTTAGCTGCTGCCATATTTCTCCAGGAAAGACGTGCCTATGTAAATGCCCTAATGCAAACAGGAGCCTTGTCTTTTGCTAGGTAGGGGCAGGGAGGAGACGTGGAGACAACTGAAAGGCTAGAACAAAACAGTAGCTATGTTAAAAACATCGTTTTCAGATACACATAAAATAATTGCACCATGAAATCTTGTTCATGGCTGAGTTTTGTCTGTGCATTTGGCCACTTCAGGTTTTTGCTAATATAGGAGATACAAAGCACCTGTTTCTGGGTTTGCCTATAATGGCTTCAAAGAGTTTGCTATTGAATAAACAGTGTATAAATATTTCACAGAATAGAGAGAAAAGAAATAAGCCTTGGCACTGGACTCTCTTTGCTTAGGATTTGAGTGCTTGGTTTCTTGTGTGGAATAGCTATGTTGGAGTGGGTGGGAGCCTGTTTCTGAGGGGATGGAAGAAAACTGATCATATTTACTTGAGCACTTAGAAGGGTGAAGGGTTTGATTAAAACTCGTATCAGCTACTGCTTGTTAGACAGTGAAATTGCAAAACTTGCAAACAGGAGGGCCAAACACCACACAGACAAGATCAAATACAAATAAAAAACTGACTTGGGGGGGGAAAACCTTTCACTGGAGTCAGCTTTTCTGTAAAAATTGGCTCACTCTCATTAATTTACCTAAGTTTAGGCTTGGGTCAGGTGACAAGGCAAAATTCCATCTTCGGAGAATTGCTGGGAACATGACTGCCAGTGAAACAAACTGAAGCCAGATACGTATTTCCTGGATGAGATTTGATGCATGGAAAGCAAAGATGGGGGTCACCTTTTCATTTTTAAAGTGCCCAAGCAGTTACGTAGAAATAAAACAGACAAGTATGGAAAACAGAATACTGTTTCTTTTCTGTGTGTAGAGCCTTAAGAAATGAAACAGTGATACTATTTCCCTTGGGATTTACAAATTTGTGTGTTGTTTAAGAGCTACACTTGCAAGCTTCGAATCCCAATTTGACCAATCTGTAGCTGTGATCTTGGACAAATTCACTTTTTAATTTTCTATTTTTCAAAAGTGAGCATGGATTACTAATATAAGAGAGATGAAATAGGGATGAAAAAATAAAGAGTGATTGCCTGGAAGTACTTTAGCAACATAACCTTTACATAAGAATAATTGCTACCATTTATTGACGGTCTCCTATGAACCAGGCATTTCAGACACATCATTCTAAACTTTATACAGTCCTGCAAGGTTAATACTATTTTTCTCAGTTTATAAAATAAGAAAACTCATGTTCAAAGTAGCTAAGGAATTAGACTTGGTCTCAAAGCTGAAAAATGGCAAGACCATCTACCTACATCATTTCTTTTTCTCATTTTTAAAAAATGACCCAAGAATTTTCCTTCCCTCTCTGAGTCCTTTTTTTCCTAATGCTATTCCAAGTCACAACTACTTTGAGAGTCTTTCTTCCTTCTTTCCCTTCTTTGGCCAGCTTAACTTTCCTAAAATCACGTACCTACTTCCTGGTACCACTGATCCTAGTACTCCTACTTAATTCGGTTTGGTTTGAGCCCCGTCCTCAACCCCACTACTCCTATTAGATCCATCTCCACCATCTGCACCATCATCATGATGATAGCAGACACTTATTTAGCACTTTTCTATGTACTGGATACCTTATGAGATAGTTACCTTACCATCATTGTCCCCATTTTAGAGATGTGGAAACTGGGTCACTGAAAAGGCCAAGTAGCCTCCCTATCAGGGACCCAGACTTCAGCAATCTGGCTCCAAAGTTCTTTATCTAATCCTACACTACACTGCTTCCACAACCCTGGAGAAACCCAAAGTAAGTCACTGATTCCAGCAAGTAAGTCGGAGCAGGAGAGAAGAGTACCTGTTTAAAAAGTGGGTAAATACATTTTATGATGATTGAAATAAAATTGCTTCTTTTTTGTTGTAAATGTGCATTTTAAAAAATCACCATGGGGACTTCCCTGGTGGTCCAGTGGTAAAGAATCTGCCTTCCAACGCAGGGGACGCAGGTTCCATCCCTGGTAGGGGAACTAAGATCCCACATGCCGCGGAGCAGCTAAGCCCACGCGCCACAACTACTGAGTTCACGCGCCTCAGTGAGAGAGCCCGCATGCGGCAAACTACAGAGCCCACGCGCCCTGGACCCCGTGCACCACAACGAAGAGCCCACGCCGCAAGGAGAGATCCCGTATGCCTCAACGAAGATCCCGCATACCGCAACTAAGACCCAACGCAGCCAAAAAAACAATAAACTAACTAAATAAATAAATAGTTTTTTAAAAGGCAACAAGAGATTGTTGATAATTTTTTAAAAGTCACTATGGATAAAATTATTTTATACTGGGCTAGCCTAGGAACATTGTTTTCATGGGAACATAAGTTCTGAGTTTTCAAAAAAGAAAAAAACAGAACAAAAACAAAAACAAAAACTATTGGAACAGCCTGCTCATAAATTGAAGGCTTCCTTTATTTCCATTTGGGATAAAGTTAGGGAAACAGGAAAAAGAGGGGAAAGGAGACACTTCAAATTCCTTGTAGATACAATTCAGAATGCGATCTGGATAATACATCCCAGCTTTCTGAGTGCGCTAAAAATAAACATAAATGGCTCGTTAGAGCTAATTTGGCAGCTAAAAGTGAATATTAATAACATAGAAGATCAATAAGATGCCTAGCAAAGAACAATGGATTAACTTGGTTCTAGAAATAGCAAAATTGGTGTAGGCCAGGGAGGAAGGCATGAGACAAGAGGCGTAGTCAGAAGAAAAATTCACCTCTTCCTTGTATGATTCAAGGAGTTGAAAATAGACAATAAAATATGGCCATCTCTTTTTAGCTCTACCCACTAAATAAGCAGTTTAATCAATTTTTACCTTTCCCTCCCTATCTTCATCTGCCACTGCTAGCTCAACAGGAGAATGTATAACCCCTAGTTCAAATACAGGTCAGGATGACTATTATAAACACTATGAGCTTATGCTATTACTTTCTCCCTCTCTTCTTGTGTCGTGTACTCTATTTAAGAAAAGGACTGCATGAGAGAGTTTTTATTAGCCAAAGCATATTCAATACAATAGGGGTTCCATGTTCAAATAAATCTGAGAAATGCTGCATGTTTACCCCCCTTTTAAGATATTGAGGGCTCAGGGTCTTTCAGCAAAGACACTTGCTTAACATAGGTAACCCAGTGTTTCCCAAGCCTTTTGGCCATATCATCCTTTTTTCTTAACCCCTATTAACATCTCTGTGCAGAATGAAGGTGAGAACTCTGGACCAGGAGGAGGTCAAACTGAGTTCCCATCTTTCCTTCCTGTGAGACCTGAGTCACTTGACTTCCAGGACTTCAGTCTGTTTAGCCATGAGGTTCTAAGAGTATGTTCAACTCGTCAGCTTAAGTGGCCTTGGTCAGCAGCATGGCAGCCGGGCTCTGAGGAGGCACTGTGGACCAGCTAGCTCCTCCTGCTGGGCCCACACCTCCGAGGTCCTCACATCACCCAGGAGCAGCCTAGACAATGGGTTCTTTTACACCCTTCACATTCGGCCCTTTATGCCCAGGCCTGAGCACTAGTATTGCAAAGGCTGCTTTGGGGGGATAAGTGGCGGGAGGGAAATTTGTAGAGAATTGTTAAAACAAGCTTACGTTTGTTCTTTGAAACATTTGCTGGCATTCAGACATGACTGTTAAAATAGTTTCTTGTGCTTTTTCATTTAATTATGCAAGTTTAATAAACATTATTCATCCAAAACAGAGAAATGAGACAAACTCTTACAACTGATTTTTAGGCCTATGTTCTTAGTCTCTATTCTCAGCTGATTTCACTTGAAATGCTGTTAACCCTGACATTTCAACTTTTCTGGGGAAAAAATGATCACGATCCAGAGAATGGTTCCTGACACTGAAAACAGAACTTTTATACAGTTTCACAAATTATTCACCTTTTCCTTTTATTTACATGTTTTTCTTCTTCAAAACCATCTAAAGAAAACTAAGGGTTATCTATCTACAAATTGAGGTTGATTGACTTTCTTGTTTTTACAACAAGGACATATTAATGCTATAACAGCAATAACTAACACATATAAGTGCCCAGTATGTGACACACTTTATTCTAAGCAATGTGTGTATGTGTGCATTAATCTCAACAACAACCCTATAAGATGCGTACTATTGTTATCCCAATTTTACAGATGTGGAAACTGAGGTGCCAAGAGGGTAAGTGACTTTCCAAAGCCACATACCTCTAGGAAGTGGCAGAGTTGAGATTTGAATCCAGCAATCTGTGTTCTTAATCACCAGGCTATATGGACTTCTTGCTTAAATTTGTAAAACAATAGAACCATCACCATAAAAATAAATAAATCACTGAGGGACATAAGGTGGGGTTACATGAACTCCATAATATAACTAAAGACCTCTTGGTTCTATTGAAGTCAGATCAAGGGGGAAAGGCCTGACCTATATTAGGAAGGATACTGGTTAGATATAAGAAAACACGTCTGTCTTTTCAATGATATGAGACTGGCTTAGCTAAGGAGGCTGAGAAATCTCTTTCCAAAATGCTTAACAATAAAAGTGAGAGAACCATCTGAAATATTCTGGCAAAATTCTCACAGAAATTGAAATGGGTCAAGTTAACTGTCCTCAACCTTGTTATTCCAAGTCCTTCCTGAGAGTACTCCATGATTATTTTTCCAAGTCATTGAAAGAATGTTCTTTAACATGTTAATGGGAATGGGAAGGTGATGAAGGAGGAGAGGAAGCAGGAACTGAGATTTAAAAGATTTAAGAGCCAGAACAACCAGTGTAATGTGTGGACTTTGTCTCCATCCTGATTACATAAACCAACTAGGAAAAGGCTATTTTGAGATAATCAAGAAAATCTCATTATGGACTGGGTATCAGATGATACCAAGGAGGTACTGTTCATTTCATTAGGTCTGATAAGAGCATTGTGATTATCTGAAAGATCTCCATAATTTGTAGAGGTGCATCCTGAAGTAAATAAGGGTGAAACAACACGATGGCTGAGATCTTTACTTTGACCAAAAAAAAAAAAAAAAAAAAGAGGGGGCTGGATGAAGCAAGTGTGGCAAATCTTGGTAACTGTTGAATCTGTTGGCATACAAAGGGTCATCGTACTGTTCCTCTGCTTCTGCATGTTTGACAATTTTCAAGATAAAATATGTTGATAAAGAATATGGAAGGATTTTTCCCTCCTGATGGAAAATACTTTGAAAACAAATACACTGAAAACAAACTACTGTAGCAATGGCCAGATGTGTACCTAGGCCGGGAAAGGGAAGTAAGAATGGAAGGGAAGAGCATGGAGTGACTATGGAATAGAGAGAGACAGGAAGGAAAAAGAACAATTCCATTGTTTCAGGGAGATTTTAGAGGACTAGCCTGCCAGCTCTAGTTTTGCTGGTTCTGCTTAGACTTCCTTTAGAAATGTGCTTCTCACCCAGTATTCTCAACTACTTTGAAAAATAGTAAATAAAATGAGCCTGGTATCCCTGTTCACCTTGGGTCATTGGTGTTTATAATCTCACCCACCGACTGGCGCTCAGTCCTTAGGAGCAACTGGCGTAATCATTGGGGGTAGGTGGGTGTTTGTGTGTGTGAGGAGCCTCTCCATTATCGTGGTGGTTATCATGTACATCCTTGTCTTTTACCCATTGAATTACAGCTTTATTATAAGACCAAAATATAAGGCCACGTTTCCATTTGGTATTCCAGGTGTGCTTACTAAACATCCATCTTCAGGAGAGCTGATACCTCTCAATAGTTAGGAAGTAAGTCTTTTTTTCCGAAGAAAAACCACACAGCTAAAACACTATACTTTCCCTAAGTCCCTTCACTAGAGGCTCATCAAAACATATTAAAATACAAATAAAAACCTTTAGAGACAGGAATAAACACATGGAACAAATTAGTTGGTCAGACTCAACAAACACTACATTTTATAGCATCCTCTTTCCCCCCTGACGAAAACAACCACTGATATATTTTGTTTCTAAGCATACACTAGCTTTTTGCTTTTAATTACACTCTATGGTAAATTTTCCATTCCAGTTTGCTCACCTAACATTAAAAGATGAATATTTTCCTCTTCTAATTCTTCATAAACACCCGTGAGTGGCTGGAGAATATCCATATCCTCACAAGGGAAGACAGGAAACTTAAATTTTTCCCAACTACTGGATGTCAGGGGGTTGCCATTGGTTCAATATTATAAATAATACTCTAATGAACATCTTTATGTGCAATACTTTCTTACATAATTATATGTATTTCCACAGAATTGATCCTCAGAGTAAAATTAAAAAATGAAACTAAGAATAGTATCTAGTAATTTACCTTAACACAAGAAAGAAAAGAATCATTAAAAAAAGGTCCCACTGAGAGGTGAGTTTGCACTAGACGAGCCCTAACGTCCTGACTCCAAAAGCTGTGGCTCATACTATGTGCTTGAAGAAAAACGTCACTCTGTCTTGGTACTTTTTGGTTGCACACGGGGTTAACCTTGACCTAACCCTAGTCACTTCCCCTAAATGCTTCTTGCTCCCTTGTTTTTCTTACAGTGTAACAACATGAATCTGCAGTCCTGGCTGTTCTGTTTAGAGTTTCATCATCCTTCTTTGCTCCCACAGCAGTTTGCTCCACTTCCAAGGTTGCACTTCCTTCATTCTTCCTCATCCTATAGTCCGTTGTTTGCATTATCTGTCTGCTGAGTCTCTTGAACTCATCCCTAAAGCCCCCACACTGCCTGGGACTGCCCTGCAGAGTCAACACTGCCGGAACATTAGTTGATTTCAATCCAATTATTAGTATCATTCTGTTCCTGAGCAGGTTGGTTCCCTTTTTACTGTCCTCAGCCCCACCCAGTGTTTAGAATTCCTCTCTATTTAGCTTCTTCTATACGTTTAATGAATGGCTGTTTACATCCTTTCTCGGATAATTAATGAAGATGTTCAGTAAGATCTTGCTGAACATAGATTCCCACCCTCCCCAAGACTCGATGCATTGCCATTTATCATTACCCTTTCAGTCCTTTAGGCAATTTTTAATCAATTTGACACATTCGAGTCAATTTGAATTCATTTTCTGAACTAGATTTTATAAGACCTGGTATCCACTCTTCCATTCACATCTGGATGTATGTAGAAATAATAATATATTCAGTGCATTCTTTTTTGTCTAGTTGTTTTCAGATTTTCCAAAACAATAATCAGCTAAGTTGGTCTAACATAAAAAGCTTGATAAATCTATGCCAGTTGTGGCTCATGGCTCTAATATCCCCTAGATGTTCGTATATTTATCCGTTCAAATACTCTATTTGTTAGCAATGTACTTTTCCTAATTCATTTATTTATTCTACAACTGCCTATGGAGTACAGTTGACCCTTGACCCCTGAGCATCACGGGTTTGAACCGCATGGGTCCACTTACACATGGCGTTTTTTCAATAAATATACAGTACTACAGGATACGTGGTTGTGGAACTGCAGATACTGAGGGCCAACTATGGCACTTGAGCATCCGTGGATTTTGGTGTCCCTGGCGTGTCCTGGAACCAATGCCCCGTGGATACTGAGGGATGACCGTACTTAACCATGGGCAGGTACTGTGCTTGGAACAGGTTTAAAACTAATTCTATTTAGAAATGAATTATTCAGGGCCTCTCGTTCTGTGAAATATACAGGACAATGCTCTCTTAAACTGTTATTTTTACTATACATTAGCAGCACTGGATCATAGATGGGGCAGGAAGAAGAGAGAAAACTGAGTTTGGAGTCTTATTGGAAGGTATGATAAACAGGTTCCCGGGGTAAGAATTCTGAAAAAAAAAAGAGGCTAAAATAAGATATGAGAATGGATCTGTGCTTTATCTGTGCTATGTCTGCTGACAATTGAATATTCATTCTTGGACACTGGATAACCATGCATTGTCAGTCTCTCTCTCTCTCTCTCTCTCTCTCTCTCTCCCCACCCCTCATTATTCCTTCATGATTTCCAAAGGAGAGCATCCATATTTTGATGAATTCATTATTACTTCCATTAACACTGGTTAACACATCATCCAAGACCTTGCCTATTTATTTGTTTTCTTCTTCTTCTTTTTTTTTAATGAAACAGGTCTTCATTGCTGTTTAATTATTCTTATTTATCTTCTTAAAGGCCAGTCTTAAAAAGCAGTTCAGGAGCTCAGCCATTTTGCCATCAATAGCTCAGTCATTTGAGCATAATCATTACACTTATCTCCCCATTCATTTAACGTGAGGCCTCCTTTATCTCTGGCATGCCTTCCTTTCTCTTCTTTATTATGTTTGTATTATTACCCTTTGCACCACTGATTGCCATAAATACTTTTTGGTTGTAACTCTGGAACCTCTTTGATGATTCGTGCTCTCCTGTGAGAGTCCTACAGACAGACTTCATCTACTTGCAGGTTTCTCCGTTTTCTTCCCCTATTTTTGCACAGTTGTCACTGTCACTTGGATGTTTCTTCTGGTTTTCCCAATGACCTCTGGCCTTTGTGGTGAAACCACTGACCCGAGTTGAAGCCCGTATCCCAATGTTACAGGGTGAGAAGTGCCACAGAACCACGGGAGCAAGCTCACGGGTCAGAGACCGCCTAGATACACACTCTCCTGCCCCCATGGGATGGATTCCATCTCCTCAGTAAAACCAAACTCCGCTCAGCACAGTGGAGCTGATTCAACTGGGGAAAAGGGAGATGATCCCTATTTGTGAATCTCCCACCTCAAAAGAGCAGACTGGGCCACTTCCAGCCACGGTCCCTTTCTTCAAAACCGGCACTGCCATTAGGACAATTAACTACCTTCCCTCATTTTTCAATTATGCCTCAAAGACCACAAAATAAGAGAAATACTAAATTATCTTTCTTTTCTGGGTAATATCCATGCTTATATTTGACTTTAGATATTCACTCTCTTTTTTATCCCTTTCTTATTTGTGTGCTACCTGAATTTGTGACTGTTAATTGCTAGGCTAGATTAATTTCCAATTGGTTTTCACCCTGTATTACAGCACAAAAAATATGTTTTTTAAAAATAGGGAAATTTTAAGGAAAAGATTCATTTTAAAGAGTCCAACTAGGAAGAAATCACAAACTAAAGAAAAAGAGGGTCTATAACTATATTAGTAAGTATAATACTATTTGCAAATATTACATCTATCACTTCAATTATATGCTTCTTTTTAAAAGACTGAAATAAGATACCCCTAATTATTACATAAATGCCAGCTTAGCAAATGTGTGCATTTTTGTTTCAAATCCGAAAAAAGTAAAGGTGTCAATTTATTATGTTCTTTAAAATTCACACCAAATTAATCAATCTAAATTTTTTGGTCCCAGACCTGTATTTTTAACTAAAGTTATCATGGATAGTTTAAAGAGGGCTCTTTGCTTGGTTTGGCAAAATAAGACGATGGAGACAAAATGAGTTGATTTTTTTCCTCCTCTATCTGAGCGTGAGCTAGCCAAACATTCACACTCTTTTCATTTGGGAGTGCATACAGCATGTCCATGAGGAAGAAAAAATGAATAAAGTGAAGTACGGATCTTTTTCTCCCACCGCATCTTTCTCTTTGCCCATCCTGGTTTCTCTGTGTCCATCTGGCCCCCAACTTATTTCCCCCACAATTCTTTTCTCCTCCTTTAATTCTGGCACTGATTCCGTCCGCAGTTCACTCCACCCCTCCCCTCCCAATTTTAGGATAATTGCATTCTTCATCTTTAAATGCCACGCCAACCACACAGCAGTAACCTTGTGGCAGCTTCTTTGGAGATAGCGGATTAAATTATTCTAAAACTACAACCATTTATTGATAAACTACCACAGGTAAGACACTGGACAACAAAACACCAGCTTTGGCAACAGGTCCACCCTAAATTGTCTGCACACATGCAAGGGGAAAGACTGTCTCCCGGGGGTGAAGATATGACACAGGAAGGTAAAATCCACTTTTACTAACAGGTCAAATGAAAACAAGGGCCAGGCTTGGATCGGCTTATTCCAAGGCATGTCATCCTCATCCCATACACCTCCTCCCATCCTTTCCTTTTCTTCTAATTTTTTTTTTTTTTCCTACCCATTTCTGCTTCTGTATTTCCTTAAAGCCATAGGTTCCTTTACCTCATCGCAGCTTCTTCCCCTTCAACTCTCAGGCATCTAACCCCCCACCAACGCCCCCCCTCCGGCCCCTGCTGCTCCCCAATCCCTTTCTGGCTCTCCATCCTAGTCTCCCAGCTTGCTGAGACACAAATGCAGGCTTCCAACACTGCCAGCTAAGTGCTTCAGGAGGAGGGAGTTCTGAAGTTACCCGCTGCTACTGGGCCAGCCTCATAACAGAGAAGACAGTTTAAACCCCAGGGATGGTAAAAATCATCATCATTATTACGTCTCCAGGCACTGCAGCGCTAGACAGAGATTAAGGCTGCCACCTTTGATAATGAGAAACTCAAATTACATAGGTTGGTTACACAGCATCAGCATATAATACCATCTGAAAAACTCAAGCTCTAGTTATCTCACAATAGGCAACGACAGCAGAGATGAAAATCCAACCAGAAAACAGCTGCAAGAATCTAGCGATACTGAGCTCCTGCACTAAATTACCCTTTCCTTCAATATTGCCACTAGTTGGGATTCTTCTCTCTGGTCTGTTACATTAGAAAATTTAAAAATTGGGCATTTAAAACAAATTGGAGCACAGATAGATTAACAAAAGAGAAAACTTGTCCACTATTCTTCCAAGGCTTACTCATTCTATGATTTAAATATTTATTCCTCAAATATAGCCAGTGAGTGTGTCCATGCGAAATCATCAGAACACTGGACCTCCAGCTCTCCTCTGAGGGTCAAAGCTGAGGTCGTGTGTATGTAATATTATTATAGAAAGAATAAATATTTAACAGTGAACTAATTTTTTTTTCTTGTAGACTACCGTGGAGAACAAAAAGTTTCACATTGGTTCAAACTCTGAGGAAGTTTGTGACTGTATGTGAGGGAACTGTAAAGTTATTAGGGGATAGACAACAAACCCGCTGAGCCTGTCCCAATGCTTTCACTGAAATTTTGTTATATTAAATTTTGATTCAAACAAGTAATCTATTGGCAAAGGCTTTGCAATATTGGTTATACAAATATTTTCAACAAATGACAATGTTGAAGTGGAATTTAACTTAAATTTTATAATAATCCCGTAGTAGTGGCATGGAAACTTTTCTCCACAAATTTTAATCTTTCATAGAGTTAGTCATCATGATGTTTTGGAAATGACAAGATTCGTTGAAACGGCCTTCCGCCATCTTTACTTGCCAAGATGCATCTGAAAAATTTCTTCTTTCACAAAGATTTTCCTTGTCTCCCAATTAGGTGATCTCTCCAACCTCTGAACTACACTCAAATTCTCTTATGGGTCTATTTCCAGCCTTGCTTTATCCCCAAGCCTGAATGGAAGCAATTGTATCAGTAACTGTAACTAACTCTGCAGCCTCTGCCTTGGCTGACTGGCCCGGTGTCTTCTGTAGCGAGTACTAAATAAATAAAAATTGTCCAGTGAAAATGTGGAATTTTGGATCCTAACTCTAGCTCAGTCTCAGATTTGCCTCAGCTTTTAACTAGACAGGTCTCATTTTCCCACACACCCAACAGTACTCCCATAATTCCACGAGTTTCCATATCGATTTAGATCTATGGTTCTAATAGAATCATCAATGGAGATGGTTCTAGATATAATTTAGTTCAACCCACTCATTTTCAAAGATAAGGTAAGGCAAGGGAACCTCAAAGAGGTTAAGTGCCCCTTTTACCAGAGTTGGTGGTAAAATTCAGACAAAACTGAAAGGGGCTGCTCTGCAGCAGATGACCTGGTCTTGGAACTGGTTAGACCTCTAGCACTGAATGCGGAGTGAGTTTAATCTGAATGAAAATTTCAGACTGGAAATTATTCTGTTCTCAAGGAGACTGAAATTGTTAATTTAAACAATTAGTTAAAATTATAGTTATAGTTAAACCAGAGATTTAAAATCATCTCACTTCTCCATTCAGTTCCTCACCAAGCCTCAGTAGGCTCAAAGTCCTCTGACTATAAAAACTGTTAGTTATTTGAGAATAATGTCTATTGCACCTTGCATAAAAATAAAAGTACTAGACTCACACACACATTGCTGGTACGAGTAGGTAAATGGGCACAATCTTACTGAAGGGCATTTAGCCAGATGTTATAAAAGATCTTAACATGTGAATCCTCTTCAACCTGTCAAGGTCACCTCTAAAAATTTATTTTAAGGAAAACTCACTAGAGATCTAGGAATATGATCAATTTTTCTTCCTCTTTCTTTGCACTTTTGGAGACATTCCAAGGTTTCTTACAATGAATTTGTCTGTTCTGCCATTGGAAAAAACAAAAAACAAAAACCCTCTCGTTGTAAAGAATGAGGGGATGGAACAGGTTGCTGACCCTCCAAGGTCCCTTTTAGCTCTCCTGCTCTGCTTGATGTTTTCTTTTTTTCTGGTCAAAGGTTATAGAAAGGGAAAAACCATGTTTTCTGGAAGAGGTCACCAACTTGTAACTGTGAGAACAGCTGTCCAGAACATTAGTTGGTGTCTGAAGTTTTGAAAAGCTATAGAAGAACAAGGATCCAGCTGAACCTCTCCTGTGCATATGGATTTCACATAATCAATAGACCTAAAAACACTCATTGAACACAGCCTATGACCGACATGGCACTGAGAGCTCTGTAGAAACACACCTCAGCAGCATTTCCTCGCCCTTCATGACTATTTCTGCCCCGTAGCAATGACATAAGCCCATGAAAAGATGACTGGGAATGAGAGGCATAATTAATTTCCAAATACAAAAGGTAGGCATTTAGAGAAGGGAGAAGCTCAGGCTTCATGATGCAGAAAGGCTTTGCAGAGCAGGAAGGATTCAAGACTCGAAAAAGAGATGGAGGCAGAGTCTGGGAAAGGGCCGACCTGGGAGGGGCAGTGGAGTAAATAAAGGTATACAGGAAACAGACATATGGGTACCAAAGGGGAGAGGGAGGGAAGGAGGGCCAAGTTAGGAATATGGGATTAACAGATATACACTACTATACATAAAATAGATATGCAACAAGGATTTACTGTAGCACAGGGAATTATATTCAATATTTTGTAATAACCTATAATGGAATATAATCTGAAAAAATATATATATAACCAAATCACTTTGCTGTATGCCTGAAACTAACATGATATTGTAAATGACCTATATATCAATTTAAAAAAAAAGGTCTGCAGGGCCTCATGTTCATGAGCCATTTCAAATGTTTCACCTACAGGATGAAGTTAAAACCGATGGCACACGGAGCCTTTCCCAATCTCACCCAAACCTCTAGCTTCAGTTCTTCCTGCTGTTCTGAATTGCCTTCCATTTTCTCATTCCTTGCCTTAGCATAGGCTGTTCCCTCTGTTCTTCCTTATTTCTTCCCCTGAAAATTCCTTCATATTTTAAAGTCCAGCCCAAATGTCACCCGCCCCATGAAGCCTTCCCCTAGGTGTCCACACAGTTTGTGACACCCTCATGCTTTGATTATTGTTTCTTTCTATAAAAAAACATAATTACTCTGCTCATGATTCTGCCCCCCCCCTTCTAACCATGAACTCCACAGGCACAGGGGCCATGTAGTACTTTGTTTTATTTCCCAGACTTTGTATTATTAATCGTGAGGAGCGTGTCAAAAGAACTGTTGCCAAAAGAATAAGTGAATGAATGAATGAATGTAAGGAAAAGTGAAAACTGGAGGACAGGGTGAAGGAAGGTGTTTCTGGTTTTGAGTGGGAGAATACTGAGAAACAAGTCACAGGGAAAGGCTGACTGGGCCCAGCCTGAAGGGCACCTTGAGTCTCTAACGACATTTTTTTTTAACTTTTTATTTTAAATTGGAGTATAGTTGATAATGTTGTGTAAGTTGCAGGTGTACAACAAAGTGATTCAGTTATACATATACCTGTATCTATTCTTTTTCAAATTCTTTTCCCATTTAGGTTATTACAAAAGATTGAGTAGAGTTCCCTGTAATATACAGTAGGTCCTTGTTGGTTATCCATTTTAAATATAGCAGTGTGGACATGTCAATCCCAAACTCCCTAACTATCCCTCCCCCTCCCCCTTACCCCCTGGTAAGCATAAGTTCATTCTCTTAAGTCTGTGAGTCTGTTTCTGTTTTGTAAATAAGTTCATTTGTATCATTTTTTTAAGATTCTGCCTATAAGCGGTATCATACAATATTTCTCTTTCTCTGTCTGACTTACTTCATTCAGTATGACAATCTCTAGGTCCATCCACGTTGCTGCAAATGGCATTATTTCATTCTTTTTAATGGCTGAGCAATATTCCATTGTATATATGTACCACATCTTCTTTATCCATTTTTCTGTCGATAGACATTTAGGTTGCTAATGGCATTTGACCAAACACTCACTGGGGGTCTATTTTGGGCCAGATGCGACATGAGGCATACAGTGCAGTGGTGAAGAGCACTGAGTAGCTGGATTCAAAACAGCTCTGGGCTTCCCCGGTGGCGCAGTGGTTGAGAATCTGCCTGCCATTGCAGGGGACACGGGTTCGAGCCCTGGTCTGGGAAGATCCCACATGCTACGGAGCAACTAGACCCGTGAGCCACGACTACTGAGCCTGCGCGTCTGGAGTCTGTGCTCCGCAACAAGAGAGGCCATGACAGTGAGAGGCCCGTGCACTGCGATGAAGAGTGGCCCCCACTCGCCGCAACTAGAGAAAGCCCTCGCACAGAAACGAAGACCCAACACAGCCAAAAATAATAAATAAATAAATAAATAATTTTAAAAAAAAACAAAAACACAGCTCTGATGCTTACCAGCTCTGTGATCTTGGACAAGTCACCTCATCTCTCTAGGTCTCAGTTTCCAGGTGTGTAAAATGGGTATCAAGACAGCGCCCATCACACAGGGCTGTCAGGAGGATTCAATCATTTACGGGTGAGAACAGTGTAAATGGTGGCACATTGGCAAGGCACTGAGCATAAAATGGAATGACGTCTGCCTGCGTTAAGCAGCGGTATGAGACTTTGAAACGTTCTTCAATTCTTATTTTTAAATCTTCATAAGATATAGTAAATAATTTACCTGCTTTTGAAAATACAACTGCCTGCACATAAATTGTTTTTTGATGACTAATCATCTTGCAATGGGTCTCAGAGTCATCATTACACACAGCTCTTCTCACAGTGTAGACTAATAATAATAATAGTAACAATAACGACAACAACAACAACAGCTTTGTATAGCATCCAAGTGTTTACCAAAGGCTTCTATAGCTTTCACGAGAACGCTGTGAGGTAAGCCAGCCAAGCATCATGATGGAGGCCAGGCTAGGACTCAGAGTTTCCATGTACCTGGCAGGGGTCCTACTGCCTACCAAGTGACATCATGGAAGAGAGGGGGCTAAATACAACCTGATCCCTTGTCCCAACCTGGAAGTTGATTCCTTATAAATGAACATCTGATGTGTGGTAATTTGGTTGCGATTTGACTTTGACAGAAATTTTTGACCAAAAAAAGGAAACCCTTAATAATTTGTTGAGGTTTTACTGTCCAGTGTTCATATATCTATAAATTCAACTATTCAGTAACTGAGCAAAGCTTTGTTTTGCTTTGGACTTGAAGGGGGGGTAATAAAGAAGGCATTTCTATTATTTGATTGTATGTGACTCCCTGCTTGTCTAATTCCAGTAAATTCCACTTAATGATAAATAACCAAATCAAATCATGCATTGGTGGGAGTTATATATGGGTAGAATCAGGCAGAGTAATATTTACAAACCCCACCGGAAGGCAATTTACCAGACGCAGGTCAAAATGTCTTTAGTTGTCCAACAATATGAGTCTAGGAAGACCTCAGGTTAAACCCTCAAAGATAGAATGTCCATGTTCCAAATGAGTGAGATCAATACAGTCCTTTTCAGAACTGATGTTTGAACTCAAGACCAGGGTTTCCTCCCTGTTTTTATCCAATACCACAATCAATGGAATCATCACTTAATAAAATACAGGTTTTAAGAGACAAACCATGTCTTTACCTCTAGGAAATATATGGAAGTCTTTCCCCTAAAATGTTCATAGAACAATAAAGTTTAACACCAAATTGTTCCATCTAAGGTTGAGGGGTAAAGCTTTAGTTTATTTCCTTTCAGAACTTGCTGTTTACTTCCCCCCCCCCACCCTCCCCGCTTTTATTTTTAATTTTAAAAATTGAATTATAGTTGATTTGCAACGTTGTGTTAGTTTCAGGTGTACAGCTAAGTGATTCAGTTTTACATGTATCTATATTCTTTTTCAGATTCTTTTCCATTATAGGTTATTACAAGATACTGAATATAGTTTCCTATGCTATACAGTAGGTCCTTGTTGTATCTATTTTACATGTAAGAGTGTGTATTTGTTAATCCCAAACTGCTAACTTATCTCTCCATCCCTTTCCCCTTTGGTAACCATAACTTGGTTTTCTATGTCTAAGTTGTTTACTTTTTTGTTAGAGGTTTTTCCCGCTGTATTTCTTATTGAGGAGCTCACAGAAGATGAAGCAGCAGAGCTGGGAATGGCTTGAGATGAGCTCAAACCAGAAACAAAGCATATCTCCAACAGGGAATGGCTTGTATAGGAAAGTAAGGATCGGGACGTATTTCTTTTCTAAGTGGCTTGTCATTGTATCACAGCCTTATGCTCTTCATAGTATTCCTGCTTACATACCCTGCCGGTCAAGGTTTTCACTAAATACCAAGCGCGTGTGTTTTTCTAACGCATTGGAGGCCCGTTCTGACAAAGTATTGCTAATGTGAGGCAAGAGGAGAAGGCACCAATTGCCCAGGTCGCAGCCTGCACCGCTGCAGCCGGTGGATACGGCTGAGTCGGGGAGCGGGATGCAGAGACCTCAGTCACCCAACACGCAGGAACGTGCGTATTTACCGACTGCATCTGCATGGTCAGGGAACACTACACGGAGGATGAAAGAGCTACAGTCATTTCAAACCCACCCCTCTTGAAACGGCCATGCCACTGCTGTGCTGCACAACGACCCTTTCAAGTCGGCACCTTGGCCTCGAGCCCTCTCACTGCTCAGTGCAGACGGCATGGTGCGGCCACAGCGCCCTGCACAGCTAGAGCAGCAGGATCTCCTTGGGCAGAAAGAACAGAGATGCTGAGAAGGAACAGGTCCCGTTTCCCGCCTCCAACACACTTCCAGCCTTCCTTTTCCCGCTCCAAGGGAAATGTCCTTTCTTCCTCTTTCTACTTAACAGTCACACAAGGTTAATTTACTTAAAAGTTGTTAGGTTACAAAAACAATCATGCTCTCTTTCATTTCTTTTCCCAGCAGTTGATCCCCTAGAGCTGATCTCAAGCATCAAACTCTTGGTGTGTATTTTAGAACATCTTGAAATGGGGAGAGGAACATGAGGAGGGGCTGGTGAAAGGCTACAGAGTTTCAGGATGCAAGATAAGTAAGTTCTGGAGATCTACTGTACAACATGGGGCCTATAATGAACTGAATTGTATACTTAGGTAAATTTGCAAGAGGGTAGATCTTATGTTAAGTGTTCTTACCACAGAAGGAAAAAAAAAATTAATCTTCTAAAAAAGAAAATAGAGGGGGCAGAAGGAAACTTTTGGAGGTGATGGCTATGTTTAAGGTCTTGATTGTGGTGAAGGTCTCACGGCTGTATTCTTATCTCCAAACTCAGCAAGTTGCATTACATTAAATACGGACAGCTTTCAGTATGTCAATCAGACCTCAATAAAGTGGTTTCAAAGAAAAAAAACAAAGAAGAGCCCTTGAAGGTGACAAGGCTCAGGAGCACGACATGCTACACGCTGCGATCACAGCCCTTCTCCTGGGCTCCTTCGTCTCCTGGGCTCCTCCGTCTCCTGGGCTCCTCCGTCTCCCTTTCCAACCTGGGCTGAAACTGGCTTCAGCCATAAGAATTTATGTCATACCGATATTGGCACAAGTTCCAAGGATCCCAAGCATAAGCTGACATCACTGTGGCCCTGCTTGGGGGTGACAGAAGCGACGCAAGTAGAAGACATCATATTATTTCACTGGCGTCTCTTACTCTGCTTCTGGTTGTGTTACACAATTCAGTAGATTACCGGGAAAGTGAGGCACTAAGAACCCTGATTTGTCTTTCCTGGAATATCCCCAAAATTAAGGCTGTTTACAGTGAAGCACTATAAATGCCTTCTGACCCTCTGCTTAAAAAAAAAATAAAAAAGACTAAGACGTGAACGAGAAGTTCCCTGACTTAGATTTTCACGTGAATCCTTACCACGTGAGGATCTTTCCACTCTAAAACAAGAGTTTGCACTTTAAACAGAGATTTCAATAAATTAATGCATTAGCTAAAAAGAAATGGCCTCGATTGAAATGACTAAGCAAGTGACCTCAATATTATTTCCTCTCAACAGCCTAGGCAACATAAAAAGAAAATGAATCCAAAAAGGAATCTGAGTAATGCCCTATGTCTACAAGATTGCATCTGAGGAAGAGCGCGTCTCCGTGTGACATGACTTGTGGGAGGGCTTCAGTTCTGCAGCTTCAGTTCTGAACAAACTGGCATCTCTGTTTCACTCTGCACAAAGCTAACTAGGTATCCCAGCTATCCAGGTTTGAAACATAACCAGAAACATACCCTCCTCCTTCAGTAAGACGAGGCCCAGTGAGCTTAGGGGTGACCCAAGGCACATGTATTTCAAGGCATGTCAAACTGTACTTTTCAGAAAACCATTTCCTTTAACAAACTCTTGGCAGGCACCCCGACTAGACATCATCTATAAGGGCCTTTCGTCTCAGGCGGTGCTGCTCTGCTGTATGGGACTCTCTTTGCAGGCATAATTGGTTTGGCTGTCCATTCTACCCATCAGGTGATAGAAAACTATCAATCAGGCTAAATGCAATGTGAGAGAAGTCTCTTTAGCCAATTAGTCAGTAATGAGAACATTAGCCACGATATCTTCTGCAGAGGGCACCTTAGCCATTCCACTCGAGTCTGAGAAGAGGACAGTCTCTGTGTGATTAATAAAGATCACAAGCTGCTTCACAATTTCTACATGGGGGAAGAAGAAAATCAGAGAGCGATGCAATCGGCAGCGCTAGACGTTTTCAGTGTCATGAGGGCTCTACACAAAAACACAACAAACACAGAACCAGAAGACTTCAGAGCTGGAAGCAACCTTGAAGATAATTTGATCCAGCTCCTTCACAAAATGACTCGTCCAAGGTCACACAGCTGGCTGGCAGAGGTGCGCCTCTCATTACTCAAAGTAAAAAATTTAAAGCTGTTGAAAACAAAGAGACCAAAGGCAACACAGCCTACACAAGGCTTCTGATTTTTTTTTTTTAATTTTAGCCGACCCTCCCCCAGGTCGTACAGAGGCGTAGGTGTGTCCTCCTTGCTGTCCTCCCCATTCCATCTGGGTGATCCAGGTAGAGCGCACCTAGGTAACGACATACACTCCCCACCACCAACAAACATCCTCCCCAGGGTCGTAGGATGCCCTACCCCAGACAACACTGATATTTTTAAATGCGTCTTTTGTCTCTTCTCAGGGCAAGGATCTTGCATCTTACTTCCCAGACTTCCTAGGGGAAGCACAATGACTGCATATGGTGTCTTGAGGAAGCACTGTTTGTATTTAGAGCAATGACTTCTAAGCCGTACAATCTGAGTCCATAATGCCAGTTCCGCCACTGACTAGATGTGCGGCCTCCAGCAAACACTGCACTCCTTGTATCTCAGTTTTGCCGTCCATAAAATGGGGATAATAATAATACCCACCCCTCAGGGTTGTTATCAGGATTAAAGGAATTAGTCTACACAAAACACAAAGGACAGGAGCTGACACGTGCAAGCTCAGCTGTTATTCGGAAGGGGCTCTTGCGATGACAGCTACAATGACAGGGCTACCTCTGTGTGTACAGGAATAACGCGGTGGTAAGTTAGGGCGAAGTAAACAAATTCCATAACTTTCCTTAGGATGAGGCCTGAGGGAATGGAGGAAAGAAGAGTTAAGTTTCAAAGGGAGAGGCCAAGGTGAGGCTGGTGTGGTAGAGACAGTTACCTGTGAAAGCATCACTGAAGCTTTGGATGGTGATGCCATAGCGTCCTACCTGCCTGCTGGAAGGCTCCCCAGTAGGGTCACCTGGACACAGGAGGGGGAAATCTGTGTGCCCACTCACTTCTGCAGCCCACCAGCCAAGGGGCCCTGTTTCAGGTGCCTTCGCTTGGCCACTCAGCTCGAGTGGTCTGAGAGCCCAACACACCTTGGTCAGAAACATCCCCATTCTTGGAGTCTCCTCATGTTACAGATCCAGGTGATGTCACCTCTTCCATAAGGCTTCCCTCACCTGTTCCTCCCATTGGCCCGTTGCCCTGTCACTGCTGGTTTACTTGTATGACTCCCCCACTCATTCCAGTTCTGAATTTCCTACTCCCCAGGACTGCTTCCTGAACTCAAGGTCAGGCAAGAACTTGACAAAAGGGCCCCTTCAGTGGATTGTCCCTGTGCCACACGCACCAAACAACAAGAGCTACTCTGATATGGAGTGCTAACGCACTGGCAGAAAATGCCTCTGAGACTTTGCTCTTTTTATCTTTTAAGAGCAAATATACTCTTCTATCACCTCTAGCAACCATCCCCCCGCAAAGAAAAAGAAGACACACATGAGAGCAGAGGCAAACTCCTCTGCCACTGCTGGGGCAGGGGGACAAACACACTCAAACACTCACAGAAGCTAAACAAGAGGACGCAAGAAAGGGAGCACAGGTGGACACACGCGTGAGACCACAAGGCGCTTGAGAACTGAACATTTAGTGTAGAAAAGGAAGAAGGGAGGGATGCTCCCTGACTTCTGGCTCTTTCCCTTTATATAGTATGAATACTGAGTCTCACGTGAGAAAAACAGAGGGAGAGGGAGAGGAAGGGAGACGGGAGGGAGAGAGGGAAAGAGAGAGAGGAAAAGGGGAGGAGAGAGGGATGCCTTCTCATTCTCACTTCTGCTCCATCACAGTGTTGAGGGCGTCTCCAATCATCTGAATGAATGAACTGATATTTGGATAGGAGACAAAGAAATATATCTTGAACTTAGGAGATGCCTCTCAAAACTTGTCAAAACTCCCAGGAGCAAGGTGCTCGTGTGGTTCTCAACCACTATGTAGAATTCACAAAGGGAATCCATCTCTAGGCAGAAGACAATGAATGTGCACAATTAATGCGACCCTCTCACTCCCATACAAGGCTGATACAGTTGCCATCCACTGATGTGTCCATCCCTCCTTCCTCTAGCCCTTGGGTACCACATTACATCTAACATGATGTTCAACAGAAATTAGAAACTCCAACGCACACCACCTCAAAAAATAAAAAGAAAAATTCAACAATACACAGGGTAAAGTGCTTAACAAAAGGACATCCTAATTTTGTGAAAAATGCAAATGTCAAATTACACACAGAGTAATTGCCGTATTTATGTCTTTCATGCTGACCTCATCTTGCCAAAGTATGGGAATCAGTGCCAGGAATGAACCTGTTACTGATTTGAATAGGATTCAAATATATATATTATGCATAATAATAGTCTTTTTCCACTATTACATAAACATAAAATATTACCCTCCTTCCATTCTGGAGACTTTATGACAATCTGAGCTAATACGTTTAATTCAACTCAAGTCCCCGAGAGAACAGAACTACACTTACTATTTAGCCAAGTGCTGGATCCATTCTACTTGTCTGTGAAATGCATTCTACGAAACTTTCATGGAATCATTGTGTTGTATGACACACCATGAATATATTTTAAACTTTCATATTCCTGACATTTAAAATAAGACTTTATTTTCTTTAGATAAGAGTTATTTAACGTCCAATAATATGCAAGCGTTTCTATACAGATACATATTGAGCTATCTTAATTTTAGAGAGGCAAATTACACTGTTTTGGGAGAAAGTCTTCAAGCACCAACTAGGAATGAGCGTGGTATACACCTACCACTGGATACTACACCTTTGCTAGCCCAGGCTCCGTGGAGTAGGGCAGAGGTAGGGCGATGACAAAGAAAGGCAGGAAGAAGGAGAATAGAAGAAATAGAAGAGGAAAAGAGGGAGCAAGGCGGAAGCATAACTACTCAAAACTGGGGAAAGAGAATTAATTCCATCCCCCCCACGCCCCCCCTCAGCAAACAATCAAAGGCGTGATCTCACCTCCAGCACTGTTTAAGATGGGAGAACATTTTTTTTTTTTTAATGATTCAGACAAGGAGAAATGCAAAGAGAAACCAAACTAGGATTTAAAGGGAATGTTGCAATTCCATCATCCAGAGAGGGTGAGTATTTCACGAGAGGAGATCCTAGTGAGACTAGGTAGGTAGCCATCTCTCGTTCATGAGATAGAATAAAACAGTTAACCTTTACTAAGGTCTTACTAAGCGTAAGGTGCTGTTCCGAGCACATATTAACTCACCGAATCCTCACAAAGCTCTGGGGAAGTGGGAACTATTAGTATCCACATTTTACTAGTAAAACGTAAGGAGTGTACCCAAATCACATAGCTGGGAAATGGCAGAGCTGGGGAGTCAAACCCAGCTGTCTGACTACAGACCCAGCACTCTTAACCATTTCATTAGGGAGTGAGTGAGGGAGTGAATGAATGAATGAATGCAAAAGTTATGCTGATTGTTTCTAACCTGTGGCTTTAAAGGCTGCTGGCAGAGCTTGTCCCTACCACAAAGAATTGCCTTATAAACGTGGGTCACCAAAACCATGCCTCACGCACACCCCTATCCGCACCGCACCCTCATCCCAACCTGGTCCTCCCTTTTCAAAGGGGCAGAGTCAGAAGTAAGGCTGATGTCTCCTTTGTCTGACCCTGTCACATCGGGACCCTGCAACAAGGCAGTGCTGCACGCAAGAGTGACTGCGGGGCTTCCTCTGGGGCCCATGGCACTTCCTGCTGGAGGAGAGAGATGGGTCCTGGTGCCCTGGCAACGTTCCAAGTGGGCACACACTTTACATGAAGTTTGAAGTTTCAGTTAGTGGCAGGACCTCCACTTCCTGTTCCAAGCTGTTGAGTAACAGTCGTGCACCTCACAGCCCTGAGGTGTCTCCGCTTGCGGGGTAAAGACCTGAGAGGCTCATAAAGCAGGTCTCCCCTATGGGGCCAAAGAGATAAAGTCTTCAAATTCATCAGGACTGTCCCAAGATGCGCCACAGCACTAAGCGTATGACAATTTGAACATGACATGCATGTTTTACAATGTATTTTCCCCTTCCCCTCTGCTTCTCACCCTTCTTCCCTTTATTTCTCGAGTCTTCATTTATGGAGGCAGAATAGGAGACATTTCTAGACTCATTTACCTCAAGTTCTGTTCCACTCTCAGATCCCAAACAGCATGCTTTTCCTCACCCAGCTTCGATTTTGTTTCCCTACCTTTGAGAAATGTGCTGTTTCAAAAGCCCTGATTTTTAGCTTATAAGAATGCGGAGGAAGAGGCCCCCAGAAGGCAATACTGTAACATTCTCCAAGCAGTCATCTGGGGGATTTGTGACCTTACAAAAATTTCTGGTGGTTTTTGACATCCAACTTCCTTCCCTTCCCCAAACTCTCTCCCTCTCCCCACACTCTGCCACATGTTTTTGGGCAAGTATTTGGATGAGTGAAGAATTAAAAACTGAGAAAAGTGAAAACGTCCAACAGTCACAATGATTTTTTTTTTCTTTTAAAATTGCAGCATTGTAGCTAGAACAGCTTCACAAGTATGCACCATATATTTTAATCATATCAACTGTGCCCACCTAGATTCAGCTCTTGGGAAAATTCTAACAAAGACAACACTCTCAACCAGTTTAAAATAGTCTATTGTGACAGGAAAGTACCTTGAAAATTGGTGAAGACTCACACATAGAACCAATTTCCCCTGCAGGGAAAATCAGTGAATATAAATTCATTAGGGTAGTTAATTCCACCATGTAAGCAGTTCCTGACATCACTGTTAATACTTGGAAAAATAAGCAGCCTTTTCAAATGAACAGATTGTAAACCCTAAAGTGAAGATGGCTGAGTCCTAATTATGCTCCCTTATAAAAAGGGAATCATAATACATGTTCTTTTTCCAGGGGGATGTCTTAAGAATAAATAAGACAAACAGGTAAAAATATTGGGTTGGCCCAAAAGGTCATTCGGGTTTTTCCTTAAGATGTTACAGAAAAACCCGAACGAACATATTGGCCAACCCAATACTTTTAGTTCTTGTCGGTAAGGCACTACCTAATCCCTAGATAGTTCTATAAGAAAAAAGAAAGATTGGTGTGTTCTCTGAAGTTGTTCTCTGAAGTTTCAATGAGAGCTATGGGCCCAAAATGTTTTAAAAGCAGAAAACTGTTAACACTGGAGATACTGTCAAAATACATTTCCTTCTGGTTAAGAAAAATAGAGAGGGAGGACTGAAAGGGTGGAGTGGAAAGGAATTGTCATCAAAGCATTGTTAATATGAACTGAATTATATTACAATGACAATACTTCAACATGGGGAGTGAAAATTGTCCCGTATTATTGTGGATTGACAATATGACAATCGTTCATTGAGAGCGGATGACAGCTGTAGCATTAGAGCTCGGTGAACAACACAGGATGAATGAGTGTTACAAGTTCTTCCAGAATTGGCCCCTATTTCACAGGAGTTTGTATCAACCCAAAATAAATACATGCCAGTTTTTCCCTATCTCAGCAAATTTAGCATCTCTTGACAAACCCCTGTGCTACCAGTGGCCTCAAAGTGCCAGTGGCATGTCCCTGCTTAGTGGATTTGCAACAGCTGTGAAATGTCAAGTCAAAATGCCACGAAAGATCTATACAGCGCCTCAGCAAAAGAAAGGGCAAGAAATGGTAACATGCCTACGCCCGGACAAGTGTGAACTG
Organism: Eubalaena glacialis; assembly: GCF_028564815.1. Taxonomy (NCBI): domain Eukaryota; kingdom Metazoa; phylum Chordata; class Mammalia; order Artiodactyla; family Balaenidae; genus Eubalaena; species Eubalaena glacialis. Next base: position 125,528,293 of record NC_083720.1, on the reverse strand, counting down.
ACGTCGAGCTGTCTCCTGATTCACAGGAACACTCCTTCTGCACCTCTGCCTTGGCACCAGCTTCTTTCCACCATGCACGGGAGTCATTTTCGTGCCTCTTATTCACGTAAAAGAACGAACACCAGGTATGTTACTTGAAATTAACACAGTCAGATGCCAGAGATATTTACATTATCTCCTTATACGCTATACAAGTCATTCCTGCTTACTTAAGAAAAGAAAAGCAAGGGAAAAAGCACAAAAACCACTCATAATAGTACCACAAAAAGATGAGCCCTGGTCACATTCACATTTTTCTTTCCAGTTATAATGCATTTTTATATTCGTATTTTTCTTTCCAGTTACATGCGTCTTTAAAAAGCAGAAACTGCTCTTCGTTCTGTTCTAGTGCCTGCTTTTAAAAAACTTAGCAATCAATATATTGTGAACATTTTCCCAATCTCATTAAATATTCCTCTAAAATATAATTTGAATGGCGACACACGCTCCATTTTCTACACATACCATAATTAACATAGTTAATCCGCTATCGTTGGACATTTAGGCCGTTTCCAACTTTTTTACTATGAAATATAATGCAGCCAGTATGTAATATGCGTATACTCTCTAATCTCTTGGAATAAATTTATAAAAACTCGTACTGATTTTCTATGATCCTGACTGTGACGACACTCTAAGTGAACCTGGGGGGCAGTCCTTGGATAGGTGTCTAGAGCATAATTTACCCATCATAAGAGCCTCTGAAGTATTGGTGAGAGTAGTTGAAGAGGTATAAACAATGGGCAAGTTCTTCACTTTATACTTCGAGAAAACAGAACCACTTATCCCTTAATTGCTGTGGCCAAGCCTTCTAGAGTCAAGCAAAGCAATCTGTCTTGGTGGGTGAGGGAAAGAAGACGGTATGTAAAGGGAGAGGAATTATGTGAATATTCTCTACACTTCCAAGCTCAATATTAAATAGAAACTTCCTCTAAAAGCCTCTGAGTGAATAATAAAATGTGGGAGTTATTTTATGCTATTTTCCAAATATTTCTAACTTGCTATCTTCCAGGCACACAGCAGAACTGCACTTCCTGGCCCTCCTGTGGTCAGACGGGATCATGTGACCAGTTCTGATGAATAAACTGTGAGCAGAGTGCCAGGTACCACTTCTGGGTAAATTGCTGACGTTAGACCCTCCCGAGAGCTCTCTTTCCTTTGGCTCAGCCACGGGTGTGAGATAGCGGCTAGTTTCATCAAGCATGGGTCCCTGAGTGATGACGATAAGCCGAGTCCCTCTTCCCCCCCGGCCGACCCACAATAAACACGAGCAAGAATGAGAGTTTTGTTGCTTCAAACCACTAAGATTTGGGGGCTGTTTGTTACTATATCATCACCTACCCTCTCTTGATGGATAAATACGATAATATTTCACGGACCTTTGCTGTCTCATGATCTGATTAAAATATTTACATAAAATTCCATCCTTCTCTACACATATAATTTGAAAACCTGAAGAGTTACAGACCTAATCTTTAAGGTCTCCTGGGCTTTATGATGTGATCATTCAGTGGGTATTTCCAGTGCCTTCTGGGTGCCAGGCACTTGCGTTACATGCTTCGGGAAATATGGAGACACAGCTGCGGCCCCGAGAAGCTTAAAATAAAGTGGGGAGGATACAGTTTCAGAATTTCTATAAAGGATGAATTTAGGGTTAGCAATTGGGATGCAAAGGGCACTTGGGAGACTATCTTGAAGCTGTGTTTGCATAGCAAGCGCAGTCGGTATGTAATTATATATTTATTTGAAGTGGCTTTGCAGGGAGGTTGATGGAGAATATTGTAGTGTCGAATGCCCTCCTCTGAGCTGCCCTTAGCACCACCAAGGATACAACAAATACAACTCAAAGCAGATTGTGGAGAGCTTCTAAAGAGGCTGTGGTGTTCATAAGACTGGAAGATGCAGTCTGAGTGGGAGAGACTGAGAGAAAAACGTTCACTGAGGAAACCGTATCTGAGATGGGCTTTGGGGGACCAGATTGCCATAGGGAGAGACTGGAGGAAGAGAAGCCATCTGGAAGGAAGGCCCAGTTTAAGCAAAGGCACAGAGGAGAGAAAACAGAGGACATATCTAGAAAGGTATCCAGGGCAGAGAAGTCAGAACTAACGTCTAGGAAGTTCGTTAGACAAGTGCAAATTTGGGGAGAGAGTGCTGAGGGGCTTAGAGGGATTTGTGCTTGAATAGCTGAGTCAGGGAATTCAGGGCAGCAGAGGTAGGCTGCCTACCAGCAGATCCAGGGGTTTGAAGGAAGACAATGATCAAATCATTGTCTTCCTTCAGCAGGCAGAGCTGGTCCTGGCAGGTTGACGTGGCTGAAGCATGGCGCCTGTGTCTGAACAATGAAGGTGATAAAACCGAGGGCTGCAACCCAGAGAGGGAGGTACCAAGGCGGACGTGGCTTGCACTGTGTTTCCAGCTCAAAACTTTCAGCACAGGACTGAACATAAAATAGGCGAGTGGTAAATGGATAATTGCTAACGGTACTGACCCACTGACCGACTGAGGGGCAAGGCAGTTCTACAGGGCGGGCTGGCCAGTCCCCCCCACCTCCTTTTAACTTCTTTGCCCACTTTCGGAGTTTTATTTTGTCATTGTGTCTCCCTTCCAAAAATAGGCACAGCAGAAGATGAAGGTATCACTCAGATCTGAGCAGTGGGCTACCTGTAAATAGCTCTGATTTAACCTGGAAGAGACTGAAAGTGAGTGAAATGATGTCTGTAGATTATCTAGGAACTGTAGCTTTAAATGGTATATGTGAGAATTGTATCGCCTGGTTTTTACCTCATGATAATAAGAGAAAGATAAACTCTTAAAAAGAAAAACATTCCAGGTACTCAGCATCTGTGAAGGTTTTTCACTGGTAATTCCCTTTTGGTTAATCTGATCCCCCATGCTTCCCTTTATGAAACCATTTTAGCTTTGGTTCAAAAAAAAAAAAAAGAAAGAAAGAAAGACAAAAATTAGTCTAAAGGCTGGAAAAAAGCAGGTGGAGTGGGAGAATATGATCACTTTTCTGTATGATACTGAGTAAGTAGACTGGACTTCTGGCCCAGGAGTACGATAGTATTTCAAGTATGAAAGGAACATTTCTTGAGGGAAACGGACAGTTTAACCACGAGTAGCGTCCTTTTGATATCCCACCAAAACACAGCAAATCCAAGAATAGGTTACAGGAAACCACAACTCTCTTGACTGAGAAATAAACACAGGTTATTTTTTCCAAAGGCACATGAGCGCCCAAATAATAAGCCACCTCCAAAAGGTCAGAAGAAATTTATTGGGAATCTATTAGACACAGAACCAAAGAAAGCCTCCCTGTAATTGGACTTCACCTGGTTGCAAAAGCAGTGGATGCCTTTGCTACTTTTATGGCCAAAGATAGCAAACATTTTCCGTGGAGAACTTAAGTGGAATGTTTTGTTCTCAGGTCAGATCTACAAAGCCATAATCACCCAGGTAACTTGGGTCTGATGCTGCCCAAAATATCCCGCTAATTATAGGAGAAAGGTCATTTTCTCTGTATAATCGCAACTATACCACTGGCTGTCTACACTGGCACTTATCCCGTTAAGAACTGCCTTTCATTTCACTTTGTGCTTGCACAGACCTTGCCAAAGACAATGACATTCTTAACAGGCGATTTCTTTTTTTTTAATTGCCTTTATAAATATTCCTCCTCTCTTGCTCGTTCCCTACGATAACCTGATGACTTCCTCCACAGGACAAGATACAAAATATCCTCCGCTAATTTGTACATTCAAGGAAAGGCTTTCTGGACTGGGAGAATACTGTGAGACAGAAAGGAAATGGAGAGGTGAAGAGGAAGAATGAACAGAGGGTGCCAAGATCTGCAAAACTGGGGGGATGAAAAGATTCGTAGCTGTGGAGAGAGAGGGAGAAAGAGAGAGAGAGAGGAGGAGGAGGAAGCAAAGCAGATGTGCAGGTCGACAGACGTCTTATTCAGAGCAGTTTGAGGGCAGAAAGCAGCACATCTGCCCGCCTGTGACTGCTCAAGAGAAGCGCCCATTCCTTTTCTTCACAAAGAAAAAATGGCATTTATCTCAAGTACAGCGAGGCATACGAGGCTTCACCTCCCCCACCCTCTTTCTTCGCTCTTCCTCCTGCCGGCTCCCTCCCCGCCTCCCCTTCCTGTTGGAAAAGAAAAGGTGGGAGGGGAGAGGGAGGGGGAGGAGGACCCACCGGCCACAGACAACGCGGTGGGAGTCTCTTTTCTTCGGCTTTTACCAGCCTATGGGGGTCAGGATGCGATTGGTTCAGCTTTATGTGTGATCTGGTGCCTCTCACTTAGCAACAGCGAGCAGGGAAGGCAGGAAGCGACGCCACCTGGCTCTGGCGAGGGTGCGGATGGCTCAAAACGCGCCACTCGCTCCGAGGGCGACAGAAGCGGGGCGGGGCGGGGCGGGGCCGGACCGGGCCGGGGGCGGGGTTGGGGGGGGGCAGGCTGAGCTTCACGTATTGTATCGCTGAGAGCAGGGCTGAATCAGGGTGTTAACTACAGCCAACCAGCAGGCTAGGGGAGGAAGAGCGGAGACTGGACAGGAGCTATTTTTAATTAGTATCTGGGTATAAATCCTATACAGAAAGCCTTCATGTATTTTTTTTGTTTGTTTAAAGGACAGACGACACCGTGCTGCCTGGGTGGTGCGTGGGGAGAGAGATGGGTTCTCTAGGCAAAAAAAAATGAGAGAAGAGGAAGCTGAAACTGTCCAGTGGGTTTACTCCGTTTTATTTTGTTTTCAAACCAGGGTGCTACTAGAAAAGGAAAAGTAAAATTGGGTGTACTTGAAAAAGCAGTTGGCTGTGTAATCCCAGGATAGGATTTCTATTTTTTTTTTTTTTAATTAGTCAACACAGTAGCTGTTTCTAAATCCTAAGTTCCATTTTAGCGTTTGAGAATTAACTTTCTGGAGTGGAAAGTGGCAAAAGAGAAGTACATCTCTGCGAGAGAGAGATTTTTTAATTTCTGAGAAGGATGCCGACAGAAGTTCTGATAGCTCACACCGGCTGAATATAACAGGGCCCAGGGCCAATAACAACAAGGAAATGTATTCCGCTATTCCATCTTCTTTCATTTCTCTTAATAGAATTTTCCCTTCCCCTCCATCCCAGGTCCCCCACCAGACTTTAGAAGGATTATCTCACCTATTTACCCACCTCAACTCAACCCACCCCATCACATCAAACAGACTAGTCTCAGACCCTAAACTATAGATGGGCGAGTATCTTTCTTCCCTTCTTAGAGAAAAAGGGTGCCTTTCAGCATGGACTGGAGCCTTTCATTGGTATCAACTGGGGCCCTAGAGACAAAGACAAGCAGCCCGGAGGGCACAGATGGACCTCTATCTGCCCAAATAAACCAGACCCAATTAACCCCTTCAACGCTGAGCAGTAAAAGCCACTGACTACAGTGACACCTACTGCTCGGGGCGCAGCTATACAATCTGGTATCATCTACCAGGTTCTCACAATTTGCTCCACTGGTGTGGGCTCCACTGAAGACATTTCTCTCTACTAACAGCTGAATGAGGACACTTTTAGCCTCTGACTCTTGGGCCAGCCTCAGCACCTGTAACTCAGGACCTCCTCAGGGGCCAGGGGTCCTGGGGTACATGGGGTACAAAAACTCCCATGTATTGAATATAAACGGACTCCGTCTGGCAGTGATTCTACACACGAGGGAGAGAAACGTAGTTTCATAAGAGCCCACACCCCGTTCAGAATCACTACTAAGGTGAAATCACTTTTATCAACAATCCTCTTTGACACCTGATTAAATTATCCTGATTTAATTATCCTGATTAAACTTCCACGGAAGTTTCCAGTATCCACAGAATGGTACTCTGCAGGGAAAAATATGACAGTGAAGGGCTAGTACAATGGAGATATTTAGAAACTCCACTTCCATAGTTTATATAATAGCATGTTAATCAATCCACATTTCTTTTACTCTATGTGTTTAGTCAGATCCCAGAAATTCCCTCCCGTTGAAAAAAGAAAATCCATGTCATTATGAAAGTTAAAGTTATACTTTTCTGAAAGCATAGCAAAAATGCCATGTTAATGACAAAAATATCCACAAGTCTTATGATTCTTTTTTACAGTAAGGACAAGAAACAATGTCGCTAACAGAATCCATGATTTCTCCCAAAATAGGCACTAAGTTTAAAACCATATTAAAGGTGCCAGGATGATTATAAAAGTAATGGGTCAGGAGGTAGAGCTTGATTCATTTTTGGCAAAAAATATTTGATGAGTCTTCACCAAGATAGGTACACATTGAACAGAACACTAGCAATGCTGAAAATTCAAACGTCACTCATCTTTAAGGATGCTCAAAAGTGCTTGCAAATATTCTGCTTTTTATTCCCAACTTCCCACTTGGAATGTTAAGTTGTGATACTCTCATTTCCCAACTGGGAAACAGAGGAGTCTTGCAGCTTACCCAAGGTCACAGAGCGAGCCAGTGGAGGTGCTGAAATCAGAACAGGCGTCCTGATTTCAAGCTCAGGGCCTAGCCTTTGGGCCACTAGAACCAAGCCATTCTCTGAATCACAGTGAGGTCTCCCTCATACACTTACGGATACCTCATCCCTGTGTGTTAAATTTCTGCTACTGTCTCGGAGTTGAGATGTCGTTCTATTTACATTCTCCTTAACGTTTCTTATTTTGTGATGTCATTTATCAGGTGCTTTCACCAAATGGGTTAAGGTTGAGTAAAAGCTACAAAAAAACCCAGAAATGGTTCACACATGTGTCAAATGAAAGGCTAAATTTACCCACCTCTAACTACCTAACTGTCTAGCATTTTAACATTAAAATGAGTATGAAGTGAGGATACTCTGAAAAGTAGACGTAGGGACTCACCACTAAGATACAATCCACAAGGTGGAGCTGCTATGGGGCATCCGGCTACGTGGTCTAATTATAGCACAACAGGGAAACGTTCATTCTTTTTCACAGAAGTTCACACCGACAGAACATACCTGGAACACAAACCCATATTGTGTGTGCGCAGTAAAGCTCTACCTACAACTATGCCACAAATCACACAACCCTATGTGCAGAAATCTGGTCAGTGGGGTGAGGGTGGTAGAAATGGCATCCACAAATGTCCCTCAAAAATCTCACATACTTTTCTATAGCGAGAGGCTCCTTCCCTCAAAATATTCTTAAACTTAAAACTATTTCCCCATAATAGGGAAGTAAATGGTGATCCGTCTGTCCCATGATTCTTTTCCAGACGCTGTTTTAACATGAACCCAAACATCCAGCATTAACCTAATGGACATCACTTACGAGTTGTATACGAATAGCTATAAAACAGGCACCGAGAACTCCCCTCATTCAAAATGTGAAAGTTGTATCTTTTCAAATCAATCGTGCAAGATGCAATCGCACAGTTTTGAGGGGTTACACATTCTTCAGACGGTAACGTGAGCTGTCGGCACCAACAACCAGTGCCCCTGGTTAGAGTGGGATGAACCGCTTCCAAGTCAGCAAGTCTGATGCTTGCCTCTCCAAAAAGTCCCCTTCAACAACATTCTTCATGTCTTCCACAGCACTAACCTGGAGGCGGGGGCACCTTTGACTGCTCCCCACCTCGTCTCCTTCAGTGACTTGCCCCTTGGACTCTTCTTCTGGAACATCTCACATCTGGCTCCCATTCCCATCTGAATTCAGGTAACCCAGGTTGGGAGCACATCACTTTACACCTGTATCACTGCAGGGACCACAATCCCGGATCCTGGATCCTTGGGTTTCTCCTCTGGGCCATGTAGCTTCGAGACACTGTCTGCCCTTTGCCCTCACATCCAACAGTGGTTCTTATTTATTTAATTGTTTCAGATCTAAAGAGATTTGCTGTAAATGGCTCCTACATTTCCACTTTTATAAACAAAATAGAACACCATAAACATGCATATGTGTGTATATCTATAAAAATTTTTTTGAAAGCATAGACCAGGGCCAGCAAAGGGCTACTTAGTAAACAGTTTAGGTTTGGCAGACCAAAAGGCAAAATTGAGGCTCTTATGTAGATACATAACGAGAGAGAAAAATTCCCACAAACTTCTTACTGACAAAATTCAATACTTTATTGGTGGACACAGTTGAATTTCATACAATTTTCACATCTCATGAAATATGCTTCTTGTGAATGCTTTTCAACCATTTAAATATGTAAAAATCATTCTTAGCCTGTGGGCCACCCAAAAACAATTGGGGTGGGGACATTTTGGCTCACGGGCCATAGTTTTGCAAGTCCTAGAATATACACCAAGTGGTGAAAACTGTGGTCAGGTTGAGGGAATGGGCAGGAGAGCAAAGAGATAAGTCCTTTTTTTCACTTTTTAATTAAGACATTTCTGTATTATTTACCTTTTCATTACAGGCATGGATTATTGTACTTTTATGATTTGAAAAACAGTCATGGAAGACGTGATGTGATTGATTAATTAAAGACTTCTTCAGAACTTTCAAATTCCTCCATATCCTTCTTATTTAACTTAATTTCCATTACTATTCTCTGTCTCTTCATTATTTGCCTAAAACCCTATGCCCCCCTCTTGTTTTCACACCTTTGCCGCCTAGGAACATCATACTCGTATTTCAAGGCTTACTTCCTGTCTTAACTTCCTTGAGACTCCCATACCCAAGAGAGTAAAAGGAAAGCTTCAGTTCTCAGTTAATTTAGCGTGTGTTTGTCTTGAGTTCCCCACAGGCAGGGACCACCTTGGAACCTTCGGCAGCACCAACCAGTAAGAAATCTCCACTTAGGTGTTCGACAAACACTTGACAGCTTTTTGGTCACCCTATGCTAAAATACAATTGTAGAATAGCTAATAAATAGTCTAGGATCCGTGGATGGAAGTTAGAAATGTTGGCTTGATATATGAAAATATTATTTTCTAACTTTCAAAACTGTCCAACAATGAAATACGCTGCCTCTTGAAATAACACATTTCCTGACACTAAAAAGTATTCAAAACACAAGTGGATGACCATCTGTCAGGGATTCTATGGAAGGAATTCCTGTATTATTTAGGTCAGACCACATGGGCTCTCAAGTCCCTTCTCACTCAAGAATTTGTTATTCTTATCGATACTCTGCCCCTACCCCAAATATCTCATTTATTGTTAAAATTAAGTGATTTGAAGTAACAGGGGTGACACATTCACAACTCAGATCATCAAAAACTCTACTTTGCCATTTGTTGCAATTCTGTGGGTATGACAGGATGGTATTAATCAGCTTGTTCTAGGCAAGCTTAGTATATTTTTGATAAACCACCAATACTGACGTGAAAGATCCCAGAGCCGTGAGAATTTTTGCCTCTTGTTTAGACAGCTCCCTGGGGATGGTTTTCTTATTGTTTTTGTTTATCCATTTGTTTGTTGATTCTTTTTTTTTTAAAGGTTGTTGGGTTGCTGTCACAATCAGCTGTCTGAATGACAACATGTAAATCATAACCACACCTATATTTTGCTTATCTTGCATCCAGCTTTCTTAGAGCCTTTAGAACTCTGGGAAAACCTCAGGTTCGAAAGGAACTTAGACACACATACCCCACAACCTCTTTGGAGGTAAAAAATATAACCTCTGAGCACTTTGCGACATGTAAACAAAGTTCCAAAATTACATGTCATGGGTTCTTTCATCATGTTACTACTGAATACCCACCCTGGCCCAGGCAGTGCGCTAAGTACCGGGGACAGACCCTAACTCGAGGACTTATACTGTCACCTAGAAGGGCCAGTCAGTTGTAAAAAAGGAAAGAAATACATCGACTGGCTTTCAGTGTCTATCAGAGACCAACCTTTTTATTGAAGAGCCTACAAATGGAGAGCTGGTGACAGGAGAGGTAACAGGGGAGAAAGAAAGGCATAAAGGAGGAAAAGAAGGAGAAGAATGAGAATCAGTTGCAGCAACAAGGCCACGGGGCATTAGAAGTAAGGAGACGCTGACAGAGAGGAAAGGGGGCCCCAGACGCTATTTGGAGCTTAATACTGAACCTTCCGGAAATCACTGGGGCACCTACTCCAGGTGTCCACAGCCTCCAATGCCACATGGTGCCTTCACTTTAGCAAACTAAGCGGTGTTCATAATCAGGAATCACTTCTCTATACTTGCGTGTCCCAAGGACTCTCTAAGGGTGTCCTGACATAAGTTCTAAAAAGCCTGGAACACACAGTACACCTTCAGCTAATGTTGGTTTTCTTTTCAAAGTCTCCTTGGGTCATTAAGAAAAGATTCAATCATGTTCTGGCCGTAAAAAAAAATCAGGGAGCAATATTAACAGCTTCTAATTATTGAGTGCTGACTGTGTGCAGGCACTAAGCTGAGCGCTTTAAATGGATTTTCCCAGCAGCCCTATTACATAAGACCCATTTTTTGGACATAGAAACTGAGGATTAGAGAAGTTAGAAACTTGCCCAGCATCATAAGGCTAGTAAGTAACAGAGCCAGGACTTAAACCCAAGTGATCTAACTCCAAATCTAGGACTCTTAAGCACAGAGTTAGAACGCAGTAAAATGCCTAAAATACCACACTGACTTGCCTTTTCAACTTCAGAGGCCTTCTCACCTTCAGGCCATGCAGGAGCTGTTTAATGTTTGAACATCAGAGAATGAGACGGTAACAGTTTACTTGTTAATAAAAGTTTAAAAGTTCTTCTCTTTAAAAAAGAAACCACAATTAATAAAAACTATATCCTAGGAATCCAAAACAAAATTTGCCCCAAAAGACTGATCCAGACTCCAGGGACTATTTGCCAGAAGCTATTTTTTTTCTGAAATTATGGGAAGAGGAAAAATCAATTTATTGGCATTAAAACAAGAAGTCTAGGGAATTCCCTGGCGGTCCAGCGGTTAGGACTCCGCGCTCTCACTGCCGAGGGCCCAGGTTCAATCCCTGGTCAGGGAACTAAGATTCCGCAAGCCGCATGGCGCGACCAAAAAAAAAAAACCCAAAAGTCTAAGGAACAGCCTCTTGGTCAGCGAAAGAATGTTCTAAGGTGATGGCTAAGATAACACTTTATCTGGCTTTAAGAAAAATATGGCATTCCACATAGTTGAATTATCCAGAGAGCGAAGTTTAGTCATTGAAGTAAAAAGTTATTTTGATGGAAATCTTTCTAAAACATGACATATTTATATTCATATATTCTTAAACAGAAACCATTTTCTCGATGATTTATTACAGGATCATCATTATGAATATTATTAGTAATAACAGGCTGCTACTCAATTATTTCTGAGGGGGGGTGTTAAACCCAGTAGAGCTCTTTGCCCCTGCATTACATGACCTCATGACAGATGACCCCAAACTGCCATGCCTTCCAGGTCTCCAAGTCTGCCTTTTATATTTCTTTTTATCTTCCTCTCTGCACTTCTTTTTTTTGTGTGTGTGGGTTGTTGTTTTCTTTTTTTTTTTTTTGAATTTTTGAATTTTATTTTTTTTTATACAGCAGGTTCTTATTAGTCATCCATTTTATACACATCAGTGTATACATGTCAATCCCAATCGCCCAATTCATCACACCACCACCCCACCCCCCTGCGGCTTTCCCCCCTTGGTGTCCATACGTTTGTCCTCTACATCTGTGTCTCAATTTCTGCCCTGCAAACCAGTTCATCTGTACCATTTTTCTAGGTTCCACATATATGCCTTAATATACGATATTTGTTTTTCTCTTTCTGACTTACTTCACTGTGTATGACAGTCTCTAGATCCATCCACGTCTCAACAAATGACCCAATTTCGTTCCTTTTTATGGCTGAGTAATATTCCATTGTATATTTGTACCACATCTTCTTTATCCATTTGTCTGTCGATGGGCATTTAGGTTGCTTCCATGACCTGGCTACTGTAAATAGTGCTGCAATGAACATTGGGGTACATATGTCTTTTTGAATTATGGTTTTCTCTGGGTATATGCCCAGTAGTGGGATTGCTGGATCATATGGTAATTCTATTTTTAGTTTTTTAAGGAACCTCCATACTGTTCTCCATAGTGGCTGTATCAATATACATTCCCACCAACAGCTCTCTGCACTTCTTGCTTTCACGCTGCTTCTAGACTGCTTTCTTATTTTCCACATGGTTGGTTTGCTGAGGATCTCAGGGTGGCTCCATACCCTCTCCAGGGTTAATTGTAAAGGGTTTCCCCCTGCTACCTCTCTCTGAGTTTTTTGTTTGTAATGTTTATTTTGGTTTTCTTTCAAACTCACTTCCCGGTTCCAGATGCTTGAGGTTGATGGAAGCCTAACCTCCAATCAAAGGTAGAGTTACTCTAATTTTTTTCTTTTAAAAAAAAAATCTGTTTCTTCAAAACCAGAGTGTGGATTTCTGGAGAAGCTTTATTTTATTCATCTGAGAAATCAGGACCATACTCTTTTAAAATTAAATATCATTATACAATGGAACAGGAAGGGGAAAAAAGTGTGATTCTTTTAAAAAGTAAAATAGAATTTTGTTTTCCCTTAAACACTTCATTTGTTTTTGGTGATAGTCCTTCAAGTTTAGAGTATTTTTTTTAATTACAGATTTTAGTTACATTGGTAAGAAAAAGAACCCAACATTTGATGTAATTCTTTCATTATTCCTGCTTGATTTTGGTCAATGAATGGATAGATAGATACTAGACATGAAATGGAAGGTTATATATGATGTATATAACCTTATATATATTATACATATACATATTTACAAACATATATATGGAATTATTGATACTATGTATGTTCACAGTATTTGTATTCTGCCTGTCTCTGTTATGTTAGTTCACGTTTCCATGTTTCAACAAAGTACCCAATCACTATGTTATAGCTTTCTGAAATTCCTATTATTTTAGTTTCGCTATTCCCCTATTACTGAGCATTTCATTTGTTTTTACAATTTTCTTGTTGTTTAAAAAAACACGACAATGAATGTTTTCGTAGAAATTACTTGTTCTTCTGAATTAATCCTTTGGGTTTAAACATGGATCTTCGTGCTATTGACCCAGTAAAAAAAATCCAAGCACAGTTAGAAAAGAGAAACAGAAGAAAAAGCAAATGAGAAAAGGTATGAGAGAAATGAAAGAAGAGTCTGGGGATGTGTTTTCTCCTGAGAAGGCTGCATCTTGTATGTAAAACGCTGGTTATATCATCTGTTCTACTGTGAATGCTGAACAACACTACGATTCGGGTGAAGACTGTTTTTCTCGCTGTGATTTCACTTATGGCCTAGAAATTCTAAATGGAGAGCAGAAACAGGGTTCAGTGCTTTCTAGAACAACTGCCATTATTTCTAATTGAGGTTTACTTTCATTTGTAAAATTTGTCTAAATGGAGTTGGATACTACAAAGAAATAGTTATTATTTTATCAAAAGCTTTTAGGGTGACTTTAAGCTTGGAAGTGAAGAAAAACGACTTTCTTATTCGCTGTAGTATCCCTAGCACATTCACGGGAACACAGTAGGTAGTTGATAAGCACAGTCGAGGGAATAAAGTTAGGAATGCAGTAAACACTTCCGGAAGGAATGATGGGTGGCAGAAAGTTGTTCCCTTCCCTGAAGGAAATCACTTTCCCCTACTCTACAGCATACTTATGGATGGAAAAGTCTTTAAAATCAGATAATGCATAGTTCCGAAGGAATGTGCTTTAGGAGCATTTGCTGATGGGGATGCAGGTCAAAGGAAAAAAGAAATGCTCTTACATTCTCATGATCTGGTTATTAAGGAAATAAAGTAAATCCTTATTATAAAATAAACACATAAAGAAATGGGGTGAATAGTCAATACAGGGAATACTGCGTCTGAACCAGAAGACAGTCTGATACAGGTCAAATTTTATAAATTTGTGTTTGTATATTCCTCGTTGAAGGGAGTCAACTTTATAAAGAAGGCTGGGGTAAAAAACAGACCTTGGTGATTTTAAATATGTCTGTAAGAGTTAAAGATCGGGTTAAGAGATAGGAAAAAAATAAAAGGATTTGTTAGTTTTGCAGAAACTGTCAGGGTTTCTATGGCATTGCAACGGCAAAATCAAATATACATCTTTTTCAAATAGAAAGGTAAGAGGCGTTTAAAACATAGGTAAAAATGCTTTTCTCTGACAAAATAGTTACTATATTTAGAACTCAAAAGAGCCTTAATTTTTGATATATGATGTGATCTATGAAGCAATATCAATTTTTATTTATATTAATGAAATCTGGAAGAGTCTAGCTGGGATTTGCAAGGGCTTCAAAGAAAAGGGACAGGGAAGCTATTAGAAGTCACAGACATGATTAGCACAAGCTTGAAATCAAAGTAAAAACTGTGAACCAAGATGCGCTAACTTAACCCTCAGACCCTGCCTCTGATACAGCTTAATAACACAGATCCTAGAAAACATTATAAAGATTTCTTTGGACAGTGCATTAGATCAGTGCTAACATGGCCAGTCACAGTAAATGCACAGAAAGCCATTTCAAAGCCAGATACTAAATTAAAAGGAAAATTAAAGTCTTATTTTATGGATTTCCCCTACAGAGAGTGTCAGATCCTACATTAATGTTATAAAACACTTTTAAATAGCCATTGCCTGACTATCACTGGTATAAATGATATTCTGACGTTCTTAAATATCTAGAATCTATTTAAATACAGGTACTGAATATTTTGTACTGTTCATAACAGAAGTAAAGGGTTTGACCTATTCCTAATTAGAGTATTAATGCAACGATCTGTGTGATCACATATAAATAGAAATCTAACTACACATGCCACTGGATTTCAGCCAGAGGGTCCAGGTTCTAGCTGAAATTCAATGACATCAGCAGAGAATAATCCGCTCAGCTAAACAAGCAGGGAGAGTAAGCAACTGTGGTCCCAGAAATTTTTGTTTTTTATTCCAAGTTACCATCAAGAAATATGATGGCTCAGATTTTGTATCATCAGTAGTGACAATAAGGCATGCACATCTGATGTGGATTTCTACGTGGCACTCACATGCAGAGATGGATTTTTCAAAGCTCTACTCACCTCCCCCTTTTTCCCCTACTCCCTCAGCCATCAGCACCAAACTCTAGAGCCATATTTCATTTCTCAGTGAACACCCTGGGAACAGCCATCAGTTTTTCCCAGAACTGGACTCAAAAGAAAACACCATCCCTAAGTAAGTTAAACAGTTCAATGCACCAAGGAGATTTATCATAGAGAGAGATCTGCCTAATGAAAGTAATCCCCTAACCATGACACGGAAGACTGCTTTCTCTCTCTAGTTAAAAAACACACTGCCTCTGACATAGAAGGAAGACAGCACTCAGGCACCTCTAATATTAGCAAGAAACAAAATGCTGCTCTTAGAAGGTCTGGTATTAGAAAATTCCGAACGATGTCTGTAATCGGAACAATGATAACGTACACAACGATGCAAGCGTTCCAATATGTCAATTCAAGGAAAGTAACAAGACTAAGTTTATACCCAGTTACTGAAATGCAACCATGGCCAATAATAAATTTTGCCAGTATAGATCTCTCTTCCTCCTACTTAATGAAAAATTTTAAAAATCCGAGGTTCAGAATGGAAACGGGCCTCAGAAGGAAAGCGGTTGCCTCTTTCACAAACGGTCACCTTAGTCCAAGACTTCTTACTTAGACTTTGTTTGGTGTTGGCAGAAATTGCCACTAACTGGCAAAAGGAACTAAGAAGAGAATGACAATATGGTGCCTGTATATTGCAACTGCCACAGAGCCCAGTGTTTTGACATTGTTACTGAAACACACTCAACTATTTATGAGAGCTAAGTTGAATCAAACAGTTGGTGTGGCAGAAAAAACATCTGTGAGGTCTTTTTGTCTAGAAAGTCACTAAGAAAAGGATGAGGAAACACAGCAATCACACAAACACAAATACCTCTAAAAAAATCATAAATAGCACTATCAAGCGATACCTCCTACCCCCAACATTGTAACAATACCCTGCAGGCGTGGCCACCCAGGATTCTCAGGCAGTTCATCACTGTGGATGGCCAGCTCTTCTGGAGAGATGAAAGTTCCCTCTTTATCCACAAAAAGGACTTTTTAAAATTAATTATTTTGAATATAATATCTTTCTGACTTAGAACGCCTTGGGGCCAGGCGATCTGTGTTTTAACAAGGTGCGTTTGACATAGGCTAGGGTTTAAGGACCAGTGTCATCCACTAAATGGCTCTGAATTTCTGTGCTCTTAAGAGTTTTCTGTCTGCTTTCATTGGGTTTTCCTTTTATTTGTTATCGAGTTATTTCTGCCCGCCATGGATCTGCCTCTATATTGGTCCTTCTCCCTTCCAATTTGCTCCTTTCCAATTTGCATCTAATCTGCTACAGACTTAGAAATCAGTTTTTATGGTAGTTAAAAATCATGTGTAAAATACAAATACATAGGATCAAATGAGTCAAGAACTGCATTAAAAACTGGGAAAGCACCCTTATGAGGGGAATGCATAGTTCTAGGACATAGATTTTTGAGTGTCTATTTTGGCTATTTAGAGGCTTTTCTGCTTACTTCCTTAATTGTACAATATTTACTTGCTTTTATTCTGATCGGTAGAGGAGGTTGCTGAATAACTGAGTTCCAGAAAATGAAATGTTTCTGTGGTTTACAAGTGAGTCTCTGCAACATTCATCTTAATATTTTTAACAGGGCTGTAGTGACTACCATTCATTAAATATTTGCTATGTGCCAGACACTGTGCTATATGCATTTTATATACATTATTTAATCAGATCCTCACAACAAGAAGTAGGTATTATTATCATTCTAGATGAGGAAACAAGAGGCACAGAGCTATTCAGGAACCTGCCTAAGATCACAGGGCTATTAAGAAAAATAACCCAAATTCAGGTTAGCTGGATTCTAAAGCCACCTATTTTCTTTTTTTTTTTCTTCTCCTTCTTCCTTTCTTCTTCTCCTCCTTTTTTTAAAAAAATATCACTGGGCTATGTAGCAAAGAGGCAGCCGGGTGTGAACTCAAAGCTTAGAAAAGGGGGTGGGAGCAGGGATGAATCTCAAGAGTAGGAAAGGACTGTGGTGAATGGCCAATATTCAGAAAAGGAGTAGATGTGTTCTTCCTAGGGGGAGAATCAAGGAAGACAGAAGATTCAAGTCATGCCATCCTACCTAGGAAGTCAAAACCTGCCAGTGTCCACAATAAGAGAGGCTCCTGATCTATTTTCCACAGGGGTCCATATTCCCTTTTATACCCCACTCCGGGGTCCTTACAGTTATTATTTAAGCTTGTTTAAAGCATACATGATCTTTATATTTGTAAACATCATGAGGTCAGAATCTTCTGCCACATGGCTGAGATACTATAACTGATACTAATTGACCATCCAGACTACTATAAATTGAAACATCTTCTTTACTTCTTACTTGGTTTGGAAAGGGATTTCCAGTTCTCCTTCTCTCAGCCTACGATTTTGCTAAACACACAGTAGCACTATATGCTGTTCAGTAATCTCTAAAATATTTAATGTACAAAGAGATGCTATGGGTGGATAATGGTAGAATAACACACATTGGGCATGTTGAAAAGAGAGCTCGCTTAAGAATGGGTGTCATGACCAGTCAGAATGACCATTATTAAAAACCCACAAACAATAAATGCTGGAGTGGGTGTGGAGAAAAGGGAACCCTCCTACATCGTTGGTGGGAATGTAAATTGGTGCAGCCCCTGTGGAGGACAGTATGGAGGTTCCTTAAAAAACTAAAAATAGAGTTACCATATGATCCAGCAATCCTAGTCTTGGGCATATATCCAGACAAAACTATAATTCAAAAAGATACACGCACCCCTATGTTCATAGCAGCACTATTCACAATAGCCAAGACATGGAAGCAACCTAAATGTCCATTGACAGATGAATAGATAAAGAACATGTGGTATATATACAATGCAATACTACTCATCCATGAAAAGAATGAAAAAACACCATTTGCAGCAACATGATGGACCTAGAGATTATCATACTAAGTGAATTAAGTCAGAAAGAGAAAGACAAATATCATATGATACCCCTTACATGTGGAATCTAGAATATGACACAAATGAACTTATTTACAAAACAGACTCACAGACATAGGAAACAAACTTATGGTTACCAAAGGGGAAAGGTCGGGGAGATACAAATTAGGAGTTTGGGATTAGCAGATACACACTACTATATATAAAATAGATAAACAACAAGGTCCTCCTGTATAGCACGGGGGACTATATTCAATATCTTGTAATAACCTATAAAGAAAAAGAATATGAAAAAGCATATATATATGTATGTATAACTGAATCACTTTGCTGTACACCAGAAACTAATACAACATTGTAAATCAACTATAATTCAATAAAAAAAATTTTTTTTTAAGAAAAAAAGAATGTGTGTCACACAGCATCAAGGCAGACCTTGTGCTCCCCTCTCCTCCCTCCTTAGAGCTGCTGGGAAAACTCTATTTCTTATTAAAGAAATCAGAAACAAACTTCTTATTTCACCAACTGTATTATAATCCATATTTAATCACATAAATGGGTCTCTGCTTTCTAAATTACAAACAATCCACTTTGATTTGATTCCTCAAAGGATCTGATCTTTAAGGAGGTATTTCAGGAAAAAAATGCATCCTATAAAGTACCTATGGGGTGACTAAATTGAGGGGGAAATATCTAATTGTTTCACTAAGCGAGATATCTTAGCATTCTGATTTAACACTCATGCCAGGGGAAATGGAAGAAACACATTATAAGCCTTCTGTGTTTTGATGAGGAAGACATTACATAAGACAAAAGGGGGAGCACAGTCTTATCCAAAGTTTACCAAATTGGTGCCATCTAAGTGCTCTATCATAGGCTTTTACTGAACTGTACGTGTTTCTGTTGTTTATGGTTGGGCTAGAGGTGGCTTTTTGCCATTTCACACTTCAAGCATTAGTTTGTCCGGCTGACTCCTCAGGGAGAGGTGGAGGGTAGCCGTCGAACTTGGGCCCTCTGGTTCCTGGCAGATCAATAACTGGAGCCCTTCCGACTCTGCTGTGGCCTGGTCTTTTTTGGAAGCCAATATAGTAAGTCCCCTACATACGAACGAGTTCCGTTCCGAGAGCGTGTTTGTAAGTCCAATTTGTTCGTTAAGTCCAACAAAGTTAGCCTAGGTACCCAACTAACACAATCAGCTATATAGTACTGTACTGTAATAGGTTTATAATACTTTTCACACAAATAATACATTTAAAAAACACAAAAAATAAAGAAAACATTTTTAATCTTACGGTACAGTACCTTGAAAAGTACAGTAGTACAGTACAACAGCTGGCATACAGGGGCACGTTCGCATCTCTGAAAGTTCGCAACTTGAAGGTTCATATATAAGGGGACTTACTGTATTTCACAGTATCTTGTACTGATCAGCTCAGACTATCCAATGAGACCCACACACCTTCCTTCCTGTCTCCCTATCACAAAAACCATCACTTCCTTTCTCTCATGACCTTCATCCCTCCTCACCTTACCCAAAACAACAGAACAGCTATGCCCTAATTATTACAGTGGGACTCTTTGATCTTATTCTTTAAAGCTCTCTTCTAATTACCAGAAGGTTTTCTCAAGGCTCTTTTCAAATTGCTGAAAGGTTCCAATCACTCCAGACTTCCCACCTCCTTAAACTGAAATTTTTTTCACCATTCCCTCTGAATTGAGGTTGTCTTTATCTTTTGTTGACATGTAAAGTTACTTACAGGCCAGAACTCCTATCCACGAAGGCATCTCCACCATCAAATGCCAAGACTTCATAAGGAAGTAGAAATAAAAACTTGTTTTTCTACAGAGGTTTTACAGCAAAATCCAAAAGCACTTTGTGATGGGTACGTATATGGAAGTGAAAGTATGAACTGACATTAAATTCTCAGTTGTGTTTGGAGTTATGGTTTGCTTTGACTTTCCTTTGTAAAATTCCATTAAAGTAGAATCCCATCTCTCTTTTTAAGTTTTTTTTTTTCTGATACACATTGCTAGTATTTATTTTATTGAAGCAGAAGGAAAATAAATATAATAACTGCTCATATCAGTTGGCTCTACTGATGGTGCTATTTCTCATATAAAATGCAGCTGATTCCTTCTGCCTCCGGAAATCAGAAGCAGCCTTTCACCCACAGAGCTGTAACTTTTCAAAATCAATGGTTTTACCATCTTCGAGACCTTCTGGATTAAACTCAGTCCAGACAGTCTCTGCTGACCTTCACAAATCATAAGCCTTGCAAAGCTAACAGAGTTTGCTATCAGAGTGTGGGCCTTGACTCATCCATATTAAGATTTTTGAAACCTTTGGCAGAGAGCCCTGCCTTAAAAGTCTCTGGTAGCCCACAAAGGCGTTGTAAGTTTCACTCCCTCTTTAAAAAGTAATCTAACATGTGAAAATCCAAAACTATAGATCAACTGGCTCTCTGAGATTATTCTCATCATAAAAAGGGCCCTCCTTGGGGGCTTCCCTGGTGGCGCAGTGGTTGAGAGTCTGCCTGCTAATGCAGGGGACACGGGTTCGAGCCCTGGTCTGGGAAGATCCCACATGCCGCAGAGCAACTAGGCCCGTGAGCCACAACTACTGAGCCTGCACGTCTGGAGCTTGTGCTCCGCAACAAGAGAGACCACGATAGTGAGAGACCCGCGCACCGCGATGAAGAGTGGCCCCCGCTTGCCGCAACTGGAGAAAGACCTCACACAGAAATGAGGACCCAACACAGCCAAAAATAAATAAATAAATAAATTTTAAAAATTAAAAAAAAAAAAAAAAAGGGCCCTCCTCTGCCCAGTCCCCTGGCACCATATTCCTGGCACCTCCACCAGACAGACGCTCCATGTGGAAGCATGCCACAGCTCAGCTCCTGGCATGGAGAAGCTGCTCGATCAGTGAATGGCATCCTAACTTCACAGAAGGATTTACTCAAGATCTTCCTCGTTGCGAGAGCTTAAAAGTCAGGCCTCTTAGTTAGCACACACTGTTAGCAATGATTGATTTACCAGCAATTTTCCAGGACACACCCATGTGTGTCATGCACGAGGCAGTCCAAAAAAGATGGGTGAAGATACGTAAATCAGAGGTACGAAGCATCCCCGATTAGACCTTTGCTCTTCAAGACTGGTGGGTTAGAATCAGAATCCTGAAAGGGCACGGATTTGAGCAGCAAACAGACCTGAGTTTGAATCACAACTTTGTTATTGGGCAGGACTGTAAGTACTCTGAGCCTTGATTTTCTAACAAGGGAAGTGGGGTTGCTACCTTTGAAGTTGCTGCGAGGAGTAAATGAACTATGAAATAGCTAACACAGAAGACATGCAAGAAAGGCCAGCTCCTGACATGTGCTGGTTCCCTGAATAAAGTCTGCACCTCTCTGCTTCCTATCCAAAACAGAGGTTTTAGGAAGTATCATCCTTACACTTACAGAATTCTCGCTCAAATATACACCTCTCAGACCACATAGATCGGTGGCTTGCCCAATGTGACATGTATGTGGATAGATGTGCCCTGGAATTAATCTAAGAGGAAGGAGTTCCACTTTAGTTCAGGATACAAGTATATCCATAAGAACAGGAGCAGGGGGAAAAAATCATATTGCTGGAAATGACTAACGTGAAGTTCGGGGATTCAAAGCTGAATAATTCCAAAATAATAAATGGTGTTAAGTGAATCCCAGCTGTACTCCCACTAAGGTCACCAGAGGCAGGGACTATATGTGACACCGGAGGCTTGTATAGGAGCTGCTGTAGAAAGCTACAGCCTGACCTGGTCTGGAATGGCCCAGCATTTGGCCAGCAGGGCCAGAACTGCCTCAGAGTCTCCCATCCTCCTAGCTGCCGCTTCCTTTCCTGGAGATCACATCCAATTTTTGATTAGTAACACTTTGAACCTAATAGCTTTAGATCAGTGTGGAGAGATGAACCACAAATCTTTTTATCAATCAATTATTCAGACACGGAAGGGGGTTTTATCCCACACAGGCTATTTTTAATCTCAAAGACTCCCAGTCTTTTATGTAAATGGGTTATAGGACCAGCATCCCTTCCACGAGCCGCTACAACAACGATGTGCACCTATGAATCCCTGAGTGACCCTGAGAGGCATCTGGCATGCTTCTTCTCCAATCTCAAGGCTTTCTGGAATACTTTCACTAGTTTGGAAGCAGGGAGAGGGACTCAGGATAGTAACGGAGGAAATCATGAAATATTACAACCCCAGTGGATCACGGGAAGTGTATGTGCATGGGAGAGATTGAGAGGGAGAGAGAAGAGAATAAGAAAAAGGAGAAGAAAAAAGGAAGAAAAGGAACAGAGGAAAGGAGACCCAAGGCTCTCAGAAAGGGTTCAATTCCCTCTACTGCTCAGGTACATGACTTGAGTCCAGTTATCGAAACGGCCAAGAGTTTGCAAATCTCGTCAGGGGAGGGAGAAAGCATAAGTGGCATTTACTACAAAACTTGCTAACCATTTCTCTATGTTATTAAATTATAATGCCCCAGAATATAAAAGTCATTGGAGTGGGGAGGGGTGTGGTTGAAAGTATTAAATTCCTAAAACAGCACAGTTTTCTGTATTGTCTCTACTATTCTACAAAAAACATTCTCAGCTACCAAGACCACGCAGCTATTCTATTTGTGATAATAAATATAATACAGCACTGAATTTCTCCTTGTATTTAAAATGTATACTTTGGGTAATACGTAAATGTCAATCTTATCCTGATTTTATCTGCTTTTAGTGAACAGAAAAGGAAGGATAAATGGAGGAATAAAGATCATACAATAACTAGAGTAAATACTGGTAATTTTTAAATGACTACAGAAACCACTACATTTGGAATTTATGCCATCTCTAAATTAAGTGACCACTGTTAACACTGCAATATATTCAGATCGTAAGCTACGATCCCTTCCAAGAAAATCAGTAAAAAATCATTAAACCACACAATATTTGGTATTAAAACTTGATTCATTTTTAAATTCTGTATGCGGAGTTGATTGCTGTAGTTATAACAGCCATTCCTAAATCTCAGTAGCTTAGAACAACCATTTTGTTTCGGTGAGTCAGGAATTTGGGAAGGGCTCATTGCATTATCACATGGCTCCAATGGGCTAGCTACCCAACGCGGTTCATCCGCATGGCAGGCAACTGACAGTAGCCGTTAGCTGGGAGTTCCACTGGAGCTGTCAAGCAGAGCATCTACCAGCGGCCCCTCCAGCTTGGCAGTGTCAGGGTAGTCGGACTTCTTATGTTGCGCTGGCCTCTAGAGCAGAGGTCTCGGGAAGACTGGGTGAAAGCTACCATGGCCTTTTCTGGCCTAGACTTGGACACCTTGGAAATCACAAAGCATCACTTCCATGTATTGTATTGGTCCAAGTAGTCACCAGCCCACCCAGATGCAGACCGCACCTCTCAATGGGAAGAGTGTCAGAAAGTTTGGGCGTCATGTTTTACAACTGTCACAATGGTTCTGTCAGTCTTTGCGTTCTCTGTCACTCTTTGCAGAGAGTTGAATCTACGCCCATGAGCCTGAGCACACACAGGCTTTGTACATAGCATGTGTTCGATAGATGTTTGAAGGGCATATCAAGAGTACTTTTCTTAGAGGGAAAAGTAGGTCATGGCCATGAACTTGAAGTCAACTCACAAAGGAGTGTTCCAAAATCTGGGGTGTATCTGCGTGCTTAACCAAGGGTCTCTGCCTAGGCACTTTTCAGACTAATTGGGCCAGTTCTTAAATTTGTAAGAGAATGAAAACAAGCATGCTCAGTAAAGAGAATTCAACCGAGAGCTTACTCTGTCAGCTTTCAAGTGAGAAAAATGTGGCGCTGAATCCTGACCCTATCATTTACACACTGGACCTTAAAACGCATGACTTTACCCTTCCAAAACCTTTATCTCATTTTTAAAACAGTAACAAATAATACCACCTATCTCATAGTGCTGTTGTGAGGAATAAATGTGTAAATATCTATAAAAGGCTAAAACTATGGCCAGACACATAGTTGGCACTCAAAAAAGTATGTGTGGTTTTTGTATCATTATTACTATTCAGAAATTCTTAGGCCACTCCATAGTACATGGTAAGCACTCCTTAAACGTTAACTTTTAATATAATTATAACCTCTAACCCTCATCTTGTCCAGTTTCTATCCCCCTCTCTACCTTCCCCCTACACCCAAACATTGAAGGGGTTGCTGCCAAAATTCACAATTTGACAGATCAGACTTTCAGAACTTCTTACACTCTGTCTTTATGGTCTGAAAAATGTGAAAAAGAACAATGGAAATGCCCAAAGATGGGTAACTTTAAGAAAGTTCAGGCTTTGTAGGTTCCTTGAATATTCGGATAATCAATATGTGATTTTATCAGCTTGGACTTGACCTATGAAAAAAAATTTCCCCTTGAATGCTGCAACTTCAGAACATTATTATCCTGTAGAAGGCGAAGTGTGGAGTCCTTTCCTTTTCACAAGGTTCCACTATAGTGTGGCTGCCTCTTTCTTCAGTAGACGAGAGAGGACCAAGCAGCAAAATTCAACTGCTAAGTCTAGAGGTATGATGCTAGGAAAAGAGGAGGAGGGATGACTTTTGTAGCAGAGGGCCTACAGATTAGAATATATAGTTAAATCATTCTATAGAGAAAGATCACACTAGAGTTGGGTTTTTTTCTGTTTTGTAAATAAGTTCATTCGTATCATTTTTTTTTTTTTTAGATTCCACATATAAGTAATATCATACGGTATTTGTCTTTCTCTGTCTGACTTAATTCACTTAGTATGATAATCTCTAGGTCCATCCATGTTGCCGCAAGTGGCATTATTTCATTCTTCTTTATGGCTAAGTAGTATTCCATTGTGTATATATACCACATCTTCTTTAACCATTCATCTGTCGATGGACATTTAGGTTGCTTCCATGTCTTAGCTATTGCAAATAGTGCTGCTAGTTTTTTGGTTTTTTTTTTTTATAGTAAACTAAAGACAAGATAGGCTCTTAAGTTCTGTGACGTCTGTCCAGTTCACTGTTGCATTTCTTTTTTTTTTTTTTTAAACATCTTTATTGAAGTATAATTGCTTTACAATGGTGTGTTAGTTTCTGCTTTATAACAAAGTGAATCAGTTATACATATACATGTGTTCCCATATCTCTTCCCTCTTGCATCTCCCTCCCTCCCACCCTCCCTATCCACTGTTGCATTTCTGAGACCCACTTCAGTGTTTGGCACTAAGCAAAGGCTTCAGAAATATTTGCTGAATGAGCTGCATAAATCCATGTTAAAATCAATGCCTGGGAAAGGACCCCTCTAGATGTTTTAACCTAAGTAAGTACTTTGACTTTGAGGCCCACAGAGCATCTTATTTTAATCTGTTATAATCTTATTTTTCCATTATGAAAACATTTCTCCCTTTTGAAAGGGAGCTTACTTTTTCAGTGCACTGATGAAGATAATCAGAATAAAGTAGGACACACTCTGGAGGGGGGGAAAAGGCAAGCAACAAAAGTGAAGGCAGCATCCCCCAAATAAGCAAACAAACTGCACAGCAGCTCTCAGTAGACACCCAGGAACCAAAATGAAATTGGCCTTTGCTTAGCAAAGCCTAAGTTCGAATCTTGAAAAATAAATCCCTGAAATAAAAATGGCACCTCTGAGATGATGAACAATTTTTAAAGCCTCAACACAGAGGGGGCAAATGCCTTTAAATGAGCCCCTTGAGAGAGGAGGGCACCTACCAAAGGCAGTCAGGCTTTGACTCATTGTTATCTGTATTTGCACTTGATTGAGCCTTGTTGGTACACAAATGATTTTTCCCCTTGCATCTGGTCAAGGTGGTCATCGTTTAAAATCACTGGGAAGTAGAAATGCCCCTTCCCTCTCCATGGGGGAACCTCCTTCATGCCAATAACCTCACAGCAGGGTCTGGCAGCCCAGCCTCCTTGCCAGCCCAGGGTCCTTGTGAGAACCGCCAAACTTCCCACAACAGACAACAGTGTGCCGGGGAAATATGAGGGCGGCATTGTTCGGCCCCCAACTCCAGCTCCCGGGATCACTTGCCCAAGTCTCATCTTCTGTAGCCTCCTTTGTCTCTCAGTTCCTGGGGATTCGTACCATGCATTGTCATTGTTGGGGAGGACAAATACAACCGGCAGTTCCTCAACAGCTGTCTGCAGGAGCTGCCACAGAGGACACACATGTGCGCGGGCACACACACACACACGCACACACACACACACACACACACACATTCCCTCCCTCCCTCAGAAACACCATCCACACAGGCTGCAGGCTGCCCTGAACTTGCCCCACCCAGCTGACTCCGCCAGCCAGCCTTTTCCTGGACATACATTCCTGCACCTCCAGGAAACCAGGTGGGAACCAACACTTGCTGGGCTTTCTCATTTTACAGCTTTTACACAGAGGTGAGACCCCCTCCCACATTCCCATTGCTCCCGTGAGCTTTAAATGTTAACAACAGAGGGGTGAGGATGCCCACTTTTTGAACACTGAGAAATCCGAAGTGGCAGACAATAAAGCTCAACACGTACACACTAGCCCAAGACTTTTAAAAAAAATCACATCATTTCTTAGACTGACAGCCTCACAGTAATCATAATTTTTTTAAAAACCCGCAATGAAAATGTATCAGCAGACATCCTCTTTCAGATTCTATGATAGAAATTGTTACGTTTATAATTTTACAAGGACTGGGATTAAAAAAAAAAAAAGAGAGAGCATCTGCCTTATGGTCTCAGTGACCAGCTGGACAGATGGTGAAGAATATCATTAGTTAAGAAAGCTCTCATTCATTATCTGCAAGTCCCTTGGGCAGGCTGGGGTGGGGGGCAAGAATGTCCCAGAATGTGATATTTGAAGAATGTGTGTGTGTGTGTGAGATACGAGGCCAGGCAGTGGACGTGGGGGAGGGACACACAGCCCGTCGTGATCCAAAGAGCCGTGAACACCTCAGCAGCGGTTCGGCGCCCAGACACTTCCAGCTCCCATTCTACCCGCTCCCTCGACAGCATTAACACTGAAGAAACCCATTTAGAGGTCACCATAGCTGCCAACAATCCCTGCTTCTCTAGACATAAGTACCTCTCCATCGGAAAAACATAAAGGGGCACAGAAGAGGATATGCTGACTGAAGCTGTCACTTCTCTGGCACCTCTTCTGGGTTCACATGGAAAATGACAAAGGAAACAGGGGGTCTGGTGTGTTCATCTCAACCACAGGGATTCCAGGGTAAAAGCCTCTAAATTTAAGTCACCACTCCACCTGGGTAACAGAAAGTGTGTGTGTGTGTGTGTGTGTGTGTGTGTGTGTGTGTTTGCCGGGGGTGGTGGGGGGCGGGCAGAGGATGACTACAGGCTCCAGTGAAAGTGATGGAAGGACCAGAAATCAACAGATCTGTGACTGTCTGGTTTTCTGTACCGATTTATAGCTACCTTTTCAGCTTAATCTCTTATAAACTTCCATCAGAGGGACTCTGGTACCACAAGGATAGATGAGTTCCTTGGCCCTTTGGATCTGTCTTCCCACTGGGCACTGAACACCTACTGGGTATGAGGTGCTCTGCTGGGAACCCACAGGAATACAAGAGAAGCAGAGGTATGGGGGTCCCCGGCCTGCCATTTTGGGGTACAGGGTGCGCATGAGTGGCCATCCATCAAAACTCATAGCTTCTGAAGCTGGAAAAACTAGTCTTCAAAATCACTCTTATATTGCTTTTTTGCCAACAACTCACATTGGTACTTTGGAGAAATCTAAGAAATTGGTGAGAAACTTTAAGGGTTAGGTAGGAACCAGGATCACCGAAGCCAAATGGGAGGCCTGGTGCAAAGAAGGGAGCGAAGAAATCAGAAAAAGAAGGATGCTTACGATGAAGGAGAGGGTCACTATTCATCCCCAGCTGGCCCCAGCTTCTCTCTGTTTTCCTTCTGTCTGCCAGCTCTCCCTGGTTCTTGGAAAACACCTCAGGCAGAATCCTTAGCTGCCACCACAATGACCTCTAGGGGGAGAAAACTAATAGCAATGACAATAACAATAATTTTTTCCCATGTTGAGTGCCGACTATAGGCTCAGCATCTGTTCAGTGCTTGAGATCTAGCACTTCATTTAATGCTCATAACATCTCTCTGAGGTTGGTATTATTGCCACTGTACAGATGAGAAAACTGAGACTTGGAGAGGTTAAGTGACTTGCCCAACGTCACACGGCTAGCAGGTGACAGTGGCAGGAACCAGACCCAGGTATGTCCCCTTCCAGTCTCAAGGCTCCTAACCACTTCACTATAGAGAGTCTTTCCTATATTCTGGTCAAGACATGGCTGGGATTTTCCAAAACTAACTTTACTGAAGAATTAAGAAAAAACTAAAATATAAATTCTTGGGGAAAAAAAAAACCAAGTTAAAATGCAAGTCTCTTGTGCTCTTTTTTTTTGGCTGTGCCGTGCAGCATGTGGGATCTTAGCTCCTCAACCAGGGATCGAACCCAGGCCCCCTGCGTTGGGAGCACAGAGTCTTAACCACCGGACCACCAGGGAAGTCCCGGCCTCTTGTGTTCTTAACATCAAAATCTAAATGTTTGTCAGTGAATAAGTTTACCAGCCAATTTTCCTCCCAAGATGTTAGGAAGAATATATAACACATGTATACTTTAAATAGTTTAAACACAATATAAAAGCTATTTATTATTCATTCTTTCTAGGAATATTCCTTCTCTATCCCCCAACTCAAGGTCTGTGAGGATCAAATGAGATACTATGACTGAGGAGTCTGCTTTAGATCTTTCTGCAAAATCTAAAAAATGGATATTTAACATTTAAACTTTGTATCTTTAAAATGAAAATGCAGGCCTATTGCATTTATAAAGCAAACAACAGAAATAAAGCAAACTAATCTCCTTGACTGGTGGAGATCTTAGGATGAAGGGTACACATGAAAATGGGACAAATGAGATTTCTGTGCTCAGATTCAGAAAAGTCTCCAGTCACTTTGTCTTGACTTTGCAGTTTTCTTCTCTGCCTCTTCAAGGTCTCGGGCTCCGGGCCCCCGGCAGTCCTGCCTTCACCTCCACCCTACTTCTCTCGTTGCCCTTTGGTTCCTCCGACTTTGTTGAGGCTGTTTCAGAAGCTCTTTTCCTTTGCCGTTTATTCCAAGCTAGCATTTGGCCTCACTCATGGCCTCTGCACGGGGTCATCTTGACCTGAAACCTGCCTGCATCTTTTCTGTCCCTTCCGACCATCCACTGCAGAGTTTGTTCTTCCTGAAGATAAGCTGTCACACGCAAGTTGCTACTCCCTGACTGGGGCATGGCTCCCACTCACAGGCAGACACAGAGACCACATCTCATCCTCAGTGACTTCTTCAAGTACTTTCATTTGAAACATCCCAAAGAGTCTTCTGTTCACCTCTCCATGTCTAGAGCAGAAATCTTATCAATGTAGTTTTATAACACCAATGTTCCTAATTTATAGGACTCTGCCCAGTCGGTACTTCCCCAAAAGGTATTAGAACAGCATCAGAGGCTGTTCCCTCCACACCCAACAAGAGCTGGCGGCCCCATGTCAAAGACAGCCCTGAAGCGTCCCTCCACTGTGGAGGCCAATGCTTTTAGGCATCGTAACACCCCTTCCCAATACGCTCCTGGGATTTGGAGTCAAAAGGATTTGAATTCTTGGGCTTCCCTGATGGTGCAGTGGTTGAGAGTTCGCCTGCCAATGCAGGGGACACGGGTTCGAGCCCTGGTCCGGGAAGATCCCACATGCCGCGGAGCAACTAGGCCCGTGCGCCACAATTACTGAGCCTGCGCGTCTGGAGCCTGTGCTCAGCAACAGGAGAGACCGTGACCGTGAGAGGCCCGCGCACCGCGATGAAGAGTGGCCCCCGCTTGTCGCAACTAGAGAAAGCCCTCGCACAGAAACGAAGACCCAACACAGCCAAAAATAAATATAAATAAATAAATAAATTTATTAAAAAAAAAAAAAAACAACGCTCCGAGCCTCGGTTTACTCACCCTCAAAGTGGGGTTGATGATGAATAGCTATCTTATGGTTGCCGTGGTATTTACGAGGGATGATGCATATCAAATCTTTGCACAGAGGACTAGTAGTATTTATCAAAGGAGCCACTATCTCCTTCTGAGCAAAGCAGAGTTAAAAACAAGTCAGCTCCTTCTGTCCCCAAATACTTCTAGAAATGAATCAGCTGCAATCAACAGTCTTTCCTAGAAGTGAGGGCTGTCCCTCCTTCCCTCTCACTCTTTCCAAGAGGCCTGAAAACAACAGGGATAAAGAATGTAGGCTAAGGACACGAAGGCACCGTAGTGTCCACTCCAGCACCAAGGAACAGAACTAGGATGATGGGTTTTATAAAATATCACCCACTCCCACACCAATCATTTGCAGCTTGATCAAACTGCTAGCGTGAGCCTCGTGACCCCTAGTTTAGTTTAGAAATGGCAGAAGGACCCTAGAGAAAACGAGGACTCTTTTAATCATTACCGTTTTTATTACACTTCTGTGCCTTGCACACAGTGCTCTGAGAAAACCTACAAGAGCTTGGGGCTGTTAATGGGACACCAGCTCTGCCATGGGGATGGGGGTGGCCACTTAGAACTTCACTTTTAGAAGAATCCCACACTCTGCTCCTGAAGCCTGCCTGGACTTGATGAGCCATTTAGAAGAAAAGTTTAAAGATGGAAAGTGAAAGATTCAAGGAAAGAAGGGAGTAGGGCAAGAACAGACTAGAAGGGCATAAAAGTGAAAAGGCAGCTATGGAGTCAAATACATTCAGCCTTGACTCCAGCACCCACTGCCCGAAGACAGGAGCTGCTTCATGCTGGGCTCAAGGGTAGGGAAGCTCCCTACTCAGCACAGGTTCACCGGAGCCCATCCTGAAGACTGGAAAGGAAAAGAAACAGAGGGGGGCTCCCAGCCCCTCGGTCCTGAAGACCATCGTCACTAGAAGAAAGACAGGCAGGAGAGAGAAAGAAAAGTCTGGGTGGGCGCCGTTACCAAACCATGTCCACAGACATGGGAGCTCTGTCTTCTAAATCCCCTTCTGGGGTCACTAACAGAACTGGGCAAAATCGGGCCCTCTCTTTTCTAGGGCTCACCACTGGCAAGGAAAGCCCTGCCTCACTTTGCAGAAAGGAGGGCAGCCTCTTCAGCAAAATGGGCTTTGCTTTTTTTTTTTTTTTTTTTGGCTGCACCACAAGGCTTGTGGGATCTTAGTTCCCCGACCAGGGATTGAACTGGGGCCCTCGCCAATGAGAGGGCGGAGTCCTAACCACTGGACCACCAGGGAACTCCCAGGATGGACTTTTAAAATAGAACAAACTGGGGGAAATTGAATTCATGAGTGAATGCAGTTCATGTAAGAAGCAAATGGTAGTTCTACATATCTGTATTTTTACTCCTTTCATTGGGAAACTAAAGAGTAAACAACTTCCATCTCCAAAAGAAAGTCTCCTCTAAATCCTAAAAAATGTTTAGTTAAGGTTAAGCCATATGTAAGAGTAACTGATATTTCCCAGATGTCCCGCAACCAAATACTGACTCTTCATTACTAATCCCAGGACTTTCTTACTTGCCGGCCTGTTTATAGGCATTCAAAGCCAAAGACATGAAGTTAGCAGGATATTCATTTTGTAATTGTTATGTAAAAGTCTCAGACTGACCTGTAAAATGTTTGGAATCACAGAAGGTGTAATTCACTCTGAAATACATGTTTACGAGATGCAAGACGGTGGTTTGGATTCATTTCAAAAGTATCTAAGAAAAAAAAAATACGCTACTCCCTTGCACAAAGAATACCAGAGTGTGTGGTAGTTAATTCAGGGAAAAAGAAGTGCATGTAATCACGTAGATTTTTGAAGTAAAAGTTAATCTGCAGGAAGCAGGAAGTTAAGACGTGTAATTAACCCCAAGGTACACAATATAAAGAATGGAAGGTAAAGACTAACGAAGGAGCTAGAATGAGCTAGCACAGAAGTACGTGCAGAAATGACACACAGCCGAAATATCTCTTCTTTAGCTCTTTTCCTCCTTTAACCATCACAGACAGACGCTCTGGTCGTGGGTCAGAATGTGCCCGAAGACAGTGTTATTCAAAGTACGGTCTATGGACCCCAGTACTCATTGCCAAACTGATAACGTTCCACACGCCCAAGATAAGTTCCAGCTTTGCGAGTGCGAAGATAGCAGCTGTTATAGAGATCTGTAACTGAAGGAACATTCCAAGCAGGTGATCGTTTTTCTAGCAATTCATTTTTACTGTGTTTTCTCAATGTATCGGTCCACCATGGATTGGAAATGGAAGGAGAAGAAACCGGTCTTTCACCAGAGGCAGTCTGCAGAGCGCGGCTAAAAACCTAAAACCTAAAATTGTAGATGGTAAGCTCTCAACATCGACTTAAGAAAATACAAGAAATTTTCCATTGTTCAGTTTTTACCTTTGATTTATGTTTCCCCGATGCAGAAGGCTGCCTGGCTGGTGCAGAAAATGATGAGAGAAGCAAGATGTGATGGCTACTTTAGCTGAAGACACTGATTCCCCTCAACCCCACCCCTGGTTTTAAGCTGTTGATCTAGTCCACATAAGGCAAAACCCCACGTAATCTTTCTGTCTGTTTGTATGTAAAAAAGAATTCTGAATGGAACAGTCTACTCCAGAGGAAAAGGAATTAAGAGTTTTAATGATTAAGCACAGCCAAATATTTATACATCATTAAACGCAAAATACATGAACGGCTAGATGGGTGCATTTCTCTCCCATGCCTTACTGTAAAGGAATGTGTTACAATACCTGGACCGCTTTACAGTCTCGATCTCTTCTTTATTTTTTGTTTTACTCTCTATAGTTATAGCAATACGGTTTTTATCTTCTAAAAATATTTGAGGCTTCCTCTGCCTAGATATTTTTTCCCCCTAGCATTCTGTTTATGAGGAGGTGTGGGCGTAAAAGATGTCCCTGTCATAACACTAAGCACATCAAGAAAACCAAAATATACATTCACATTTGTACATGAGCACAAGTGTAGACACACATCTACAACCCACTCCTGAAGTTCCAGCAGCACAATCCTCCCTGACTCACTGAGAAGAAAATGCCCGGGGACCATGCGAGACAACACTCCCATTATTTACCAACAGTGAGTGTTTACTGAAATAAAACCTTTCAGCTATTGCCTTGGTGCTAGTAAGTCAGGTTCAAGTTCAATATGGAAATGTTAATTGCACTAAATATGCAGGCACTGGTTGGCTGAAGAAGAGAGGGGCTCTGAGACTAGGTGAGCCGGGGAGAAGTAGATGGGGAGGTGAAAACAAGTCAACAGGGACTCAATTTGAGAAATCCTGTTAGTAAACACTCAAGTCTCACTGGCATGATCTTATGAACAGCTTTAATATTCAGCCGCTCCCACAGACGCGGGGGTCATCTACGGGGAAGGTAAGAAACAGACTTCACGCCCTACACCACTGAGGATGTGAACGGTGCAGACCTGCCCCTAGATCTTCATAAACAGGCCCCCTTTCCCATCAAAGGCCTTCGCGGAATGGAGCTGGAGTTGTTTATCCTGCTTTCTTTTTCTACGAGGTTTACTTTCCCGATGTTAAACCCTGTCAACTTTACTGCCCAGAAACCTGTCTTCAGAATAGGACTTTCTGCTTTGAAGACTCCTTTTAAGAAACGTCAAGGGGCAGTAAACATAAAATAGGATCCACGGCCCCACCAATGACAACAAAAACCGGGCCCAAGCTCATCAGTCTCGTCCATAAAACACAGGCTCTATCTCTCTCTCTCACACACACACAGTAGCAGCCCAATAAGATCTGTTGAGTGAATGCAAGCAACAGAGTAGGAAGCAGCTGAAGAGAAAGAATTCCTGCTGTGTTTTCCCCTTGTGCCTCCTTCCCAGTCAAAAGGGTTCAAGAAAAGAATGTTTTATGGCACACTACTGTTCACCACTAGCAGTGCAAGTTTATTCTGCCCGGGGGTCCCAAGTGGGATGAGTTTGGTCATCTCCATATGTTCTCAAAGTGAAATTCTTCCCTTTCTTCCCTTTCATTTTGCAGGCCTGGTCTAATCTAAAACAAGCTATACAGAGACACAACACACTACATGGTAAAGCAGTGATGTTCACTCTGAGAGGAGAGTTAGGCCTGCAGGATGGAACGGCTGCAACAGAATGTGAGGAAGGGTTTCTTTCCATTGGTATCTCACGGCCTCCCTCCTTACCTGTAGCCTCTTGGGCCTCACATGGGGCTCTGCCCACAGTCAGTGCCGTTACCATGGCCAAAAGCCTGTATCAGTGGAAGACCATCAGAGCCCTCTGCATGTGACATCTAACGTCACAAGCCAAGTCCATCTCAGCGACGGACGTCGGGAGGTGAAGGTTCAATGAGGCAGTCACTGAAGCACCCACCGGGCTTTCCCCAGATCAGAGCTAAAACCACTAAAACCACTTAGGGATTTTTTCAAAAGAAAGTGGGGACTGAACTGGGGACTTGTCAAAACTGCTACAAATATACCCTGAAGTTGGAGACCAGAGTGAGACTCTTGGGCCCCACTGGGACTCAGCTCGTACCAACAGCCCTAAAATCAAAAGGAACCAGAAAAGGTTCTGTTTACAAGTCAGCTGTGCTCCTGAAGCTCCATCCAGCAGGAAATCTCTGAAAACAGGTGAGGCCAGCCAACAACTCTAGTAAAAGGGGTATGTTGTTATTATTATTTTTTTAATAACAATCCTCTGACATGTATATATAGTGCTTAACAGTTTACTCTGCATTCTTTCTATGATCAGTTTCATTTCGTATTCACAACAAATCTAGGAGGGAGAAGGGTAGAAATGATTAGCCCCATCTTATGGAAAAGGAAAGTAAGGCTCAGGATGGCAAAGTGATTTTCCCAAACAATCTGGGTAGTGAGTAAAAAACTGAAAAAAAACCCTCAGGTCTCAGCTCTTTCCCCTGCCTCACAGCTCACCTTCAGAAAGAAGCCTTGCCTTTTTAGAAGCAGTAAAGGATCTCTCTTATTTTTCCCCATATTGCCCGTTCTCCTTAGGTATGGGAAGAAAATACCTCCTACATTTATCCATACAGCTGATACTCAGCAAATCATGTCTGAATCAACGAACACTCCCACTCCATACCATTTCAATATACCTTCATCCTTCCTGCCCTGGGCCAGATTTAGAATATCTGTGTATTGCATATGGAATCCTAATAGAAGAAAAAGAAGAAATACAGATGAATATGCTCCTTGTTTGCACATAAAGGTCATCTGGGCTCCTCAGACCTGACACTAAGACTTTCCTGAATCATGTTCTTTTTCTCATATGCAGATCCATCTGGAAAAGTTATGCCACTAGGTCGCCATCCACCTCTCTGGAAACTCCAGTTATTCTTTAGTTTTACCAGAAGGTTCCCCTAAGTCTTCCCTGTTTTAACGAAGCCAAATGATGTATTGTTCATGGCAGGATTTGGGGGTTTGCTTTTGTTTTAAAATCAACTAGCCAGTCCCCGTCTGTCCCAAGCTGTTAACAGGCATTTGGTCCCCTCCACGCCTCCTCCAGGCCCAAGTTCTCTCCCACACACGGGCTCCTGCAGCCTTCAAAGGAGTCAACTGGCAAAAGAAAGACTCGAGGTTTTTTAAAAAACCAACCTGCTGATAGTGGACCTCAGCCCTAGGAATACAAGGTGCAATTCACTATTAACTCTGCTGCCAGCAGAGAATGGCCAAACCCATCTCCTCGTTTCTGGAGATATGTCGCCAACCCTCAGCAATCAGTAAGAATGGATGAATGAATGAAAGAATGAACGACTACCATTGTCCTGTAATATGCACTTAAGAGAAACTTTTCCAAACTCTTAGCGAAAATATAAATTACTGGACAAGCTAAGGATCAGTGACCACTCAGATATTTATCCGTTAGCGGCACACACAACTTTAAAGCTCTGTTTACTTGTCTTGTTACAATCATTTCAATGTTGTACTTGTTTACAAAACTTTTCTCAACTATTTTTGATGATTTGCTGCCATATGAGCAACGTGATATGCGTGTATACGCCAGTAAAGTGCGTAAAGCTGGCACTCTCTCGTTCTAAAGATCAGGCTCCTCAAAGACAACTGAAATATTGTGGATCTCATTATACATTTTTACTGGTAGATCAGCCATTTTGAAGTTTATTTCTTCCTAAATCCTCCAGCTTCCTGTATCCGAGTGTTTATGTCTCAGATTTCCCCCATCACCTCATTTCCCATCACTTTATTCCTAATATTCTGCTTTTCACTTCAAGTTACTATGAAACATGACCTCAAACCAGCATTTATTTCCTGACCTCCAAAATGAAAAAGACCCATAAAGAAGAAAAAAGAGGAAGTTTTTTAGCAACTATTTTTGGACCCCATAAACAAGCCTTATTTTTCCAGAGAGAGAGAATCCTTTAGCCTACTTTGCGGACTAAATCATGCCTTGAACACATTAGGTTCAAGGTTTTATCAAAAATGGGGAAAATACAAAGGTCTAATATTTAAAATGCTAAGATTTTTTTCCCCTACAATTAACCACCTAGCCCAATAGTAACCTTAGAAAATATTATTTTTAAAAGGACAGTTCACACAGTTTGCTGTTGTGTGATTGCTACCGTTTCTGGGGCTGCAGTTGCTGAGTGCTCATTTGGAAATGTTCCCTTTTTAAGTCCTCTCTAAAGCTTTCTGCATCTGAGGATCTGCTCCCAGGACCACAACCAAGCTGTTAGCAGGATGTGAACAAGTTCACAAAATCGAGCATTTGTTTACATTCCAGCCACAGTATAGAGAAACTGAAAGATCTAACTAGCTGTTGTCTAACCTGTTCTTGTCTTTGCTTATTTCTTCCCAAGCTCTTAACAAACAGGTAATGGGTAGTAGTTAAACATTTGGGACCAGTTATTCATCTTGCTTTTCAGATCACAGGGCTGGTCCCAGCAGAGCATCCAGTAACTTCAAAGGACACCCCTAGTTTGGATCAGTTTCACAGGGGACAGAGCCCGGGCCCAAGGGTGCCCTCCTAAAACTCAGGACCATTACTTCATTCCCCGCCCCTGGTTACCTGAGCCACATGTACTCCCCAATCATAAGCCAAAAGGGTTCCCTACTCAGCCCTATTTGACTCTCTCTGGAAAAGGAAAACAGAAGATGGGTCTCTGCCCTGGTCCCTCCCACTTCTTAATGACTCCCACTCTCTGTGCCCAGACACAAGCTACTTAGAAAAGTCGTGTTTTTAGAGCTACTTGGTCAAAGCAGGCGACACACTGTATGGAACTGGGAATTCTGAAAATACTTCCAATTTCTTTTCTTATCTCTCACCCAAGAGCATGCTTAGCCAACATGTACCTTGTAGTTTTAATTTACAGTACAGTTTCAAAATGAAAAAATGAGGCACCCAAGTTGTTTAGGAACACGCAAAATCCTACCTGTTGGGTAGAGCTACCTTCATTTAGAGTCACATTTTCCCAGAAACTCTAGCTCCAGGTGTACTGAAAACCATCATTTAAAATTATTTTACACCTGTGGCCATTTGTCCTACAGGCAGCTTCTTAGGCCTCTAATATTTTTGTCAATATTTATGCTTTCTCCTTTAACTACTACTGGTCTAAATTTACTTTACTAAAGGAAATTCTGGCCCTAACTAAACTCATATAAACTTTCCATTTCACCAGGATGCTTTCTCTTTTGGGATTCAGCATGTCTTTTCTGAATCTAAGTAACAGCTCTTAAAGGCCATCCATGAATGTTTATTTTCCAATATAAGAGCATCTTTCTGTACATACATAAAACATTAAAAGCTTCATGGAGGTGTCCAAAGTCGCTCTAAGTTGGGACTAGCTGATCTTCACAGAGGGTTCTAATGTCCCCATGTGGGCTCTGCCTCATAAGTGTGGCCCTAAGACCTTGTCCCCTCAGTGTCCACTGCAACTTTTCTTTCTTTAATTCCACTTTGGTAAACATACATTTTCAGACTCAGACTCTCACCAGTTCATCTCTAGTATCCATTTCTTTTATCTTCTTTTGTCTCACAATAGAGTTAAACAATATACTATTTAATTGTCAAGATGCTTCAAGTGATTTTATCTGTTTTATTTCAATGGTCTTCTACATCAGAGTGAGACAGAGAAGATCAGGAAATTTAAACTATCAAAAATTATGTGACTAGCTCCAGATCATTCACGTATGACAGAATCATAACTAAAGTGCCAGCTTTCAGACTCTCACTGATAGGGTTAATTTGTCATACTACTCTGTCTCGTGAATATATAGTAAATATAAATGGAACTTGAACCACTTAAAAAGGGGAAGGAGGAGAGAGAGAGAGAGAGAGAAGAGAAAGGGGGAGGAGACAAAGTAATGAACAGTAAACTACTTCACTAGAAATTTTCTTCCTGTTTTTTGACTATGCCCCCATTTGACTCAGGAAAAAAGTGAAAACACAAAACGGACTCTTCTACCAATCCCTTCCCTGTATTACAAACTTCCATTTTTGTGTGTGACTAGATTCCTTTAGCAATCATGTTCTCTGCTACTCAGCAGAGGGTCCATCTGTCTTGTACATCTCGCCACTGAATATTATTTTAGATACTCATCCCTGTCACAGCATCCCATCCTAAGCCAAATAAAATATCCTATTAAGCAATATTTGCCTTGACATTCTGTTATTTGGAGATTTGTACTGTTCTTAGTTCTTCACGGTTGTAAATAATGCTGCCACAAGAAACTCCATGCTTTACAAGTATTTGGGGTTTTCTAGAAGGCTATGAAAAGTCACATTTTAGCTCTTTTTTACTTAAAGCAAGATTTTTCTCTGCATACATCGTATTCATTTACAGAAACATCAACAAAGTGTAAGCGAAGATGGTTTCCCGCATTTTGATCGACACTGGGTTTAAAACTTCTATTTACTTTTTCAGCCTTCTAGGCATGCAAGTTCATCCTAAAGTTGTCTTAACATGTGTTCCTTTAACTCCTAAGTTGTGCCCTTTTCAGAGTGACAATTTACAGTCTGTATTCCACCCTATGTAAAAATTGTCTTCTTCACTACTCACACTGCCTGTTTTTAAGCAATGAATCGTGCCATCGGTAGGAAAAAGGGATCAAAAATCATTGTCTAATCATAACTAACTATGCCATCAACTCTTGAGAACAAAAAACCACAATTCTTAAGGAATTGTGTTAAGGAAAATGGGAAACATTTAGCCTTCTAGAAATCATAAATACTTATTAACAGTTTCCCCCATATGCAAAATCATTCCCACAAAATTTTGTTCGCACAAAATTGACCTAGGAACAAAGGGAGAAAGGCTTTTCCCTTCCCCGCCTTACTGTTCTCCACCATCTACTTACCACCCACCTCCTTCTCCCAGACACACCCCAATTTGTCCATCACATCAGGACGACCCCTCCAGTCACCCAGGGCACAATCTCATAA
Organism: Eubalaena glacialis; assembly: GCF_028564815.1. Taxonomy (NCBI): domain Eukaryota; kingdom Metazoa; phylum Chordata; class Mammalia; order Artiodactyla; family Balaenidae; genus Eubalaena; species Eubalaena glacialis. Next base: position 125,488,760 of record NC_083720.1, on the reverse strand, counting down.
TCTTCTTTGAATGCTCCCTCTTTCAACCAGTTCTTCTACCTCCAAAACACCTTCTCCTTTCCAATCCCACTGCCCCAGTGGGTTGGCTTTCCTCACTTCTGTTCAGACCGATGCGTTTCCCAGCAAGCTTGCTTCCCAGCTTCCAGTCTCTGGCCCTCCATCCATCCCATGAGCTGCTACCAGATAAATCTCCCATAGCACAGACCTGACCTGTCCATCCCTGGCACAAAATTCTGGGGGGCTTTATGCATCACTAAAATACATCGCAACTGGTTCCCAACCAAGAAACCACATTTCCAATAGCACTCTATTTGTACCTCTCTTTGGTATTTGTAAGCTTCTTGAGAAAAGGGAGTTTGCATTATCACCTTTATTTCTTCATAGTGCTTAGCAAGATTTTGAGTGTATTCAAAAGAACTAATTTGAATTAGAGTTTCTCGTGTACCCAGTTCTTAGTACCGATTCAAATGTAAGCTTCTTAAAAACAGTGTCTTAATTATATCTCCCGTGGTTCAGTTCTTCTATGTAGTAGAATTTCCACAAGTAATTGTTTAACAAATGAATTAAGGAACTGATAGCTCTTAATTCCAACCTGGATCCGCTAGCTGCGTGCTCCAGAAAAAGCCACCTAGAAACATATTGGTATTTAAAAGGTCAACTGAAAGGAAGATAGCAATATTCAGGATACTCCTATAAATTAGATATCAAAAAGAACATGCTGTAAACATAAAATAAATAATAGGCCTTCAGGCTAAGCTCTATTACCAAATCACAATTAACATACCGACGTGCCACAGAAAGAAATGTGTTACTAAGAGACTAATCCATATACTCTCTAAAGAAATTACAACCCTTCGAAATCTACTTCTTCCAAAATTATCATAAATAAGGCTTAGTTTGCGTGATCAGATCTTCACCAAAAATAAGAAGAAGAATGGAGCTCCCCCTTGACATCAGCTACCCATTTTTCTTAATCCCAGCATGATTTAGCAGATGCTGCCTGGACTAATTGTAGGAAATTCCAAATTCATGCTCTTTCTTTAATTAGCTTCATGACCTTGGGCAAGTCACTTCACCCTAGGGGTCTGTTTCTTCACCTGGGAAATAAGAGGGTTTGGCTCTGATCTTTAAGCTTGCATCCAGCTCTAAAATTCAATTCAGTGATTTGTGAGTTAAAAATAAGCTTTTCGCTGATACCCACAACAGCATGAATGAATCTCAAATGCATTATGCTAAGTGAAGAAAGACTCAAAAGGCTACATACTCTGTGATTACCTTCACATGACATTCTGGAAAAGGCAAAACTAGGAGTAGAGAACAGATCAGTGGTTGCTAGGGATTAAAGGTCGGGGGGAGGGTTTGACTACAAAAGGGTAGCATGAACAAATTTTCTTTGGAGGTATAGTAATGGAATTGTTCTGTGTCTTAATCGTGGTGGTTATGTGACTCTGCATTTGTCAAAATTCACGGAACAGTACACCGAAACGAGTGAATTTTGCTGTACATGAATCACATGATTCAAGGTATTAAAAAATGTATTTCTCCATATCCAGTGCAATTTTCGACAACATAATGGACAGTTTCCCCCAAGAATAACATTGACCTTCTATATTTGCTGACACCATTTTGTTCCAAGACTGATGAACCAAGTTTGTATCCAAATAATTTGCTGCTTGTTTTTGTGGTGCTATTGTTGTTTTTAACCTTTAGACAAACAGTCTACGGAATCCTTTCTGTGAAGCTAATTTTCCAGTGTGGCACACCTAACAATGAAAAAGTAAAATGAACCCAAGAGGGAATGATTCTTGGGCTGCCCAGGCCCCCCCTGGTGTTCACGGAATGTTAGAATGTTATTACTCTTGTGATTCATACCAAAGATATGAGGGACAGAACATGAATAATAACAACAACACAGCAGTAACAACAGCAGCTAACATTTAATTAGCACTTACTATGTTCCAGGCACTGTTGTAAGTGCTCACATACAGCCTTACTAAGTGCTACAGTAACTCATCTACTTTACAGAACAATCCTGAAATGGGTTATGCTATCCTCATTTGACAGTCGAGAAACTGAGAGATTAAATAATTTCTCAAGGTCAAATGGCTAGCAGGTGGCTGAGTCAGAAGGCAAATCTAGATAGTCAAATCTTACCACAATGCTAAGATCCTGTGTAGAAAAGTTTACTTAAAGGAGCAATCTATTCACCTTCTTGGACAGTCTTATTCATTAGCTACTACTAATGTGATTCCACAAATTCTTATCCAGGCTTTCTTCAGAAATTGAACAGAAAGCCTTTTCTAATTAGACAAGCCAGTATGTCTACCTCTGCCTGGTGAGTTCACGAAGAAGTGGGCATAGCAAAAAACCAGCTGTATCTTCCTAGTCTGCACTCAGGGCCTGCAACAAATCTGGCCTCAGCTGAGAGGCAAGCTTTTCTCGAGGCCTTCCAAGACTAGGCAAGAGAAGGACTCTGCTTCTACCTGCCACTAGAAAGGGTCTACTTTTTCCTGTAATCATTTTGCTGATTTTTGTAGGTTTGGGCCTCCAGGTAGAAACATGTCCCAAAGCAGACAAGTGCCTGTTCCTGAAATAACCAGTTCTCTGCACAAGGCAAAAGAAGCTTTCAACCAGAAGGGTATGGCTGGTAAAACCTAGGCTAGGCTGAAGGAAATCAACCCACCCAAAATGAGTCCATTAGACAGTACTTGTAAGGTATTTAGACCCTGAGAGCTCTGTTTGAATGTAGAAAGGCAGATTACACAGAGAAAGGCTTCTCAACTAGTTCCTGCGTTTGTTTAGTCTGCTTACCTCTAGTCCAAGCTAATCATCTTAATGGTTGTTTACGACCAGAACAGGGTTGAAATGGCCTTTCAAAGAAAGCAGGGCAGGCCTAGCCCGGCCTACACTAGTTTGCAACTTCCTCTTTCCCCACTCCTTCTGCAGGACCCCAAACTTCTCCTCATTATGGATCTCCACTCCAAGTAAAACAACACATCATGGTTTTTGTTTGTTTTTTTCCTTTTTGGCTGCACCACTCAGCATGTGGGATCCTAGTTCCCCAACAAGGGATCGAACCCACAAACCATGCATTGGGAGCACAGAGTCTTAACCACTGGTCTGCCAGGGAAGTCCCAACAGACCATGGTTTTATTTATGTCTTATCCTTCTCTTCAAACCAGACTATAAGCTCCCAAAAGGGCAGGGACCTTCTTTGTTGTTCATTGCTGTATCTAGATAATTGAGCACTTTTGCAGTAAAACTTGAACAAAACAAACAAACAAATCAGAGGGTTAATGAACTTCTTGGAGGGAAAGAAGGCAACTTGGACTGATTTTAAGGCCCCGCGTTTCCCTGATGTAGACACCAGAATCTTGTGACTGAGAGTTAAACCTGTCCCTCCCGTAAGGGAGCTTTTAACAAAATCTTCACACTAAACCAACTACCGGTTTACCCGAATCCAGGGCAAAAATTTCCAAAATTCTAATCCGACTGGAGGTCGGGGGTGGGGGGGTGGGGAAAGGCAGTCAGCACAGCCACCCTTCTCAAGGCCACCTACTCCCCCTCCTCAAAGCAGAATCAGAGGAGAAACCGGGTGAGGCAATGTTAACCGGGACGCCCTCCTCCAATTAATGTGTTATTGCTCCTTTAAAACCGAGAACAAACGGCCGGCAGCTCGTGATCCCGGAGGCTGCCGTGCGGTAATTGTCACTTAGCCACTTAACTCCCCGCCGCACTGCTCGCTCTCTCGTCCTGGTTTCTCTCTCAGCCAATTACTGCTGTCATTTGAGTTTCAATGTGTGCCGTCAGGGGCCCGGCCCAGGCGACGACCACGGAACAGGAAACCCGGGCCCGGACGTTGGCTGCCAGGCGCTGCTTTGTGGGAGCTGCAGGGGTATTCAGGAGAGGCCCACAGAACCGCTCCAGGGGGACCCCAGGCCACCCCGCCACACCCCGGTTTTGTTCTGAGCCTGGTCTACACCGAGGCCGCCAGAAGGAGGGATGTCTGACCCTTAAGAGCCCCAAGTTGATAATAATGATGGTGATATTAACCATCACTAGAATTTTAGCTGCTGAGCTTGACAGCAGACAAGAGACAAGCAGGGTAAGTAGCAGGGGCGACTGCAATATATTATTGTGAAATCAAGGCAGGCACAGTCGCCAAACGTGAAGACAGCAAGATCTTAATTCAGTTCTCACTGCTCTTTTTGCACTCAGATTTCCACACAGGGGGGTTATTCATCTGTAATTTGACCCTAAAGTGTAGGGAACATGAATTTTCTCAGGCAACCCTGAGCTGAAATATCTAAAAATTCTATTTGTAGCCTGCTGTCATCTTACAGGTTTGTGGTAGATATGTAAATACTTTGTCCAAAAAAAATTGATGTAAAAAAAAATCCTTAAAGGCATAACCAGATGTGAATTTTTATAATTAAATCAGGGGGGGAAAAAAAGAAAAAAGGCTTTGCCAGATGATGTGTCCAGATTTTCAATTTCTGAAAAAAATGTCCTTTCTGGTTGCTCAGTAGGTCCTAACCACGAAAGTGAAGGCTAGTCTTTTCAAATATTTTATTTACTCTGCCTTCCTGGATCAAATCTATACCACCGTTCGCTGCATTAAGGCTTTTATCCCAGAAGGTTTAAACCTCCCGCTTGCAGAGAAAGCATCTTAGTTGAAATGTATTAGCCCAGCTTGAGACATCCTTTGCAATACACTTGGTCTACTTGGGATATAAAAGCACGGGTTTTAAACCCTGACTACGGGAAGCAAAGGGGAAAGGATGAGAGGTTGAAGAACAGCCCGAGTCTTTTATAACCGGCTCCTGCCCGATGCACAACGGTCAGCAGCCACTAGGAAGGCGGCATGTGCCAATGTGGAGGGCAGATATCGGCTAGCTGGGTGGTAAGCGATCTCTGCGTTGTCAGCATCTTCCTTTTCCCAGCTGAAGACCAGTGAGGTTGTCTTGATCACCCTGCATTTAGCAGCAAGCTCTCTCTGACAGTCCATCCTCTGAAGCCCCAGCAAGCGCGGGAGGAGGGCCGGCAGCTGAGGCTGGAAGAGACCTGTTCTAGCTGGATCCAGGGGGCCCAGTCTCTGGGTCTAAAATAAGACTCTTAACTTCTCTGCCAATGAGGTTCGCCGGGCCTGATGACGTCACAGGCGCCGGCCGTTCTATTTGCAGGCTAGGTCCGTGTACACCAGGATTTCATCCAGGTAAGCAGGAATTTGGGAGGGGGAGGGGGGCGACGCGCGGGAGGATGAACCCGTCCTCCTGCTGTGTGTACAGCGAGGGGCTGAAAGGGCTGGTGAGCTGCCTTAGTAATTGTATACCTCCTCTTGGGCTGTGCAAAGACGAGCTGGCCAGGCTCTAGCGAATCGCCATCCTCAGGCTACATGCTCCCAACTGAATAACAGGGAAGGGAATCTGTTCAGTGCCCAACAAAGAAAAACCACAAGTCAGATAAAGCTACCCGGGAGGCACCCCCCCGTGCTGACCGTGGCAGCCACGCTGGGGGAGACTCGGATTGCCCTCGCTCATCTCCTCTCGGCTCTTCTAATTAAGAAAACTTTAAACCTCAACCAGTTTGCTCCTTTCTTGCTCCTTCAGTCATCACCCTGACCCATCTCTGATGAGAGAGAAAGCACTTCAAAAGATGGGGAGCGTGGTCCCTAAGAGACCTAGGGGCCAGAGTGTGAATTTCCTAATTAAGGACCAGCACAAGAGTAACTTTCTCTTCCTTTCCGCTGTGTTTCAAGCTGAACAAACTACTCAGGTATCTTCCCCCTCCCTTCCTCCCTCTTTCCTCTGTCTGTCTGTGTCTCTCTGTTTCTCAGCTGATCCATAGCTTCTGAGTTATGAAGTGTGCAATAAACTGTTCTTTTTCTTTTGTCTCAAAGCCAGAAGTCACTTTATAGAAAAACAAGTTCCTCTTCTCTGGCCCTCCACCCCCCCCCCCCCCCCCGCCCGTGAGTAGCAGTCCCTTGGAGGTATGGATGGAAGCCTGCCACTGATGGCCCAGAACAAGACCCAGGCCAATCAGCAGGGCGGATCTGAGCCCGCGTCTGCAGAGGGGCTGCCTTGCCACAGGCTGGGCTGCAGCCACCCACCATCCCCAGAGCTGGGCCTGGGCTTGGGGGTGGGGCTCAGCCAGGAGCCCCGCCTTCCTCAAAATGTCACAGAGTCCCCTGCCATCGGGGTGCAACATACATTTCCCTCTTTTGTCAGATTTAACTTTGGCTGAATGAGAAGAACCTTTGTTCCCACCTTACCTATTCCCAGCAATGCCAGCTGCTGTCTCCAACTTTCACAGAGCAAATCCGTGGGACCCTCCAACCCCAGATTCTCCAAGATCATACTGAGAACTCAGCCTGGACCACCAGTGCTTCCCTGGCCATCTTCACAAAGCTGAATCCATTATCTTCCTCTCCAACGTGACCCTTCCATTTGTGACAGCACCTGCACTCGGGACTAGGGCTCATGCTTTACTGCGCCCTCTCCTCACCGCCTACATCCATCAGCAAGCTTTTCTTTTTTTTTAACATCTTTATTGGAGTATAATTGCTTTACAATGGTGTTAGTTTCTGCTTTATAACAAAGTGAATCAGCTATACATATACATATGTCCCCATATCTCCTCCCTCTTGCGTCTCCCTCCCATCCTCCCTATCCCACCCCTCTAGGTGGTCACAAAGCACCGAACTCATCTCCCTGTGCCATGCAGCTGCTTCCCACGAGCTATCTCTTTTACATTTGGTACTGTATATATGTCCATGCCACTCTCTCACTTCGTCCCAGCTTACCCTTCCCCCTCCCCGTGTCCTCAAGTCCATTCTCTAGGTCTGTCTGCGTCTTTTTTCCTGTCCTGCCCCTAGGTTCTTCAGAACCTTTTTTTTTTTTTTTTTAGATTCCATACATATGTGTTAGCATATGGTATTTGTTTTTCTCTTTCTGACTTACTTCACTCTGTATGACAGACTCTAGGTCCATCCACCTCACTACAAATAACTCAATTTCGTTTCTTTTTATGGCCATCAGCAAGCTTTTTGAATTTTATTTCACACACATTTCTCGAATCCAGCTCCCAGAATCTAGAGATGAGGCCACGACCCTAGTTCAAGCCCAAACCCCTCCTGCTCATAACTCCCATGCCCCCAACACACCCCCACAGGAAGGACCTAATCCATAACTCCAGCGCCCCCAACACACACCCACAGGAGGGACCTAATCCATAACTCCAGCGCCCCCAACACACCCCCACAGGAGGGACCTAATCCATAACTCCAGCGCCCCCAACACACCCCCACAGGAGGGACCTAATCCATAACTCCAGCGCCCCCAACACACCCCCACAGGAGGGACCTAATCCATAACTCCAGCGCCCCCAACACACACCCACAGGAGGGACCTAATCCATAACTCCAGCGCCCCCAACACACACCCACAGGAGGGACCTAATCCATAACTCCAGCGCCCCCAACACACCCCCACAGGAGGGACCTAATCCATAACTCCAGCGCCCCCAACACACACCCACAGGAGGGACCTAATCCATAACTCCAGCGCCCCTCTGCTCCGCCTGCTTGCCAGGCCCCTCATCGTGACATGCAGAACCGGTGCTCCTCTCCACTGTCACTGCAGTCCCTCCCTGATGCACAAACTGCACTCAGCACTGCCCCCCCAGGGTTCTTCCTGCCCCTCCTTCTTGCTCAGGCTCTCCTGAGACCGGCCCCTCCCCCCCTTCACCCAGCTAATAACGATGACTTTGCCCAGGCTCCATCTTTCTTTGACTTCTCCACCTCCTGAGTAGGTTACACGCTGCTCCTCTGGGCCCCCATCATGTTCACACACATTTCTGTGTGTGTGTGTGTGTAACGTTTCTGCTTGTGGTCTCAGCACCCACTTCACACAGTGGACACCTGCTACAGGCAGCAGGTTCTCAGCAATTGGGATCCCTCACTTGTGCTTTCAGATGGCTGGTTGAAGCCCTCTATTACTGCAGGGCAGTCAATACCTTGGTCCGAATTAGATCCATTTTCGTGTTATCTATTTAAAGAAGACAGACGCCAAGACACCAAGGATTGTGTCTACGTAACATGTTTTGTCTGGCAACTTATCTACTTTGGGTACTTAATAACGTGATGGACTTGAAGGTAATGACGATGACAGTGACGTCAACCGTGGCAGGAAACTGGAGATGATTAGACATCCTTTTATTCTCGGAGGCTGGGTCGTTGCTTAAAACAGTACACGATGAGTCACAGGATGACAGCTCACTTGTCTTGAAACCTTAACTAACCGGAATACAGGCTGGAACCTCAGTCAGACACACTCCAGAGAAACCAAGTATCAGAAAGTGCACAGAGTAGAACTTAAAGAGATAACGTTCTAGGGGTCGTCTGGTCTGCATTCACAGCCTATTTGTTCTCGCTTTAACTCCACCCTCCAATAACATGTGCCATCTCATTCCCCAGGCACGGCAAGTTAGATGTAAAATATGAGGTGAGGTGGGGTGGAGAGGGGCTCCCAGGGTCCGATGCAGTGGTAGCGGTACAAGGGGTAACACGTGCAAAAGAGGAGACAAACTTTAAAAGAACAAAGAGCACACAGCAGTCTGGGGACATTGCACGTTTGGGGACAATGAGTCCCACACGTATGAACAGACCCTAATGACACCAACACACAACAGAGGTGCAATATTTACCCTCATAATGATGACTGAGATAGCAAGAGAGGCTCGAATTCTGTCCAGTATTCTCTTCTTGCAGAGAGAAGGAAATGTAAAATATTTTAAGAACGCTTTCTAGCAGTGTGTGGCTGGGTTTTTTGTTTTGTTTGTTTGCTTGTTTTAAGTTTTAGCACTTACTGGGGTAGATTGTGTTTATCTGGAAATTTTACACTGAGATACCCGACAAATGAACCATAACTTACCTTCACCAGATTGGAACTGTTAAGCAACCGCTTCACAGGATTTGCCCACCAAGAGTGTACGACCTACAACTTAACACCCTAGAGAATTCATCTGCACAGGCAGCTTTATTTTAAAACACAGTGAAACAGGAAACCCTATCTGCAAAAAAACTACCAAATATAGCATGTCCCACACCTCCCCTTCCATGCAAAACACTCATGGACTTAGATTTAAATTCAGGTCAAGAGCACAAAAATGGATCTATCTCAAGGCAGGTCCCATTTCCAAAATAATTTTCTTTAGGTCTCGGTATCGAGGTCCCTCTCCTCTCGTGATCATGGTATCTCCCCTGCAGGTAAATATCTCTCCCCTCCTCCCCTCTCTCCGACGCCTTTCCCCACCTTTTCTCAGACCCTCAAATGTACAGAAGCAGCTCAGACAAGGGAAAAGGCGGATACTAGGTTTTGTTGGTTTCAAGCCAGTCATGTGGGCCTCGTTTCTTCAGTGGTTCAGCCGGTACAACCCAGGTAAATCCAAAGAAGGGGAGGGCTCGGGATATCTGGTTATTTTTCCACAAAAGATAGGAGTTTGAAATGGGATTAAAAGAAAAGGCTGTCGGATTAAAAATATTAAAGGAGAAGCTCTTTTAGAAACAGGATATTGCAAGAAGGAATGTACCCCGGGGAAAGAGAGGATGGAGGGTGGCCAGAAAGAAGAAATGGGTTAATCCTACGAACAACATCAAAGAGTTAAGGGAATGATGGGAAAGAAGGTGAAGTTCGGCTCACTCATCTGACCATTCCTGAAAAACCAGAAACTTCACAACTGCATCTCCCAGCTCACTGTTTCTTCCCTTCCTGGTGACAAGAGGGAGGTGATCACTCTTAGCAAGATGGGAGAAATTACTACAGTAGTCCCAATATTGTGTTTCTACCAAATGTTTCCAAACCAGCATAGGATAGGAGGCATTGACCAGCTATCTCTGACTGGTTTGGCATTTTCTCAAACCCCCGTGTTAAGAAACTAGTCTTAAAAATAACTTTTTGAAAGCTAAAAACCTTCAAGTATTCCATATTTTTCTCCACAATAGTTAATGACAAAGTAGTAGACTAGAGAGAAAGAAGCACTAGTGATTCATTTAGTCAACATTCATTGAGCACCTACTATGTGCTTGGTCCAGTGAGAGTTCTCACATTTTCGAACTGGGCTAACTTCTATTTTGCATGTGTGAAGTGTGTTGATTGAAACTCAAACAATATTCTGATAAAGAATATAATAGAGTACACTCAAATGGGCCAAGTTTGAAGGGCTATACAAATCCAGGTTCGAATTCCAGCCCTATTACATGCAAGGTGCTTGTCCTTGGGCAGGTAACTTCTCTAGGCATCAGTCTCTTCATCTGTTTAAAGGACGACCAGGTTTCATTGTTTTGTGAAGATCAAATGAAACATGGAATGTCAAGCACCAAGCAGAACCTGGCACCTGGCATTTAAGCAATCAGTGAATTCAGTGAATATTCACTGAGCACCTACTACATGCAGGCTCTGATCCAGCCATGGAGTCTCAGCAACAAAAAGGAGAAGAAATATCCCTCTTCTCCCCTCACCCTTTATATATCACCACCTGGACTCATCAGGGTTCTGAAAACCTGTGAACCTGAAACCAAGTGGATGCCGTACCGTTACTCCAGATGTCTTGATTTCCAATATCTCATTTTGATGTGCGTCAAGAATTGCATTTTTAGGTGAGATTCTGCTTGCAGCCCTGAGTCCTGAGCACTCGGGCACAAAGCCTCTGTGGTTACTGGTCTGTGTCAGGCCATTCACCCCTGGCCTTCAGGGTTTAGCCAGAAATAGAACTTTAGAGACATAGATTGTTGTCCCTTTTGCTCTTAAAATGAGCAAGGTGACTTATTTGGGGGGGGGGGGGGCAGGTCTCTACAGAGGAAGTTCCCAAATGAACTGCTACATTGTTTCCCTTACTCTCTGACTCATTTTTACTTTTCCTTCCCAGCTCTGTCTGTGGCACAATACGTTCTTTGTGTACAAGATTCTAATATACAATAAAAACAGTTACTAGGCTCAGAATCACTTAGGCACAAAAAAGAGAGACAGTATCAGGTAAACTGACATGAACTATGTCCTTTACTTTCTTATCTTACTTTTCTTTATTGATAGAATCGATAAATTGTTATCGCCCGTTATTTTCAGCGGGCGAGGCAATGAGGTTTCGTGGAGAGTCAGAGATGGTTGGCTTTGAAGCTCAACCCTCCTCATTTCTAGCTCTCGAATGTCAAGGAGGTCCTGAAATGTGTCTAAGCTTCAGTGACCTCATCTGAAAAATGGATTTTTGAGAGAAAGAAATTAGATAAGGGATACAAGCAGAGTGTCTGGACACGGTGAGGCATTCAGAAAAAAAAAAGATGTTCCACCACCCCAATCCCACCACACACCCATCTCAAAACCTTTCTCTTCCATTCAAATGCCCAGTGACCGCTCCTGGACGACTGCCCTCTGACTGGCTTCTTGGCCTCCCGTCTGCAGTTCGTCCAATCCATCCCACACCTGCTGTGAGAAATAGCACTCAGGATCAGAGGTCGGATCATGGCACGCCCCTGCCACAAATCCCCGCGTGGCCATCACATTCAGAACGATTCTGCGCTCAGGGCCCAGTCCGCACGTTCCCCACCCATCTACTCCGCCTCCCCACCCCTCGCCAGCCCCACCTCCGCCCCCTGGATGACGGCAGCCCAGGCTCCCAGCCCCTGTTTGCAGGTCACACCGTCTGCTCTGCGCGCTCACCTCCCTGCCCCTCCTCCGGGATGCCATCCCCACTCCGCCCCCTCCCATCTGTAGAGACCACTGTCCTTCTCAAGGCTCAGCTGCCCTTTGAATTCCTCCCTGATTTCCTGGCTGACTCAGCACTCCACTCACACAGATGATATCTCTCCTAACTGTATTAAATTCTGTGTTCTAAATTTACCCACATCCATGACAGTCCTTCTCCACTGGATTGTCTGTTCTGCCATGCTAGAGACCACATTTTATACACTTAAAAAAAGAATCCTCAAGCTTTATCATTCCTTACATGAAGATAGAACCAAAAGGTAAAAACAGAGCAAGACGTTCCCAAGGTGCTTCAAATTCAGGCAAAAGAAAACTGAAATGCACTAGAAGTGAAATCTTGGGTGTATTCAGGAAAAAAGAAAAAGATTTAAAAAAACCCCAGCAAACCAAAGAGGTGTATGCCATCTGTGGTGGATTAAAGATGGCCACAAATTCTTTGATCCTTCTTCCACTGACAGGTGAGTCTATTTCCCTCCCATTGAATATGAACTGCCTGTAACCAGTTTGACCAATAAAGTGACATTATTTCAAAGCCTAGCACTTCCTGCGACTAACAGCTTTGGACTTGGTCCCTTGGAACCCTGAGGCTCCCTGTGAGAAATCTGATTACCCTAGTGGAGAAACCTCATGGAGAGGCTCAGAGTCTATGTGGAGAGGCAGAGGGACCCAGGGGAGATCAGCCTTCCTGGAACCCTTGCCGAGGTGCCAGGCAGGTGAGTGAAGCCATATGGGACCCTCCAGACCAGACCACTGAGTGACCTGTGATACACTACAGGGAATAGAAGGGTCACCTGGCTGATCCCTGCTCGAATTCATGATCAACAAAATCACAGATATAATTAAATGGTGGTTGTTTTAAGCCACCAAGTGTTGATGTGGCTTGCCAGCAGCAAGAGGTAACTGGAACTCCATCTTCCTCAGTTTTGGCTCAGCGTCCCAGCCTAACTACTAGAATACTTCTCCTCCAGAGGAAGTACTTCTCTTATTTATCAATAGATAGAATAGTTGGGGGGAACTGAATTTATCTTAAAGATATGTGCATTACACATAACGCATGTGTATGATAAGCCCAACTGTCCTAGAGCCTGGTAGAGCTCTCATCTCCTCAACTAGACAATCAGCAACGCGAGGGCAGCACCCATGTCTTACAGGACACCTTTATCCCACAGGATGAGTTACACAGCTAGTGCTCAATACTATTTGAGTCTGATTTATTGACTGCCAGCTTAGTAAAGAGCACTGTATTAGAAGCCCTGGAGGTACAGAACCTAAGCTCTGCTATTTACTGTGAAAAGGGAAAAGACAGACGTGTGCACTCATATTTGAACAGTTGCAGTTAATAGAGAAATTTAGGAACAACCCAGTGGATCACAGCACAGGAAGCCAGGAGACTTTGCATCCAGTCCCTAACCAGCCCCCCCTCTTATGCCTGTGAGGAAGAAAAGCTATGTGCCTTCATCTGTCTTACTCTCTGATGGGGAGAACCGTATCTGATATCTCTTGGATCAGTATAAGTTAGAAGTGAAATGAGGTTAAGTATTGAAAACACCTTCAGTTCCTTGGCCAAACAATGGTGGGTAAACTCAAGCTCCTATCATTATTTTGCAGATATATGTGATCCTAGTATATAAAACAGCCTGAATTAATAGATGCAACTCCATGTGCTGGGTCGGCTGAGCATTTGTTTGACATTTACTACATTTCCCTTTTATTGTCTTTAAAGTAAATAAAACAACACTCAAACGTACAAGGAGAACTCAACTAACTTTTGAAGGAGATATATAACACGTATTGGAACCGAAAAGCATCATCTGTGCCCTAAGTCTGGGTCTTCTGTAAGACATCAGCCAGGCCAAATGCGGTGGGAAACTCCAGACTTACATGTGTGACGCTTTGTGTTGTTTTGTTGCAGTGCTCAGTGCTCAGCAAAAAGCCTGGGCCGTTAGAAAATGAACGCTAGCCTGTGCTTGTGGGCATCACTCCCTCCATATATGAGATGGCACCCACAAGGCACTGTATCATTTATTCTCATACCAAAACCCTGTAACATAAGAATGATTTCTGACCCCATCTTAAATTTAGATGGGGAAATTGAAGCCTAGAGATTTTGTAACTCTCCTGTATTAGTTTCTATTGCTGCCATAACAAAATACCAGACTGAGTAGCTTAAGCGACAGAAATTTATTCTCTCCTAGCTCTGGAGGCTGGAGGTCCAAGATCAAGGTGCTGGCAGGTTTGGTTTCTCCAGAGGCCTCTCTCCTTGGCTTGCAGGCAGCTGCCCTCTCACTGTGTCCTCACGCGGTCTTTTCACTGTATACAGTCACTCCTGGTGTCTCGCTCTTCTTACAAGGACACCATTCATACTGAATTAGGGGCCCCACCCTTTAACCTCATTTAACTTTAATTATCTCCCTAAAGGCACTATCTCCAAATACAATCGCATTGGGGGTTAGGGCTTCAACCTATGAATTTGCGGGGGGACATAACTGAGTCCACAACACCTCCCCAAAAACACAAAGCCAGTCAGTTGTGGAGCCGAGATGTACCTACTGGCTCCCTTCCTATGATCCACCCAATTGCTGTCTTTGCTGCTTTGCCATCCCACCAACGCCTCATTCTGTGTCCGGAATGAAAATGGCCCGTTACACAGTTAAGGGAATGAAAGCCAGAGTATGGCCATAAAGAGAGGAAAGAAGTCGAAATGCCGAAAATCCAGAAAAACTGACTCTTTGCAAAACAGGAAATGCAGCTCACACCCAAACTTATTCTTCCGTGGCCAAGTGTCTCCTCGCGCCCCCATGTTGCTGGCTTTGTTTTAACAGTAGGAAATTCCCTCATCCTCTCAGATGGTGAGGAAGGTCTTAGGGACCAGTGCTTGTTCTCCTACTAAAAGCCATTGGACTGATATGCCCCAATAATGTGCTTTTTCCAAAATTACAAGATAATATACAGTTTAACTTTTTTCATCATGTTTTTTGGAACCAAAAAAATTTCAAAGACCCTCTTCCAGTGCTATAGAGCTCATAAATGTAATTAATAAAGATTTTCTGATTAGCTAGAATATGTTAAATTCGAAAAAGCCAGACATGCTTTTCTCCTTCTCTCAGATAATGCAAGGAAGCATCTTATATTTATAAAAGCACAGGCTTTCAACTATATTGGATTTTCCTTTAAAAAGAACAATAATTTAAAGTGGTTGCTAGCAGAGAATTAGGTACATTTAAATGGGTATTTGTGTTCTGAACATCTTAATTGAAACTCTTTTATTGTTGTTGTTTATGCATGTGTTTGTTTTGGTTCTGAGGGACAGCTGAGGTTCTTTTGTGCATTAGGAAGCCTTTCATCTGAAACTGGTTTCATAAAAAATTAAACCGGCCTATTGGAGATACAGCTTTATATAAAGCATAAAGACATGCTAAAAATATTGTTTTAAAAAGATATGAAAAATCAAAATGGTTCTTCTGTGTGAATCATTCTATAACAAGTATGAGGCACAGCAGGACTGATGTAACTTGGAACGAGATGACATCTGTGTTGACCATTTACCTGTCCTCAGGATACCGCTTTCCTGGGCTCTGCAAGAAGGTCCAGCCTTACCAGCTAACCCCAGGAATGGCTAGTAAGGTAAAAATTCCGCCTCATCTTCAGTCTTGTTGGCTACTAGCACACTGACACCAAAGCGACATTGTCAGCTTCATCACGGCAGAGATCAAATTTTGGTTTATAGAGCAACCCATCCCATGGGTCAGGAAATGACTCAAACAATAATATTTCTCCACTATTTTTCTCCCAGTAAAGATACAGTATGTACTGTTGTACACATCATATCAGTAACCTCTGTTCCCGAGCAGAGATGCTCATTTGGTACTAAAACCCAGTAATACCACATCTTAAATAAAAGAATTAAGGCATCACGATAAAGGGCAGTGGGGGATTGGGAGTTTGAGATTAGCAGATGCAAACTATTAAATATAGAATGGATAGACAACAAGGTCCTACTGTATAGCACAGGGAACTATATTCAATATCCTGTAATAAACCATAATGGAAAAGAATATGCAAAAGAATATATATGTATGTGTGTGTATAAATGAATCACTTTGCTGTACACCAGAAACTAACACAATGCTGTAAATCAACTATACTTCAATAAAATAAATTTTTTAAAAAAAGAATTAAGGCATCATCATAAAACATTTTTTTACCAGCCAAAGGGATTTTAAATTACATATATATGTCATGTGTATATTTTAATAGTCTAATAGCGGCACTGCCCTTCATCTGAGATATTAATTCAACGCCTTCTCAGCTTTTCTCTCTAAACTTCCTGAATGGGTTTGAGAGTCCAGAGTGCTTCTGTAAGGAGTAAAAGATAATCCTATTACTTTTACTGGGATCCTCTGCTTAGCAGGAATACATCCCAGGATCCTTGTCCTGAAGCTCCTTGACTTGGCTGACCACAGAAAGCTTTCCACTCTCTCAAAGCCACCACCACCAGCATGGAACTTCCTTAGGCCTTGTGTCCTATCACAAAAAAAGACACTGCGTGGAATTCTCAGGCGGTCCAGTGGTTAGGACTCGTGCTTTCACTGCCAGGGAACCCTGGTCAAACCCTGGTCAGGGAACTAAGATACCGCAAGCCGTGCGGCCAAAAAGAAAGAAAAAAATAGACGTTGTGTACAATAAAGTCCTTTTTTGGGTACTTCATATTTTCGGATAAAGCATTTTATTCATAACTAGAGAAAAAGCTCTTTAAAATAGTGATCAAAGTAATCATGACACTAGATTTAACCAGTGGTGGATCCAGAGGTTTCATGTGAAACTAGATTATCATGGTCTTAGCCTGACACTCCATTTCAAATTCTCATCGTCTACATCTCCTGTTCTACTTTTTCAGAGCTAACTTGGGTGCAGTTTAGTGTCAAGGATCCCTACAGAACCTCTTAGAACTTTGTGCAATGAATAACAGGAATGAAACATGAAAAGACCCAAGAGGTCAGCCCAGCCTCTGTCTCAAAAAACAGGGCATCTTCAAGTTAGAGCACATCTGTTTTTCTTGTTTACTAAGCCTAGTATTGATAAAGTATAACAAACAGTTGCCTGTTTAAATAGCTTAATTGACAAATTAACAAGTGAGCATGTAACTCTAAGAAGCTGTTTGTGAGGAACATGGAGGAAAGAAAATGACACCCTCTTCCACAGTCTGGTCAATATATCCATGACATACCAGTCGAGTGATGGAGATACTGGCCCATTGATGCTGAAATCCTGAGATCCTGATGTGCAAACACCCAAAGGAATAACTAGGGAAACATTTCTGTCCTTGAAGAAATTATAACTGAATATGATTCCAAATTCAATAAAGATTTTAAATGAGCTTGCATGGTTTTTCCACCTCAATGCTTCTAATCCCATCACTCTGCATTATGCTATGACTAGGGACAGTCATTCTAAAATGAACGAATCATTTGGCATCAATAGTTCAGGATATTTCTTTGTAAAAACTCACTTTTCTTAGAAAAAAAAAAAAAAAGAACCACTCTAGAGACACGTGAAAAGACTGAGGGACAGGAGGCTTAAATTCATTTTCCATTTCCTGTCGTTTCCAAAAATCTCCCTCTTTGATTAGACATTCCCTGCTTGGAGGCAAGGGTGGACTGACTAATCCTTCTATTCAGCCCTGGGTATCACAAGAAAATTCTTTTCCTTCCAATTGCTCCTGACTATCATAAGCCTCAGCTCTGGTCAATGGATTTATAGCGCTGGGAGTAAATATCCTTACATAACACACTGTTAAACTGCCATATGCACGAGTCTTAGGCATACCAATCCAACAGAAGTATATATTCGTGTGCATGCCCCACAGACGAGTGAGCTGTAAAAGTCAAGAAGAATCTTCCTCATGTGACTGGGACCTTAGACTCTGGTTTCTTTGAACAAAACAAAACAAAAAAATCGGTATTTCCAAATACCTCTAAAGTAGCAGGATTTGAAATCTTATATTAACAAACTAGTTTAGTGTGGCATGGAGACTGATGTACACCAACACTCAAATTCCATCACTTTTTATGGCTTTAATGTTCTCCTTTTTCTTAATCATTGGTATCATAATTGCCTGGACTGCTTGGAAATCACTGACAATCACAACTTGAGAAAAATTCATTATTTTTCTCTTTTGATCTAAAATAGACAAGGCTTTGGGAATTCCCTGGTGGTCTAGTGGTTAGGACTCCATGCTTTCACTGCCGAGGGCGTGGGTTCAATCCCTAGTTGGGGCACTAAGATCCTGCAAGCCACGCATATAAAAATTTTTTTTAATTTAAAAAATGAAAAAATTAAAAAACAAATAAAACAGACAAGGCTTAACAAAATCATGAGATTAATTTCAGAATAAAATCTATTAATCAAGGAGTTAGGTTTAAAAGGAGCAGTGCCTTTATGAAAACAAGAACACAAAAAGCAGAGAATTTATGACCATTATTGAATGGAGGACTAAAATCTCCATTAAGTATATAAACTACATGATGAAAATATATTGGCCAGCAGTTAGTACAGAGACTAAATCTGAGTCTAGTTTTCAATCAGCTACTTGGGGCTTAAAGCTGAAGAACCATCACCATTGAGTCCTTTGAATGTACAAATCTTCCTCATCTTAATTATTTAAATTATTTGTCTGGACTGATGGCTGACCAGACTGTTTACCTCTTCTGCCTACTATCTCCTTCTATTTAGGTTTCTTTAGGGAAACAAGAGAGCTCTCAACCAGAATGATGGGGAAAAAAAAGTGGGGTAAGCAAAAAATATTCTGAAAAAAGAGAAGGCACAGAGGGAAAAATAGAAATTAAACAAAATCTAGAGGGAACTATCATGCAAGTCAACAACCTCCAGCTTGTAAAGACTTAAAACAGCAACCACAATCTTTGGACCCCACGACACACACACATACACACACACGTATATATACTATGCTAACTCTAGAGAATCACTTTATACACCTTTCCCCCGCACCCATCCGTCAACTAACTAACTCAACACACATGAGTACACACACATACACACACACACACACACACCTGCCATTCCAGAATATGTCATGGTCTCATTCTTTTGTGTCTTTACTCATGATGTCCTCTTAGCCTGGAATTCCCTTTTCTCTTCATCTACCTTCAAACGATTTACTCTTCCTGTAATGACCAGCTACAGCATGAACTCCTCTTGGGAGTTAGATGCCCCCTGCTCTATACTCCTCGATACATATGTCTGTTATAGCACTTAACAATCTGTATTGTAATTACTAAATGTTTCCCTGCGTCTCCAGTGAAACCGTGAGCTCCTTGAAGGCAAAGCACATCTCTTGAAACCACATGATAATGAAAAAATACATGGAATCTGCAGTCAGACATTTCAATCTTGATTTTGCCAAGGCTCTTTTTTGCAAAATGATAATGACATATCAACTTTTTAAGAATACTGTGAGAATTAAATAATTTAATTACTTTGCACATAGTAGGCCCTCAACAAATGTTAGAGCTACTTCCTTCTGAAGCCCAGTACAAGCAAAATACCTACTATTAAGTACATGTCCAATACATGTGTGTGGATTAAACCGAATCCCTAGTACTCTGACTGGTCAGTTATATGCCAATGGCATACAAAGGTAATTCTACCTACTCTTGTTAACTTAGATTTCAATACTGAAGAATATACTGTAGAGAGGATATTTCAAATAAAATGTCAGAAGCTGGGGCCACACTGTCTAACTCAGGGGCCCATCAGGAATGATCGACTGCCTCGTCTGTTATGCCTGACTCACCAATGAACAGACTGACCCACCCAGGAATACTTCTTTTTAAACTCCACAGAACCTCTTTTTCCTCAAATATAACATGGAAATGGAAACATACATGATTTTCTTCTTCCTATTTACCAAGATAGCATTATTAAATGAGAACTACAAAGCTAGTTTCAACTTCTTGAGACAAGGCACCACACACTTACACACACACACACACACACACACACAAGTTATAGTCATTGTTGCTTAGCATTTGAGGGTTTCAGTTCAAAGTATTTATAAATGTTTAAGGAAAGACAGACAACACTGAGAACAGAAGAGATGAAGAGAGAAGAAGAAAAAAAAAATAGGAAAAAATAGGTGTGGTAACAGTGTTTGACAAAGAGGAATCTCTCCACATTTGAATGTACCCTCCTACATTCAAACAGATTTAGTCCAATATGTATGACTGGGTCTAACACTATACTCTACAGAATACTTAAAGCGCTGTATTAGAATTCCACAATAATGACTTCCTACTAACAAAAATTCAGTGAAGCTCTCCGGAAAAAGAAGGATGCCAACCTCTTGCAGTGTGCACAACTGGTTCCCCAGCCCCCCAGCAAAGCTTCTAGACCACACGGTGTCTCCTTCTCCTCTTCCGAAGCCACTACATTATCACATTAGCTCAAGGGGGAAGAAGAAAGGCATCGTGTTAATTATGTACATGCAGACAGCAGTGCAACATCCAGAAAACAAATTTTTTCTTTTGATAGTTCACTTTCCTCTTATTAATAAAAAGTAAAAACTCTGATTTCTTCAGAACCACCTAGAGCTTTTAACGGAAATCTTCAACTTGGCTCACTTTTCTCCAGCTGATCCTATAAACACTGCTGGCAATTTTTTCCCCAATGCCTCTAACATATTTTCACTTAGCACCAGTTTGATGTATAAGATCTGACAGCCCGGCAGTTATAGGCCACCTGCATCACTGTTGCCATGACAACAGTGAAAGACAATCCATGATCCCATGCCCTGGTCACACGTTTCAATACAGCTTATCTGTCCAAAGCCACTGAGTCTAATGGAAGAGAGTAATTACCATCTTCCACTCATTGTCAAAATTCCCACCATATAATGCTCTTCAAAATTATTTTATTCCTCTCACATGCCTGCTTTGCAAAAACTAAAAGAAACCTTAAGTGGGAAGGGGGGTGTGGGTGGGAGAAAGGGAAGGCTGTGACTGGTATAAACGTAGCTGACCGTGTGTGAACTGTCCCTTTGCAGCGGAAGAAGGCACCAGCCAGCGAGAGGGTTACAGAAACAGGTCGAGTTCGTTGGATACCATCTTAAGATGTTTAAAAATCGGAGTAAGGAAATTAGCAAAAATTCCCAATTTCGGCCTATGCTAAAGGCATTTCATTACTACCACTGCAACCCTTACACAGGTATCACGATCCCCCTTACAGTACGTGGCAGTCACGGCAACAGGGAACAGCTCACAAGGGTGGAAATGAGGAAGAAGCAGAGGCCTTCAGTCTGGATCCTTCTCCTACAGTCGTTTTTTCCGGTACTCTTCAACCCCTCTCCTTCACACTCCGACCAGCAAACACTTTTGTGGAAAAACCTTGTGAAGAAAAGCACTTACAGGAAAGAGTCGTTAAATTGAAAGACAAAGTCAAAAGTCACATGGACTTGAAAAGCAAACTACGAAGAGCAAAAAATGGACAAAAGGGCAGAGAAAGCTAATCCCCAGATGCAGGCGCTCGACTCTTGGTAAGACTGCTCCACCCTTCTTTAACTTCAGTCATTTTCGCAGAAATAAAATCATGCCCATCAACTACTCGTTAACTCCAAAAAAAAGTTATATGAAGCGGTACCTAGCTTCCTGGTTAACAAAAAACACTCCCATTAAGACAAAATAAGCAATTTCAAATGATGGAACAAATACCAATCCACAAGAGGACGAAAGTAATGTGATGTTTAAGTATAAAAAAATAATTCTTAGATTAGTATCGTACAACTGTTAGAATGAGCCTGAAATGTTTTATTTAGGCTAAATCCTAAAAACCACAGCCATAAAACATTTAACCAGCTGTCAAAACATTATAGTTATGAACTAACATAACCTACACTATGTATTAAACATGGCATTATGAAAATTATACAACAAACATGGGAAGACTGACTAGCCAAAGGCCTCTGCGACACAGGCCTTCTTAACTTCCCTTGAGCATCCTTTGGCTACATTGCTGTTCATTAGCAGTCCTCACTGGAGGCCAGAAAAAGATGGTCTGAGAGGAAACTGAGGCTGAGCCTCCCAATGGAAAAATTCAATAGTTTGTGTAATTTTCCATAGGACACCACAGATACAGATGCTAGCAAACACAGGGGTGTTGACTAAATCTCTAGTCAGAACAGCCAACCCATGACCAGAACATTCCAATCAAATCAGCCAACTTAAAACACTTGGATGGAACTTTTTTTCGGGGGGGGGGAGATTAGGGGGGTGGGGAGGGGATCAAGCCATTTTATTGAGGGACTTCGGGGGAGGGTCTTAGGGCTGGGAGGACAATGAGATCTGAGTCCTTCTCCCCGCCAGGATCTCCCCAGCTTCACAGTGGCTGAAAGGATGAAACATTTTTATATAATCGTTTGTGGATTTCACTTAGTCATCCTAGCTTTGTCCCCTCCTCCTTATGGTGGAATTTGAAAAACATCATTTAGATAACAAGAGACGGATAAATATAAAGGTATTGACAGAGTAGAGCCTGTAAACTCAAGTCATCATCAGCAAAGAATTTCCTATCTGTTACCCCCAACTGTGGGAGGAGATCCAACTTGTAAGAGTCTTTCTTCTCTGATGCCTTTTGTAATCCTCATTTAAAGGACCTTCCCTCCCACACCACCTCATCTGAAGAGCAAAGTCTGAAAACTGGTTCAGAAACCCGTTCTTGAGCAAGCCAGTAGCTCCCACCACCAACCCGAAGAGTAGAAGTACTTGTTCTCCCCTTTCCAACCTGTCCATTCCTGTGGTCCCTGCCCTTGCCCTCCTCAGCAGTCCTTTGTCTTCTTGATCTTGACGTTTTTGAAGATTACAGGCCCATTCCTTTACAGAATGGAATGGGTATGTCTGATGTTTCCCCATGATTAGATTCAGGTAATTCTTTTTTAGAATAACACAGTGTATCCTCAGTGCATCATACCAAGAAGCACAAGATGTTGGTTTGTCTCTATATTGTCAATGTTAACTTGGATCATTTGGTTAAAGTGATATCCCCTAGGTTTCTCTACTATAAAGTTACTCTATTTGTCTTTGTAATTAACAAGCAATTTGTGGGGAGATACTCTGAGACTATGTAAATATCCTGTTCCTCATCAAACTTCCACCTACCAGTCTTACCATACATGGGCCATTTTGCAACTCCATCCTTCCTTTTGTATTTAGTGGTTGGCCTTCTAAGTAAGGGTTTTTACTCTCTCTCTCCCCACTCTATTTATTTACTCAATTCCTGTATCAGTATGGACTTAGGGATTCTTATTTTACTCAGTTAGTTATAACCCATTGCCATATTTATTTTGACGTTCATTTTCTCCCAATTTGACCAGTGGGAGCCCCTCAAGCAGGCTGTTCGACTCTTTTGATTCTCTGACCATTCCCCACTTCTTTCTGACTCAACAAGATGTTCCAGGTCCATGTTGTACTTTCCCTACCCCAGCCCAGGAAATGGCCTTTTCTCTGAGTCATGCTCCGTATTTTTAAAGGTACTACGTTGACTTGATGGTTTCTAAGACTATAATGCAAATACATTAAAAGGAGCAATGTAAAAATGAAGGTTAGTCTGTTCAATATAGAACAGAAACATCTCTGGTCATGGAAGTATCGCGGGTCCATCTAGAGATAGTAGCCTCGTGCACCTTTTTCATGTCCTCATTGCCAGCGATATCAGAACTGGCTTTGCACCTGGCTATACACAGCTGGGCTATGAAAGCCATGGGGCAGCTGTAGGTCAGAGAGGAGAAAAGTGAGAACACAGAGATCAGTGCAGGACAGTGGACACAAGGCACAGCATGTAGTCTGCCCTGGGCAGGGCCAAACTCAGCAAAGATTCTTTGCTGGACCAGTAGCACCTACCCAGGGAGCCTACAAGGAGGAGACCCTTCCTTTCTCCCATCAGTACCAAATTAATTATCACATTTCACTTGCTCAGAAAATAGCTTGTGGTTCCATTTTACATACAATTGCTTAGTAATCTCTGACTGATTTGTGAGGGGGAAGGTACTGTGTGATCTGTACTTTTCAGAAAGGAAAAGTAAAACAGAGAAGCTTCTACAAGATGCCCAGGAGCAAGAGCTGTTTCAGGCTTTGTGGGGCCTGAAGCCTGCAATATTTAACTCTTTAATAGTGAAATTAGGGGCTTCCCTGGTGGCGCAGTGGTTGAGAATCTGCCTGCTAATGCAGGGGACACGGGTTCGAGCCCTGGTCTGGTAAAATCCCACATGTCGCGGAGCAACTGGGCCCGTGAGCCACAACTACTGAGCCTGCGCGTCTGGAGCCTGTGCCCCGCAACGGGAGGGGCCGCGATAGTGAGAGGCCCGCGCACCGCGATGAAGAGTGGCCCCCGCTTGCCGCAACTAGAGAAAGCCCTCGCATGAAACGAAGACCCAACACAGCCATAAATAAATAAATAAATAAATAAATAAAGTAGCTATAAAAGTAGTGAAATTACTAATATAAAATAAAGCATGCCTATATGAAAATTTCTCCCAGAACTCTGTGAAGGGCGGGGCAAGGGAGGGGACCTGAAACTTAAGTTTCATTCACTTCATGGTAAAAATCCACCTCTGCTCAGAAGCAATTTCAGCTTCTTGCTGTGGACCCTAAGGTCTAGCAGTAGGAGAATAATTCTTCAAGGAGGCTGGTCAGACATCCCTCCTCTGGTCTGAGAGAGTCGGAGCCTCTAGGATCTACTCCAGGAAACAGTACATCTACGACTTGGGCTTCAAACCTCACCAGTATCTTTCAGCATAAAGTAGGAAAGCAACCGGAACTCCCACAAACGCATGAGAGCAACCTGTCTGGCAGAGCAGTGGAGAGTCTTGTTGGCTGTTTGTTAGCCAACTTCATCTGTACACAGATGCCAGTCTGTCTCCCCAAGAGAAGTGACACCGCAGCTAGGCACCTAGAACCCCTTGATCAAACTCGGGTGACAAATCCTATCCAAAGTCATAGGTATAGCTTGAAACTGGACCTGGAAATTCAGGCTAACAGGTCTAAGGGATGCTACTCTTCAGGCTGTGGGGAGACCTCACATTTTGGATCTGCCTTTCATGTTCTTGTATCTGCCTTCTCCTCCACTGCACTCACTGCATTTTACCTGGTACTTCATGTTCACTGAGCCTATTACCATTGGCTGAATTCATTCTCACAGCTCCGTGCTATTGATTGTGCTGCTTTCTATGCCTGCAAAAGCTTTCCCATCTTCTCTGCCTAGAAAAACCCTACTCATCCCCCTTAAGGCCCAGATCAGAGGCCAGCTCCCTGCACAGTCTTGCCTGACATGCTCCTTACCTGCTCTCCTTGACCTACAAAAGTAGATTTAAACCATTCCAACCTTTGTGTTCCTATAATAGTTTTTTTTATAAGTCTATTAGAGCCCTTATCACGTTATACTGGGGAATGACATGTAAAATTCTTACCAACTACATTAGTACAAGGCCCATATCCATGTTCTTCTTTGAATTTCCAGCAACCTCTACAGTACCTGGTACAGTGGGGCTTTAAAAAAATGTTTGCTGAATTAAAGACTGTTGCCAAAACTACAAATGTTCTTTTCTTTTTTAAGCCTTATCTTAATTAAAATAAAAGTACAATATTATTGGGTTTTAAAATCATGTATCTGTAGTTGTATATATGTAGTTGTATATAATTGCAACATAATCAAACTGCTGATATTTTTAGGCACCTCTTTCCCTTGAAACCCTCCTTAGTTACCTTTGACAAAATATCAGTGTATTTCTACTGCATAAGTGCTGTGTATGTGTGTGCCTTTTTCCATTTTTTAAACTTTTTATTATCAAAAATTTCAAACATACAAACACAGTCAGAATAATGTAATGAATCCCACTGTCCAGCTTCAACCCCTTGGCCTCTCCTGTTTCATCTATTCCTCATACCCAATGCTCTGGTCTGAATGTTTGTGTCCCCCCTCAAAATTCATATTTTGAAAGCCTAACCCCCAGAAGTGATGGTATTAGTTGGTGGGACCTTTGGGAGATGCTTATGTCATGTGGGTGAAGCCCTCATGAATGGGATCAGTGCCTTATCAAAGAGGGTCCAGAGAGATTCCCTAGCCCTTTCTGCCACTTGAGGGTATAAGAAGAAGTCTGCAACCCAGAAGAGGACCCTTACTAGATCATGCTGGGACCCCGATTTCAAACTTCCAGGTTCCAAAACTTTGAGCAATAAGTTCCTACTGTTTATAAGCCACCTAGTCTGTGGTAATTTGTTACAGCAGCTCAAACAGACTGTGACACCTAGTTTCCCTTCCATATATATTAAAGCAAATCCCAGTCATCGTACCGTATCTGTAAATATTTCAGAATGTACCTTTAAATGTTATTGCCTCTTTTTTCAAAAGCATAGTCATAATACCCTTAACAAGTCTAAAAAGTACTCAATAATAATTCCTTAATATCATCAAATATTCAGTTAGTGTTAAAATGTTCAACTGTCTCAATCTTTTACACTAGATTTTTAACAGGGAAAATATACTGTTACTTCATACAACTCATAAGCAAGTTGCCCTGTTTAAATTAAGAAACCCCAAACTTGTATCCTAACATTCCGTAACATTCCACAGGACAAGACTCATGAAGCCATAACATTCCACAGGACAAGACTCATGAAGCCTCATTTCACTGCAATGTACTAATTGTGCTGCTGAATTTTGTTAAACATTTGTCCTATATAGACATGTAAAATAATTTGTTTTCAGTTCATCACCTTTCTATCCAAAGATTTTATTCCACAAAGATTTCCACATGAGTTAGCACTAGTTTTGAGTTATACATGGCCCACAACAATACATTTTATTTTTAAGTCTTAAAGCACAAGTTCTTCCTCTTCCTGAAACTCAAGGGTTCACTCTTAATTAACACAAGTGCTTTCACTCTTCAAATAAAACTATGGTCAGAAAAGAAATGCCCTCAAGAACAATTCAAAGGTAAAGTATGCAAACCTATAAACGATCTCATAATTTTTACTTGGGCATGAACATTAGTACAAAAATGTTTACATCCATAATAACACAAATCAATGAGCACAAAAGACCAACACCAGGATAAATCTGGGAAGCAATCGGTCTCTTCAGGCAGAACCTAGGACTACGGGGATATTCAGAAGCAAGAGGGAGATTTAAGAACAGTTTCCTAAATTTGTTTCTTGATGACCCCAGACACATAGTATATATTCCTTGATTTGGAATCGGAAACTATGCACGAAGAGCACAATGTAAGCGCACTTAATTTATGCAACTGAAATGAAAAACTGAACACAAATAACCAAACATTTACATGCAAAAATCTTGCCATTAAATGAATACTAAGGCAGAGACTTCGAGAAATTAAGACTCTTTCCTATAATGCAAAAATCATCCTTTTTAAATTTAGGGCTTACTATAGAAGGCTTCCCACCAAAATCACAAAGTCACTAGAAACGCAGATATCAATTTACATAGAGAAAAAATGTATTAATTCACACTAACAGATGTTAAGATGGTATGGACTAATAAAAAGTTAGGAATTACTTCAAAATAGATACAATGCTAGAGACTACGAATATGTGCTAAATACATGTCCCTTAAGATCCTCACTTTGGTGATTTTATTTGTAATTACTGTTTCCCCTGTTTAAAAAAATAGACGATTCTAAATAAAAGCAGTTTGTTTTATTTAATGGGTTAAATATCCT
This sequence comes from Eubalaena glacialis, assembly GCF_028564815.1. Taxonomy (NCBI): domain Eukaryota; kingdom Metazoa; phylum Chordata; class Mammalia; order Artiodactyla; family Balaenidae; genus Eubalaena; species Eubalaena glacialis. Next base: position 125,461,259 of record NC_083720.1, on the reverse strand, counting down.
CCCCAATTTTTGTTTTATTTACTCAGTTAACTTGTTTACTGATACTCTTTTATATATGGTAAAAAGCCGTATTACCATCACCACACGTTCTGAACATCCGGGTTCAACTTAAGTCATACTGTATTCCTATAGTCTTAATGTTTACTTTTTTTCATGTGTTCCAAACAACTCCATCCTATATCCAGGGTCCCCAGAGAATGGGCCCTTTTGTACTTTAAGATTCAGGAAGCTCCTTACCCATCGCTGGCCCGTAAGTGTTTCTAGGAAAGACACTTACACACAGAACATTGCACTGGCGTGTTCAAGGCTATTGCCGGCCTTCGAAAATCAAGAGGGTGTCTATTCTACTTCAGTACAAGGACGGGGAGGCTGACAAAGAAAACACAAGTCACGTGGAGCCAGCTGCCTTTTGGATGCCTTGAAGGATTCAGTTCCTTCAGAAAGTCACTTAGAAACTGCCACTCTCACCGCGGGCGCCAAACCCCTGCTTCCAAAGTTGCTATTCCCTTCCATCCACCACGGCTTAGGCCACTTCCAGACCCACCGTGAGAGCTGGTTAATACCCTACAGGGCAGGAAGGGAATCATGCTTTAGTCAACTGAAAGTGCAGCAGATTTTCAGGAAGCTCAACACAGCCAACCAAATTGAATCAGTAACACATATCTTGTAAAGCAGTGTCATGGGATTGTTACTGATGACAAAGGATTAGCACTTTGGATTTACATCTCCCCTGGTAGATGAGACTTTTAAAAAGCATGGGGCACTTCACCCACAGATACAGAGCCCAGCTCCTGAGATCACCTCTGCAGTATCAGCGGTCAGGCTGCAATCGCTAACAACCGAGGCACCTCAACTCGCGTTGGAATCTCTCTACTCACAAAACAGGCCTAGTGCCTGCTGGGACTGTCTTTCCTCTTCCTCAGCAGAACAAAATAGTTCTACTTTTTGTTCTCAAAATGCAGGCTTACTTCTCTCTCTTTTTTTTTTTTATTTTATTTATAGTTGATTTACAGATTTACAATGCCGGTGATTCAGCAAAGTGCTTCAGTTATACATACGTATGTTCTTTTTCATATTCTTTTCCACTATGGTTTATTACAGGATATTGAATATAGTTCCCTGTGCTATACAACAGGACCTTGTTGTTGTCTCCTCTTTTATCTTTAGTGTGATTTGTGGTGATTTTTAGGGTCTTGATACAAATAAAATCCTAATTATAGGGAAGGCCATTATCTTATATCTTTTTTTACTATAATCCCAAAGTAAATGTTTGGGGCTCCTAATTATATTGATCCAAATACTTCCCTCATGTTTTCTTAAACACTCGTTATTGTCTCTCAAATAAGACTTTTAAAAGGTGTTTCCAAAAAAGGGAACCTCTATAATTACACTTTTAACTTAGGGCTGGTGACCACATAAAAATCCAATCTCGAAAAATAAAGTTAAATTTGAATGCAACTTTATGTTTTTAATCATATCCTAAACATAAAATATTTTAAAAGTATGATTTATAGAATACTTATTTCCTTAAGAAAATTTCAAATGATCCATCAGTGACAAAGCAAGGTACTGCAAAATCAGAAATCCTTTGAAAGATATAGTTTTTTTTTTAATTCATGAAACACATTAAAATAATAAGTAGAGAACAGAGAAATTGATCTAATCTGATGCCACCTTCTCAGGTTTCATTAAAATACAAATTAAAAGTTTCTAAATAACAGCTATATCCTTAATAAAATTACAAAAGCCTGAGATCATCCAAGGAGCAAAACATGTTCTCTAAGTATATCAGACAATGGGAGAGGTCCACAGTTCAGATGAAAGAGGATCATTTTATCTGGTAACTCTCTGAGCATTTTGTGTGTACATGTTTTTAAGGCTTCTCCGAGATAAACACACCCAGTAATATATGCAAATATACAAAAGAAGTCAAACCCTAAAAGAACACACTAAATTCATTTTTTTATAATGATCTAAAATAAGAATCATGACATCCACAGCAGGCGTTTCTTCAGAGTCTATAGCTAGACATTTGCCACAAAAGATTTTCTGTCTGACACCATCTACAAACCATAAGGCAAAATAAATACGGGTTTTTCCTGTGGAAAAAAAAAAAGAAGAAGAAAAAAAACCCTGTGTTCAGTCTTTTAAAAAATAATAGTTATGAGCACGGACTCTAGAAGCCGCCTGCCTGAGTTCAAACCACAGCTCTACCCTTACTAGTTGCCTGACCTTGGTCAAGTCTCTTAGCCTCTTTGTGCCTCAGCTTCTTCATGTGTAAATACCCATACTTCATTGGTTGCTTTGAAGATTAAATGAACTAGTAAGTGTAAAATCTTAATACAGTGTCTGGTACGTAGTAAGTACCATACAAGTATTATTAGTTAGTAAGAAAAATAATTATATATATATATAAATATAAATATATATATAAATATATAAAATATATTTTCGTGCAAGGATCTGGTAGTAGAACCATAACCTTAACCTTGACTATCTTTGTAGGGCTTCTATACTCCAGTGTGAAAAAATATGAGTTCCTAACAAGACAGACGTACATAATGTTGAAAATATTTTGGACAGCCCTAATTTGTTCCTCTGGTCAATATTTATATCGCAGCCCACTGGAATTGAACAAGCTGCGGCAGCGGAAGAGAGCAGAACACTCTCTCCAACTGCAAAAATAACATACACAAGAGCCACTTCTGATCAAGTGATCCAGGTGGACTCGATTCTATCCCTCCTGCCAAGGCCTCTGACGGCACAGGGGAGGGGCACAGGGCCCTACGTTCTAAATGCAGTCATCCAAACCAACCAAATTATTTTTTGACAAGGGATTTGGAGATGAGTGTCGGCTTGTTCGCTAGAGGAATGGCAGCTAGAAGCAGCTTCTGTTAAAGGCAGCTTCCACAGACATTCTAAAGTCGAAGTCTATATGACAGCATTTCCCACAGAATTCAAGGCAAAAGTTCAGGGTGGTATAAGAGGGCTTGCAGAATTCACCCTGAGAAGGTCAACCTCAAGGTCTTGTCCTCAGCTCCAAGCTCATGTGATAGGAAAACCTACTCAGTTTTTCACTACATAACCCATTCTAGAAACCATTGGAAAAGATGTTACTGTAAAATGAACAATTTTTAACAGATATGCTTGAGATGGAATTGTACACATTTGTCTACTCATTTCAGACGACATGAAAAGAACCTACCTTCAGCCATTAAAGTCTTATCATCTATAGAAATCAATTTAATTCAACTAATTCAACGGATACACTTTTCTCACCTTCCTCACACCTCACAATCCACACTTGGGTTTGAACTGTCAGTTCATTTAGGGCATGGCCATTACAGACTTCCTCAATACTTTCCCCCAAACGGACTTGAGGACACACAGTATTTATGCATTTCAAGACAGGCACCCTTCTGTGGTCAAACATCTCTAAACCTCACCATTTAGTCCATTGCTATTAGCTCTACCAGAGAAGCAAATTAATAATTACTGTGGGCTGGAGAAAAAGACTTCCAATCACAATCCAGTTTGTCTCCTAAGGTTAAAAGCTAACCAAAGTGTGACGCCTGCCCTGTGAATCTAAGTGCCTCTCCTAATGAGTAAGGAGTAGGCGGAAATTACAGGTTACTACCGATATGTGATACAAAAAGCAGCACGTTCAAGCTAGATGATGTCTTATAAAACTAGTTATTAACCAAAGAGTAATTAATGAAACCTTTGACTAAACTGATATTCTTGTTTCTCTATGTCCTTATTGATAACATGGAACTGTGTGAATATGTCTAATGTAGATTAATATTTTAAATGTATCTAATCCTTAGGCCTCATGCTTCCACAGTAATCTTTTGCATTTTGTTGCATATAATCCTTTTCCCACAGTTCTAATTTTAGATATAGTTAGTCCACTCGAATTAATCTTTTCCCATATAAAGACTGGTCACAGCTAAGATCTAATAGTTTCTCCTTAATCTTTTTTTTCCCCTCATGGAGAAACATATGGATTATGTTATTAACTCTTCCTTTTACTCTCACTTTTTATTTTGAAATTACCAACCAACACGTAGGGAAAGGGTGTCCTTCCCCTCTTGTTCCCAGAGCTAAAGAATCACAGTAACATCCAGTTTGCAACTCAACAGCATCCTTAGGAATGGGTTACATCGTGGTGACCTTTATTATTTTTTTTAAAACAGGGTGGTTTCAGGGAAAATGTATACGTCCAGTATCAAAGCAAATCTTTGAGGCTAAAAACTCTGAATCTAGACTAAGGGACAGACTTAACGTTAAGCTTTTTTTTCTTTTTTTAAATTAATTTATTTATTTTGGCTGCGTTGGGTCTTCGTTGCAGCGCGTGGGCTTTCTCTAGTTGTGGCGAGCGGGGGCTACTCCTCGTTGCGGTGCACGGGCTTCTCATTGCAGTGGCTTCTCTTGTTGCAGAGCACAGGCTTCAGTAGCTGTGGCACGCGGGCTCAGTAGTTGTGGCTCGCAGGCTCTAGAACGCAGGCTCAGTAGTTGTGGCGCACGGGCTTAGTTGCTCCGCGGCATGTGGGATCTTCCCGGACCAGGGCTCGAACCCATGTCCCCTGCATTGGCAGGCAGATTCTTAACCACTGCACCACCTGGGAAGTCTCTAAGCTTTTAAAATAGTCTGCATTTTTCTAAGTTTGCAGAAGAGCTATTTTACGGAAAATTCTGCCACTGGATATGCTGTAGATAGAAACATCAAAAGGCAAAGTCATTTTCACTTGGGTGCATAAACTGTGATAAGCTCAGACTCAATTTCTTGGCTTCTTAAAGCTTTTGTTTGCTTTATTTTGCACGGTGGTCTCTGAAGCTAAGAAAGTTGTCTGTCTCCAGTTGTGTCAAATAGGCTCAAGTATTAATGGCTCAGTGGGACTTACCAGAGCCCAGGTACAATTTAAAATGTTAAAGACTCCTTATGTTTGCGTAAATAATCCGACCTTTGAAGCCTTAGAAACCTGGCTCGGCCACTTTACAACATAACGTGTCTTTCCCTTGATTCTAATGGTAAGTAAGTTCCAATGTTCTTCTGAAATCAATCAGAAATATTCTTCAGCTGCCGATCATGACTAGTTTACCACTTCTAAAGGGAAAAAGAGGTGACAGGCTATGTAGACTCTGGAGGTGAAGGGAAAGCCTCTATTTTTATGTATTAGCCACTGATTTACTTATGTTGATAGAGACTCAATACGGCAAAGCAAAAAGTAGTTTTCCAGATAGACTTTATGTAATGAATTGACTTTGTTTCCTCAAAGTGGCATCTAGACAAGTTTTATAAAACAAAACAAAATTTAGAAAATATACTAGAGGTATCTGTACTTAAAAGGTGCTGAGGCTGGGACTTCCCTGGTGGCGCAGTGGTTAAGAATCCACCTGCCAATGCAGGAGACACGGATTCGAGCCTTGGTCCGGGAAGATCCCACAGGCCGCGGAGCAACTAAGCCCGCGCGCCACAACTACTGAAGCCCAAGTGCCTAGAGCCCATGCTCCACAACAAGAGAAGCCACCACAATGAGAAGCCCGGTCACCGCAACGAAGAGTAGCCCCGTCTCGCTGCAACTAGAGAAAGCCCGCGTGCAGCAACGAAGACCTAAGGCAGCCAAAAATAAATAAATAAATAAATAAATTTATTTTAAAAAAAAGGTGCTGGGCTTCCCTGGTGGCGCAGTGGTTGAGAGTCTGCCTGCCAATGCAGGGGACACGGGTTCGAGCCCTGGTCTGGGAAGATCCCACATGCCGTGGAGCAACTAGGCCCGTGAGCAACAACTACTGAGCCTGCGCGTCTGGAGCCTGTGCTCCGCAACAAGAGAGGCCACGATAGTGAGAGGCCCGCGCACCGCGATGAAGAGTGGCCCCCGCTTGCCGCAACTAGAGAAGGCCCCCGCACAGAAACGAAGACCCAACACAGCCAAAAAAAATAAAAATTAATTAATTAATTAATTAATTAAAAAAAAAAAAAGACCATGGGTTCAAGTCCCAATCTGGGTTTTAAAAAAAAAAAAAAAAAGGTGCTGAAGCTAAAGATTTATCTAAAGCAAAACACTTTGGTGACAGGAATAATCAACCTTCCTCCAAGAGGAATCCATTTAGGAAAACCATTTGTAAAACTCAAAGTATCATCATTTCTTAAAGCACAGCAATATTTAACTAACTACTAAATAAATATCTACAAAGTACTTCAAGTGCTTAGAGTTTTGATCCCACTGATAAGGTTTGAGCTTCCCTGAAATACTTTTCCTCCTATCTCATCCTTGCACATACTTTCATATATTCTCTCTCTCATATGTAACTTTCATTCGGTCTTCTGTTTCTTAGTTCCTAAGTGTGATGGGTTCAGAGGACTCCCCTCTCTGGCCATGGACAAAAAAGCACAGCACATCCACCCCATCAGAAGACTCATGTTTGACGGCCGGTATTAGTCCTCGTAATTTAGATCTGAGTGAGATGAAGCATTTACAGAGTAAAAAAAATTTAAATTTAATTTCGTGGAGCAACATTGTTAAAGGATGGCTGATTTCTTTTTGTGGAGCCAGGCACTGCATAGACCCTCTGAATAATGAAATGAAGATGGGGAGAGAACTCACTTATAAATTAAAAAAGGGAGAAATGGACAGGGGGGGAAAAAATCTTTGTAAGGTTTTTGGAATAGAGCAACGTGAGGTCGTTTTTATTCAGCCTCAAGACAAATAAACACTCGTTGTGTCACTTTTCACTGCAAACCCCAAAGTGAATAAGGTTTGAGATGCAAATCCCTAAGGTTTACTCCAGTTTTTAGGAAAAACCCTGTCAGATTTTCCTCCAACATTTCTGAACATTTACCAATAACTATTTATTCATTTTCTCTCTTCTCAAACTTCTAACTTGAGCAGTCAAAATGCTTTTCCTTCCAACAGACCACACTTTATCCCTTTCTCTGAGGTTTTTAACCATCACACTTTCTGCCTTTTCTCTCCAGAGGTTCTATGAGGCTTCCTGTACATCTAACCTTCATCCACCACTGTGCACACTGCCATGTATTGATACGTCAGCATCTTGAACAGAGAGCTAAAAAAACGACTGCTACTCTGAAACAATGCTCAAGATCCTACCTTCTTGATTAGCCCCTAAATGTACCCAAGACCAAGCCCATATAGATTTATTTTTACAGCTCCTCGCAGGTGCCGAGGGCAGCACTCTGTCCCTGATGCATGATGCAGCCCCCTTCAACTGCACTGACCAGGCCTGGTGGGAAAGTCTCTAGGAAGGAAAAACACTCAGACGTTTCCAAGTCTCTCTTAATCTGGAGACAAATAATAACCATTAGGAAGTGCTCTCTCAAAAGCCTTGGGAACCCTGCACAAGTTATCCCTGAGAAACACAATAAAATCTAGATGAAAGAACAGAAGCCAACAGCTATCACAAAACAGAAGCCCAGGCACTTCTTTAAAAAGGAGAGCAACCAGGAAGGTGGATTTAACATTTAGACTATCTAGGCTACCAGGCCTATTTCCAACTCTAATTAGTCTTGAGCTGACCCTTCTTCATAGTCCTCTAGCTGGTAAACTTAAACTCCTAGAGCATATAGATTACACCTTGTCCTTACTACAGAAAAGCCCATGATGCAGGCGGCAGAGCCTTGAACAACCTGGAATTCCATGATTAGGGTCATGAACAGAGTAACTTTTGTCCGGCATCCGAAAATCCCACAAAAGCCAAGTCTCACCAGGCAGATACCCAGTCTGCAAATGCCCTACATCCAAAGCAAACAGTCAAGAGTCTATAATGCAGAAGAGGCAAATTCTTCCAAAAGAAATGATTCATAGAAATTAATCATTCTCTAATGTTCTTTAATTAAAGAAACTGGACAACGACTTTGGTTTTTTTAATTAAGCCCAACTTTGGCTTAATTTTTCAATATCCTGAAGTTTTGACGTTCAATTCGTATAGATTCTATTAAAAGACACTCCAACTCATATCAGAACAGAAATTAATATTAATATATATAAACTGATACATACTCAATAAAAGGAACATTTTTTTTTACAAAATAAAAGCTATTAAATGTGTATATTTAGAAACAATAAAGAATTCACCATGAAATATGTATCGGTAATCACATGGCTTTATTTCCTCTTATTTGTCCTTCACAAGAATCCAAATTATATTATACATATACACTTACTCATACACAAGGCAAACCAACTGATCATATCACTCCTATGTAGAGGAGAATGTATAAGTTTTAAAGAGGCAACACCATAATTCAATTTAATGTACCCTTTTAAAAATAATAATAATAATAATAATAGTTATAATTAGACCATAATATGCATTGTAAAAACAACTACTACAAAATTACAAATACTAAAGAAACCCTAATCTCCAATAGACTTACCAACTACTTAAAGGGGCCTCTCTCTTTAATGCTAGACCTCGTAGCCATCTCCCTACCTTCCCACGCATGCTGTCTTTTCCTGTCCAGCCAGCCTCTCCTCTTCCACGCTTCTCATTCACCGCCTCTACACACACCATCCCACTGTAATGACTCTGACAAAAAGCCAGGAGCCTCCAGTTGCCAAATCCCAGGGCACTGCTTGGCCCTTATCCTGCTGCATGTGATACTACGCTCTCCTTAGTTTTCGATATACCACTCTCCTGGTCCTCCTCACCAATTGGACTATTCCTTCTTTACCTCTTTCTGAGGCTCTCCTCCTCTAAAAATACACTGAATGTTGTTTTCCAAGGTTCCTGACCTCCTTCTCTTTTTTCATGTTATACACCCTTCGCCAATTTCATCCACTCTGGAGTTTTAGCCATCTTCGATGTCTCTGCCTACAGCTCAGAACTTTGGGCTAAATTCTAGGGCCTGTATATCCAAATGACTGCTGGACATCCCTTCAGGATGGACCATAATCTCTTTAAACTCTGCCAGTCCAAAGATGAACTGATCATCTTCTCTCCAAAACCTAAGGCATTTCATATACTGGGTGACGATGCCATTAGCCAAGCCAGAAACCTAGAAGTCATCTCTATTGCTCTCGATAATCCCTGTCTACTCAATGAATTACTTCCTCGATCTTTTTTGAAAATGGTTTCATGTCTCCATCTCTGCCTAACACTCTCCTGCTTCAAGCTCTTCAACATCTCCTGCTGGTGTATTCAATAATCTCCTAACTGACCTCCCTGCCTCCAATCCTTGTCTCAAACCCACCCTTCACGTGGTGGACAGAATGCTTTATCTCAAGTTGGCTGGCCACGTCACTCCCTTGTTTACAACCCTTGAATGGTTTCTCTTCACCTATATCATCGGATTTAAGCTCTTGAGCATGGCATATAAGGCCCTCTGCCTCCTAATACCTGCCTATCTTACCAGCCTCCTCTCCCACCATTTTCTACCCTGAAACTTCTGTCTCAACAACACTAAGCAACTCGCAATTCTGTGCTGATGCCCTGTGTTTCACACCTCCATCCTTCATTCGCCCAAATACTCTTCAAGCTCCTCCAGGGCACAGGCGGTAGTTCAGCTGCAGTTATCACTTCAGTGCTTAGCCCGGCATCTGGCTCATTAAAGGTGCCCTGTGAATGGTCAGGGATAAATAATGGAAGACAGTGTATGGCAAGTCCAAAATGAATGACACTGATCGAAAGCGTTGAAGGAATTTGGACTCATGTTGAAAGTCACTGCAACGGGGTCTACACATGCTGAATACTTTCCACACAAGAAGTACAAGAGAGCCTGCAAAAGCTCGACTCCTCCTTACGACACCTACCACACACCTAGAGTCATGCTCTATTTTTTTTTTTTTAAGAGAAAACATGTTGGCTACTCTCTGAGCCTGCCATCACGAGGCACAGAAGTGGGCATCTTGGTGATGTGCTAATAATAACAGCTGACATTTATAGAATGTTTATCGTGTATCTCGAACTTTACTGAAAATTCTACATGAATTATACCTCTCAGTCTTCACACCAGCACTGCGAGGATGGAACTACTGTTATCCCGGCTTTACAGGTTGGGAAATTGAGGGCCAGATATTAAGTAACTTCATTCAAGGCACAGAGATTTACAATTAAGGTTACTGTTCAGCAGAACGCAAGCCAAGCCTCCATATATATTTCACTTAGTTTCCAAAATTATATGTGTGTATCGACAGCTGACCCTGAATGAAAAGTCAAAAGAATGTATTGTGTCATCAACCCTTTGAGCCACTGCTCTCACCAAATAAAGTCACTTCACTAAATTACAGAATCATGCTTTCATCCAGTGCGTCACAGACAGTGTCATCAGCACATCAAGACTTAAGTGACAAGAGAGACGGCTTTTCTCCCCTTTCCCTGTGCCCTGACTCTCTTTCGCCCCCTCATCTGTCCATATTCCTCTCTGGTTTGCTCCAAACTTCTCCTCCCACCTTTGATTACGGAAGCTGCTTTAGAACATGTAAGAGGCAAGATCTCGTCTCCATAAAAACAGAACGCTCATCACCCTGAGGAGGTACAGAAGCCAAAAATATTCATAAAGAAGGATTTAGATAAATTCATGGGCGAGAGAACTCTGGTGGTTTATAAAAAGGGAAAGATGGAGAGGGAAGTATGGAACTCAGAGAGGAAACCTTATACCAAGGGACAGCCATGCTTGGCTCTGCAATTAATTAAGGTATATATGGAGCACCTACTCCGTCCAAAGCACTATTCTGGGCCCAGAAGACAGCAGGGAATAAAAGAGACAAAAATCCCTGCCTTTCTGGAGTTTCAAGCTCTGACCACTAGTCGTTCCTGTTAGGAAGCATCTGTGCACCTCAGCAACCGGGTCTGTGGAGCAGAGGCTGACCCTAACCTTGAAGACCTGGCGCTCTTGGAAAACCCTCTCTCTCCGTGTGCTGTCAAAAAAAGGGGCATTTTATACCTAATAGTCTGTGCAACTATACTTCAATAATAATAATAGTCAGGTGCACACACACAGGCTCTCATCAGGCACTGCTCCAAAGGCAGCTATGCTAGTCCTTTAGATTTGTGCTGAAGCCCAAATAAGATTTTGACTTTGGCAATCTGGTAGAGGAACAAATTGATAAAAGTAGACGGTACATTTTGAGAACAGCCATGGCTATCAGGCCACACACAGGAGCAACCCAGAGCTGACCCCTAGCAACCCAGAACCGGCACCGTGCCCTTATGGTCAGGCTGAGTGGAAAAAGCCAGTCAGGGAATAAATGGTGAAGAGTAGCATCTGGGTGCGGACCTTCAAGATTTCCCTTCAACCATGTTCCACAGCACAAGTAAATAGTCTTCCAAAGTCCTAAACCCATCATTCTCCTCCTCGGACCAACACTGAGAAGTAGTTAGACACAGTTGTTAGTCACACATACGCTGGAGGAATATTGTCTGGGTTTGAATTCCTGTCCTACCACTCATTAACCTTGGGAAGTAGTCAAAGCCTGGGACTCAGTAGCCTCAGCTTTTAAATGGAAACAATAATTACCACAGCCTCACAGGATGGTTGTGAAAATTAAGAGAGATGATAACATGTAAAGCATTTAAAACAGTGTCTGGCACTCAGGAAACGCGAGCTGTTACTATTATTACTCTTTCCATCAATAGGATCATGGAGGCCCCCTTCCAGGTCATGGCAAATTCTGGAAGCTACGTAGTTGTTATATAAATGAATAGCTTAGAAGCATGAGTTGTTCCATTCTGAGGTAAAACAAAAATCCAACCAAATTTCTAAACACACACACACAAACGCATATACACACACAAGTCTTACGCATGCCTTCTTTCTCCAAGTGAGACAATTATTTTTTTTATCTTTCTTTCTTAATAACTGCCCCCGGCCCTCTGGAAGGACAGGCTGAGACTCTGTCTGCCAGAGAGCTGAAACAAATAAAAAAGAAAATGGGAACAAGAGCAGTTTTCAGGCTGACGGCCAATCAGTATAGCAACTAAAAGAGCCAAAGCATACGTGGTCATTTACAATCAACACACCCTAATATTTGTTACTATTCTAATGAATATGCAATGATGGAAAGGTCACCAGTAATACATCTAAGCCGGTGTTAGCTGAAGCACAGACACAAGAAACAGGTGAGAAAAAATTAACTTAGGAAAAAACCTGTCTGCAAACTTAAAACCAAGAAGGTTAAGGTTTTTGGTGTGTTTTAGGGATTTTTGCTTTGTAGTGTTTTGTTGCTTAATTGTGGCATGGGATAAGACGTTTATCAGTGTATCACAGCAATCGAATCACCCGTGTAAATCCCAAGCCTAAAACAAACATTAGACTCAACCAAGTTCATTTCTTGCCCTTTTAATTTGATTGGAGTGACTTTTATCTTTCACCTTGGAATTATAAAACAATATGAGTTGTTAGCAAAGCAATCTGAATGTGACTTAATTCTGGGGCCTTCTCCTGGTTTTTTTCATATGCTTGTCAAAACTACTCAGACAGAACCAGAGAGAAAATATGCTTTTGCCCAAAGAAGAAGATGCAGAGGACAGAAAAAATGACTTTGTACCCAAGAATCTGCTGGTGTATTCCACCTAAAAAGCTTTTTGTTATTTTTCTTGCTTTGTTGAGATGATCCAAGCACTCTAATTTATGAAATTCTTTACTTAGAAAATGTGCCGGTAAACCTACTACAAAGTAAACATCGTTAGAACTGAAGAAACAATATCTACATTTACAGACTGTGTCCTCCTTGTTTGCATAGTTTGAGTTGTATAAATCGGCCCACTGCTCATCCTCATAATTGTATCTGCCCAAATGCATATTTCTAAAGGAAATTCAGCTAAAATACTGTAATAAAGTATTACATTGTTTGAGATAGTCTACCAGTAAGAAATTAAGAGTCTAAAAGAATCACCCTGAGGGTCACCTACACATACCTGCTACAAAGGCCTGTAAACTGAAGTTTGTACAATGACTTTCAAAAACTGATTAAGATCCCGGGATGTTATTTGGCCTTAGTAAAGGAAGGATAATGATTTGTAAATTTACAAATCATTAAGAAATGGTACAAAAAAGGACACATTAGTTTTGCTATTAGATGGCAGATGGATACGTGCTGATTGAAAGACGAGAGAAAAATGGCTTCAACCAACTAGAAAAACAAAGTTGGGTTTTCCAGCCACATTTTAAGACTCCAGCCCTGAAGTTTAGCACTCATGCCATAATTAATAAGGACGTGATGAAATATCTCAGCCAATATTACAGTTCAGGTCCATTCAAGAAATAGCTGTGGAGTTCCTCCTATACAACAGGCTCAATCTCTGCTTTAAAGAAGGTCGTCACACAGTGTTGGCCACTCACCCATAAAAGCTATACAGGACAAGGACCACTCATATATATGGTGCTAGGAGAGCATGATGAGGGAAGGAGGGGCCCAGGGTTCTAAACAGAGAGGACCAGCTGAATTAGGAAACAATTCTTCACATCCTGCTGACTTGCCGAATTTTACACACCCTATTTCCAAGCAGGGCACGTGCACATATGCATTAAATTTATAAACTACCATCTGTTAGACAAAACCCTTCAGTCAGTTCAGTGAACGTTGAGATCTCTTTTGTTTCTGTTTCTACCTGGTGGGAACCTCTAGGTAGCCTGAAAGAAGGACGCAGATACTCCTAGGCTTTCAGGTAGTACCAGCATGGCTACACAAAGTTGCTAAACACTTGAATTTTAGAAATATTTCCTTCCTACTGTAAAGTGTCCTTACAAATCAGTGGAATCAAACCATGAGTTTTGTGGTCCTAGGAGACTCAGTGATTTGCTTAAGGTTATATAGTTTGTTGGGGAAAAGCCTGAACTAGACCTGATTTTCTGGCTCTCCATGTAATGTTCTTTGAGTTAGAACAAACTGCACCCCAATCGCGGGGATGGGAGCCAGAGATAGAGGATAGTGGGAGCATTTGTTATATTTGACAGTCAGAAATTCTGTCTGTATTATACACAGAACAGAGATTATACAGCCACCCAGAGGAAGTTACCGGCTTGGTGCTGGTTGAACCTGGGAACCCTCCAGGGCAGGGCAGGAGAAAAACAGGGAAAACCCTGACAGCGGCAGACCTCCACCGCTGAGACCAAAGGCTGGCGTGTTCACTTGCGCCCGACACCCACCACCCAGACAGCACGGGACAGAGCCCTCGTCAGGGGAAGGATGGGACTCTCTGGGTAAGGGGTTAGAGGGAGGAGACCCTCTCAAGAGGTGGCCTCGCTTCCCCCCCTGCAGGACCACAAGCTGCGAGAAGGACCCAGGAAAGAGGCGGAAGGTGCCTGGGAATTTGTGCAGAACCAAAAAGATGTGTCAGTAGGGAACAAGCCACGAAGGAAAGTCAGAATGGGATTTCCACGAGGCTTTCCATGTATCTCCAAGACACGTGCAGAAACGTTCCCTCTCACTATTTCAAAAAGCAATGAAGGGTCCACGTCCAAACGTCTCCCGGCGGTCCTTGCCCTTCTTTACCTCATTTCCCCCCTTTCTGTCTAGCTCTCTTCCCAGAGCCCCTCTCCTCCATCTCCACTGGTGGTGACAGTGGGGCAAGAACATCTGCAGTCGCCCACTGCTCCCAGCACCAGGCCAGAGGCTGAGAAGCAGCAAAGGAGAAGGTTCTTTGGGTCATCTGCCTCCAGCCTCCTCTCAGGAACGAGACCTCTGGGTGTCCCCCAGTCTCCTGAATTCATGAATGCTCTCTCTGATTTCTATGACATCAGAGATGTCACCACTTCCACATGCTTCTCTTAATAAGAAAGGTTCAGGAGTTCCCTGGCGGTCCAGCGGTTAAGACTCCGTGCTTCCACTGCAGGGGGCACCGGTTCGATCCCTGGTCAGGGAACTAAGATCCCGCAAGCTGCGCGGGGCGGCCAAACAAAACAAACAAACAAACAAAAATCTACTTTAAAAAAAAAAAAGGACCATCCTTCTAAAGGCACAGTGGTCATGAGACTGTTCAGCACTTGGGCAAAAGGGTTTTGTTTACCTACCGTAAGGAGCGGCCAAGGTGGGTCCCACGCCAGTGTAACCATCGCCCCTGTTCTCGGGCTTGTCCCCACCCTGCAGCTTGTCCCTGACCTCTTAGCATCACGCATGCGTCACTAATAACAAGCTTAGGAAAGGGAAAAGGAGGAGAGCCGCACTCTCTACGAACGCCTGTGTTCCCTGGTCCTTCTCTCCCAGAAGAATAGAGTTAATCAAGCAAGAGACTCAGTAAAAATAAGAAAAAGAGACGTTCTTATTCATGTATTGACACTCGCCACAAAGTCTGGCCTATCTCAACGCGTCGCTTTCCTTTCGCATCTACCCGGTCCCCTCATAGGACCAAAAAAAAAAAAAGAAGGAAAAACAAAGGTGACTTCCAGTTAACGATGCTCCTCACAGCTGTGCAGTCAAGAGGAGGAAAAACACCTTTTCTAACTTCCTCTGGCACTAACTGAAAACTCTGGACTTTGGGGAGGCTATTAGAAAAAGGTTAAATATGAGACTCGATAATGACATACCAGGGGACTCATGTCAGGGTTGTTTGAACACTATTCAGAAGCAATTGCTGTCGAGAGCTGGCGACCACTTTAAAGAGCTCTGGAAGAGCGGCGACGTCTGCAAGTAGATGCCTCTGTGGTGCCCTGGGAAGAGTAGGCTAAAGACTTCTTATTTTGCACAAACATCCTTGAAAATATTCATTCTCCATTCTTTAATTCAAAGATTACTAGATACTCATATCCGGTAATTCTTTCCCACACGTGGCATATTTTCTTGTATTGTTCTTTGTTTAATTTTCGTTTTACAAAGACACGGCTTTATGTATGCACCAGTACCCTCCCCTTTCTTTCACTGCTATAGCGTTTCTGGTCCATATCTTTAGACTTCATATTTCATTTACGCTAAACAAATCTGTCAATTATTTAATATCATCAGCAAGCATTTACTTCAAAAGTCATATTGGTATAACTTAAAAACGAGTATGCAACCCTTTCCTGCCCCTAAAGCTAGATCATTCCCCCTTATAAAACTTGTAGTTTTACCCAAAGCACTTTGTACTATCAATTACAGGGTTATGAACAACCAGCCACTAACGCTACCTGATTGGCTTACCGTCCCCTGGTGCTTTATAAGGATAACTAGGTAGTATATAATTACACAGTCCCCACAAGATACTTATAATTGAATCACAGGGCATTTTGTGAATGTTTGGGGCAACAATTAGAGGACCACAAAGTGACAGTATTTCTAACTCTCGCCAGCTAGAATGTAAATGAAGCACCCTAAAATTCAATTATAAGAGTCCTTTAGGTATTAAATAATTATAATACAAATCACATTGGGGGGGGCAAGTTTTTTTTTTAATTGAACTGTCCCCATAACCCCTGAAGATTTTTATTTCCTAAGTGTAAAACAACACAGCTGGATTTTCAGATTCACGGTTCTTCATCCAACCGGAAAAGCTGTACCAAATGTAGAAGGTCAATAGCCTGTTTCTACTTTTGCTTTGCCACCCACTCATTTGGTGAGTGAGCTGAGTCTCACTGTAGCTCTACTTATCCCATAAGGGCACTGCATAATTAGAATATCTAATGTTATTGTGCAAATATAAAATGGCCAAAAAGATATTTACAAACTTAATTCAATGGAAACAAGGATACTTCGTCTAGCCAAATGTTCACCTATTCTTAACACCCCAAAATGTCTTATCATTTCTTACCCTCACCTTCTTCCTCTTGTCTCCTGCTTTCCTTTCTAGCTCATTCTTTTTCCCCTATTCGTCCCTTCCAACTTCTCTACCAGCTGTCCCTTGAGGGAGGCTGTGACAGTTGTAGCAAAACCTCCAGAGTAGCTGTGGGTAGCTCCACGGTGCTCAGGACAAGGAAGAGGAAGAGTCAAGTGTAGGTCTTTTTTAGTCATTATCTTCTTGCTTCCATATCTTAAAGGGAGAGAAGGTTAAGACTGCTCCCCTAACTCAGGAAACTCAGGAAGTTAAAAGCCGAAATACTTCTCCCTTGACTATGACTTGTGAAAACACCCCATCAAGGGAAGGTTGGCAGGATGTTCACACCATCAAGGAGCTCCTACAACCAACCCAGCAAGTAAACAGCAAACAGCACCCCACTCATTCCTCGGGATGCTCTGCATCACATCCAGGGCACAGGCATCCACTCTTCCAGGCCCCGAATGCTATGGCAAGTGCCTCCCCACTTATACCAGATTTATAGCAGATCGATTTTCTTCCATTTAGAAACATTTTTTTCAAGGCCAGTGAACACAAATATAAAACTAAAGGCCTGAAAAAATATCAGTTCCCCCAGAAGAGCGTTCAGATGTAATCTCTGATTAGTCATTAGTAGAACATCACAGAAATAAATAAATATACATACACATACATATGTATATTTTTTCCCAGTAGATTCGGCCTTGGAATGACATTTGTTCACGAGAAAAAGAAATTCACTCATTCCAGCTTCAGAATACAAGCTTTATGGGTGTTCTGCAAAAAAAAAAAAATCCCATAGAGATCAAGAATATGGTGACATTTGGTGCTCCTCAATCGTCGTATCACCCCCCCCCCACCCCCCCTGTTTTCTCCTTTCAGCTCCTGAAATAAAAATATTCTCAGGCAGGCAGCACAATAGCACAGGCTACCGCCCTTCCTCATGGAGTGCGATTCTCTCTGAGACTCGCCTTCTGCTATGTTTGCAGGAACGACTCTCCCAGGACCGTGCGGCCCTTCTGGGTCTTCCCTTGCGCTTTGGAGTCAAGACGAGAGGAACCAGAATGAGTGACCCTGACTCCGTAGAGGCTGGCGTCATAAAGGCTTCAAGGATGATGGCACAACTCCGGCCGACGTGGGGCACATTTGCGGGGCGGCCAAGGAGACCCCTCTGAGGAAAGTGAAGTTAATTAGTCTTTTTATGCACACACACATGCCAGCTTCACACATTTAAAAAAAAGACCCATGCTAAGCAAAGGGCTTATTTTAGCAACGTCTTTTAAAAACTAGATAGACGGGCACACGCGCTCCCTGGGAGCAGCAACCACTAGCCCTAACGTACTTGCTGGCTTTAGCTATTCTAGCCTTAAGAATGAAGAGGGAATGTGCAAAGTGCATCTGAAAAGCATTAAACACAAAACAAAACAATGGTTACTCGCAAGAAGAAGTGAGCCCCCGGTGAAGTAATGCATCCCTAATAATTCACTGGCATTCCTGCAGAAAATTTTCCTTTGGTAATGGAGCCACTGGGCTGCCATGGAGAAAAAAGATCCCAGTTTCTCCTTGCGGAACAAATGATCTGATTAGTGACCAAAGGAAGGAGGCGTGAACGCTCCCCAAGCCTGAGCTTTTCCGCGTGGCCTGAGTCAGCCCCCGTACAGCACGGCTGGCCTGGAGCCAAGAGCCCTCCTGCCAAGGAGACCATAAGTTTCTGAAGAGCCACCACAGGCCCGGTGCTGGGAGAGTCACCCAGACAAAAGCGAGCCACCGAGTTCAACAACTGGCTTGCAAGGCAGCATATGCTCCGCCATATTGTCCTGCTGCAGCACGGGGGCCTGTGCGCGGGGTTCCCGCGTGCTGCACAGCTGTCAGCCCGGGAGCTGTTGTATCATTATTTTCACTGTTTTATTACTTTTCTGGGAATTCAAATCAGTGTAACCGCGCGTGATGCACCGGGTGAAAAATGGTGTCTCCCTCCCCCTCCTCCTTCAACCTAATGAATTGCCTTTTTTCATATCAAAGAGTAATGAGCACCAAACCACATAATATTTATTCATGGAACAAAAGACAGAGGAATGGAGCGGGTGGGGGAAGCAGAGGCAGCTCCTGGGTGTGGAGAGGAGAAAAGCTGCACATTTTAAAGGCGCTCTTCACGCTGATCCCCAGTGAAGATTCCCTGCGCAGGGAAATGCACACCTTTCCACTCTCCCCACTCCCTCCTAGCCCACCTTCAAGCTAGTCCTGGGTCAATGCTTAGAGATCCTGCAGCTGAGGGCTGACAGTGACCTAACGGAACTCACCCCATAGACTGGACCCTGAACTGTCTCAACATTTTCTTTCTCAGTGGAACTCCCCTACAAAGCCTTCTCTCCACTCCTATGAGCATTAAACCAGTATATCTCAGAACGTTCTAGATAGATCCCTTTTTTCCGTATCATCATGACCTCCATTGTGGATGAGGGCATGATTTAGCCCAGGGAGGAAGCTCTGTAGGAATAAAGGCTACACGGGAGCCTTATTTGCTCATTTCTCTTATTTAGATGTTGCGAATTTTACCCCGCCCCCTTCCCTTTTTGACATAGTCAACCTCTCACACTCTGTTCCACACATTTTCTTTTTAATCCAGAAAAGAGAAAATAATGTACGATAGTTGGAATAATTTAATCCAACCAATGAAAAAGAATACATATATTATTATATGCATATATATAACTGAATCACTGAAACTAACACAACATTGTAAATTAACTATACTTCAATTTTAAAATGGTTAAAAAAAATGCTATGCTGGGATCACTAATCATTAGAGAAATGCAAATCAAAACTACGATGAGATATCACCTCACACCGGTCAGAATGGCCATCATCAAAAAATCTACAAACAATAAATGTTGGAGAGGGTGTGGAGAAAAGGGAACTCTCTTGCACTGTTGGTGGGAATGTAAATTGATACAGCCACTATGGAGAACAGTATGGAGGTTCCTTAAAAAACTGAAAATAGAATTACCATATGACCCAGCAATCCCACTACTGGGCATGTACCCTGAGAATACCATAATTCAAAAAGAGTCATGTACCACAATGTTCATTGCAGCTCTATTTACAATAGCCAGGACATGCAAGCAACCTAAGTGTCCGTCGACAGATGAATGGATACAGAAGATGTGGCACATATATACAATGGAATATTACTCAGCCGTAAAAAGAAACGAAATTGAGTTATTTGCAGTGAGGTGGATGGACCTAGAGACTGTCATACAGAGTGAAGTAAATCAGAAAGAGAAAAACAAATGCCGTATGCTAACACATATATACGGAATCTAAAAAAAAAAAAAATGGTTCTGAAGAACCTAGGGGCAGGACAGGAATAAAGACGCAGATGTAGAGAATGGACTTGAGGACATAGGGAGGGGGAAGGGTAAGCTGGGACGAAGTGAGAGAGTGGCATGGACATATACACACTACCAAATGTAAAATAGATAGCTAGTGGGAAGCAGCCGCATAGCACAGGGAGATCAGCTCGGTGCTTTGTGACCACCTAGAGGGGTGGGATAGGGAGGGTGGGAGGGAGAGGCAAGAGGGAGCAGATATGGGGATATATGTTTATGTATAGCTGATTCACTTTGTTACACAGCAGAAACTAACACACCATTGTAAAGCAATTATACTCCAATAAAGATGTTAAAAAAAAATTTATGTTGGGAATAAAAACGTATTTTTTTAAACTATGAAAAATATTTAAATTCTTAAAAATCACACAGTAATCCACTTCTTCTTATAACCCGGGCCACCCAGATGGTTGTGAATTTTAACACCGAAGAATTTATCTGGATAATTTCCCTCAAACCCAGTAATGGAATCCTTTGCTTAAGCAACCCTCTTGCTTCCTCCTCTTACAGTCTCAGTTCTGTAAGTCTGTCAAAGCTAATTATCTCTCTTCTCAAATTTATTGCTCTTCAGTGTATCACGAACACACAGATTACGAAAAGTTGAAGAAAACAAGTGAAGTGTGCATTACACTGTGAAGGAAAAGACAGACATAAATAATTACTCAGCGTATCTACTCTCTCTTAATAGAGTAATGAAAATGGCATTAGGAAGAAAGGATGAGAATACCAAAGCCGGCCAATCCCCCGTCCCTCTTCCATATATGGTCGTCCCCGCCCCCATGAGCCAATACGAGAAACTCCAACACCATCACTTTAGGGTAGAGAGGGAAGCAAAATTCTTAGGTTGGCAGTCCTTTGACATTCCAGACCACAGATAAACACGGAGCCTACCAAACCAGTAACACAGACAACCTGCACCTCAGCAGAGGGAACAAAGACACGATTCTCCCAGGCACACACTATCATTAAGCTCCCTTCCTTGAAACTATTGTTACATATATCCAAGTGTTCCAACTGGAATCTCAGACCACAAACTTCAGGTTAAGAAAAGGCCCTTGAATGATTCATATCAGTCCTTTCAATCTAAGAACAGGATCAAACACTGAAGGAAAAAAAAAAAAAAAGCAACAGTCCATTTGAATTTCAATAGCCGGGGTGCCAGATTTCCCAGATCCCCAAAGTACCAGTTTATCCTACTTTGCCACCCTCCAAGTTACCATGACATGGTCCAAGTTCATCGTGGGCTCCAGACCTATTCCACTCTAACATATACAAACAACCTCCCCAAAAATATTTTTTTTGATATGGTTATCCAATGTTATGACAAACAGCTTTTTCAAATAGTCCTTCAATAGGTTCCGAGAAGTCAGCAGCATGAAATCCAAATCTCAAGTCATTGTTTCCGTGCTTCATGGAAGAAAACGAACGTGTTTTGAACATGTTTTTAAAAATCCAATAGCAGCTGCAAACCATTTAGGAATTCCCAGTTAAACTGCAAAAGACATTTTCAACCGTTTTAGCTACAACAACTTCTAAACTGAGAAAGTTGCTTCTTTATATAAACCACCTCTGTTTACCCAACACCAGAGGATCTCCCAGGAAAGGGCTACTGCAGGATGTGAACAGTAAGAGAATGTTACAACCAGGGAGGTGCTGATCTGCACACACCACTGTGAGGAAATACCTTAAGTGATTAAAGATAAACACCACCTGCATACTCTGCAAAGGCAGCCACTGCTGCAGACATATCTCTTGTCAAGGCGGCGGGAGGAAGGATGGACTGAAATGCCACCGTGGATTAGAACTGGGGACGAAAGGAGCCCAGAATAGAGGATGGGAGTGGGCCTAGGGGATGTATGTTTTACCCCCGCTGGGAACTCGCTTAGCCATTCTGAAGCCAAAACTCAAGGACCAACCATTAAAGCAGTTTTATTTCTTTTACTTAGTATCCAGAAAATTTGGTCCAGCTCTGACAAAATGTCCGATTTCTTTGCATAAATGCTAACGTTAACCTCCAGATATACCTCTGAATGAATTTATGTCCATCATTATTGAACTCTCTTCAAAAAAACAGGTCTGAAACACTTCCTTTTTGTAAGATATGTTTTTTAAAAACTCCATAATTGGACTAATCAAACTCCAAACTTGATTCTAAGCATTTATTACCTATTCCAAATCATCTCTGGACTCTTTCAAAGAGAAATAAGAAAATGCTTTTCAAAGGAATTAGCAATTAGAAGTTTACTGCAGCATAGCTGTAATCTCACCAGCCTTTGGAAAGCAGTTTTTATCTAATAACTATAATCAGATAGCTATGAAACAAGTAATATTCAAAACAGAGAACCATTTATCTGTCTACAATCATGTAAAGGTAAAATGTTATACTTGGGGCAAAATGCAAGGCAGCTGTCCGCCTTATACATATGTGGAAGTCATCCTTCAAAGAAGACATTCTAGTGCTAGAAATGAAAGAAACAGATCCAGGAAAAATCAGAAGCAAGCACAAAAAAAGTCAGATGACACTCCTCCGTAGACTAGCAAAAACTAAACTTCACTGTTTAAACTTGGCTGTCAGCAGAAGAGTCAAAGGTTGAAGCTGTATTGCGTGACCAGAGCAGCAACTTGAGGAACGTCTTCGTTGATCGTACTGGCTGGCCTAGTTGCAAGATTAGGAGCAAGGTTCTTATTTTATGTGCCCAACCAACTCTCGCTATGTAAGCTACTGAAGCAGAAGCTATCCAGCTGCCTTTAAACTGAAGCCCCCTCCCCTAAAGGCTGCACTGAGCACACAGCTGCATTTGCTTAGCAGGCCAAAGGGGTTTTTCCCACTAAGATGCTATGTAGTGCAGCTAAATGGCAGAAAATGGCTGCCGCTACTCAGTATCTAGGTCATCAGTTGAAGCAGAGCGCTTGGTTTATTGGAATCACTTGGGAGAGAATGACCTCTAAAGTTGACACCAATCACCTACATCTCCACCCTCGGTTTACTTCTGTTGTTCACATCACTGCCACCTACATTTTGTACAAGTTTCCAGGTCCTACTGTCACTTGACAAAGGTAAAACATGAGATGGTGGTAAAGGAGACGAGGAAAGAGGGACACATGAGGCCAGAGCTATGTGAGGCCGAGAGACAGCAAAGGGGGGGATCCTCGTTAGAAAACAGCAGGGCCAGCCAAGGACCAGCACTACCACGGATCTTCATGTGGGCTCCTGTTCGAACCGATCTTAAAACCTAAAGGAAGTTCAAATAGGTGAGGATTGCTCCTTGGGAGGTCATGGTTAGTTAGAAAAGGCAGCTGCTCACTCAACCTTTTCAAGAGAGAACCCTTCAGTCAGGTGAAGGCAGAATAATATTGTAGCCAAGAGCGTAGATCCTAGAGCCAAACTCCTCCGGCTCCGTAAAAATATAGACTATAGTTCTTAGTATCTCACGGTAGGGCAGCTGCCAGGCCAGAGGTAAATCAAAATGACCAAGAAGCCTGAAGGAGGGCGGTCTTGAGACCACTTCAGCACCTGTGTGTAATGAAAACTGATAGGACTCACTGTGGAAACAAACGCTATAAGGCAACTGTGGAGGCAAGTCCATTTTGATGCATTTTCTACAGCTGGCCAGGTCAAGCAGGTTGTTATTACCACGTTACACAGATGACTGGATTAATCAGGGTAACTGAACCTGTAGGAAGTGGCAACTCACGGCCCTGCGATTTTTATGACCACTCAAAGGCGCACCCGCTGCCACCCCAGGTACTGTATCACCAATGGATGCACATTTGACACATAAAGCCATGCAGGCCTGGGGAACACAAAGCTCAGGAAAGGTAAAGAGAACTACAAACTTGTCCAAGACAGTGAATTTCCCACTTTCACAGCATGAACAGGAGCTGTTAACTAGACTCCTACTCACTTGGTCATTGGGACCAGATGAAAAGAACGTCATTCGTGTAAGACGTGTGGCCAGATATACAGCCTTTAAAAATTACCAGTGTTCACACAGACTGCAAAGACACACACCAGTCGCTAGAGTTGATACTTTTTTTTTTTTAAGCCATATTTTTCAGGAGACACAATTATCATTTGCCCTAAAATAGGTTGTAATAAGATTCGAGGTCTATGTTAAACAATATTAGATTAAGAGATTTTTTTGGCCAACTTCTTCTGTTTATACATATTACATATACGGAAAAAAGTCCAAATCTGTGCTACAGAAATGCTCACATATACAAGGATATATGGATAAGGATGTTCATTGCAATTAAGTAGGCTTAATTGGCAGAAAATGAGGAACTACCAGAGTCTCTCGAAATAGGGGATCATTCAATAAATTATGAAACGTTTTATTATGGAATGCTATATAACAGTTTAAAAAATGAGTTGAAGATCTGTGTGGATCGAATTGGACAGGTCTCCAAAATATATTATGTGGAAAAAGTAAATCTCAGAACCACATTTATAATATGATTCCATTCAAGTAGGAAAAAACTAACGTGTGGTGTGTGGTGATGTACACTATATAGTATACATGTGAGCAAAAAGAAGAAGGTCTGGAGAGAGAGATTCTAAACCATGATAACTTCTGGGGGCAGAGGGGAGACACTGAGGAAGAGGAATCAAGTCACTTAATCTACTCATTTTCATTGAGCAATTTATTCCACAAATATTTAGAGTTCCTCCCATGTACAGGTAGGTCTTTTTTTGTCGTTGTTTTTTTCCTTTTTTTTTTTCTGGCCATGCCACGTGGCTTGTGGGATCTTAGTTCCCTGACCAGGGATCGAACCCCGGCACTGGACCGCCAGGGAATTCCCAGTTAGATCTTTTTCTATCATGAGGATATAAAGAGGATTAAAGAGACAAAGGCCCTATCCTCTTTTCACTGGTATTTTATTTTTATATTGTTTTAAAGTTTTATAATTTAAAAAAGATGTCATCTATTCTCCAACATTTCAGCTAATTGAACAACTTTTGCTGGCACATTTTCGCTCATCAACACAGCCCATTTCATCTGTGAACAGCTTCCACTTTCATATAATTGTTTTTTTAATATATTAAACCAAACCTTACTCCTAATAACCGCCAACCACTGATCCTAACTTTATCCCCTTGAGGCCATAAGAGCACATCTAATCCTTTTTTCACATGACAGCCCTTCAAATATTTTAAGAAAGCAATCATATCATCCCTGAAATCAGACTAAACACCTCCAGGTCTCCCAACTGTTCTTCATGTGACATGGTTTCAAGCCCCTGCACCTTTCTGCTTGTTTCTTTCTAAATGCTCCCTATCTTTGTCTAATTTCCTCTAAAAGCTTGATGTCAAGCGATGATTATGGTGCTACAAGTGTTACCTAGTCCAAAAAAGGGAAAGAAAGATGATCATCAGCCTCGTTTTTAACAACCATCCTTTAATCTTATTCTCCACCACACCAACTAACCCTCTCCCCTCCACAAAGTGATTTTATTTGAAAGACAGTGAAATAAATGTTGCTTTAGAAAGCAATGCAAGAAAGCTATAGAAAGCTTGCAAGAAGATACAAAGCATTTAGTATCCTTGGGTTTTCCTAAATGTTGGGTTATTAATGACTTCCATTAACACGTTCTCATAAAACCACAAAGACCATTTTATACAGCTAATCTGAAACATGAATGATGCTCTGCTGTGAGTCCAACGAGAGCAAGGACCCTGGTTCACTACTGTATCCCCAATGCCTAGAAATTGTGTCCAATATGTAGCAGTTGCTCAAGCCCTCACCATGAGACCTTGGCTTATGCCTGAGTGAAATAAGCCCCAAATCACTCTAAGTCTGCACTTGGGTGGGAGGCACGCAAATAAGTGATGGGACAGTAATTCATAAAAATAAGCCTAGCCTTTGTGTAGCACCATCAAGTCTTCGGGACTCTTACATATATTAATTCATTTGAGCCGAACAATCGCTCCGGGAGGTAAAAAGAATGACTACTGTTCACCTTCCCAACATGAAGTGAAAAGCCAGACTGTCCCATGGCCAGAGCTGAGATGCAACAGGGCGGCCGGCGCTTTGACTTCTTCCCAGGGACTCCCTACCTCCTAGCAGCATCCCCTCCCCTCTCCACCCAGTTAAGTAGTAAGAGTGTTTTTGAAAAGCTGTGAGGAAAGCCACACTCTCTGCACTTTCAACATTCTAGGGGAGCTCCTTGTTTAAGGCAGGGTTTCTCAATAGCAGCAACACTGGTATTTTGGACAGGGTGACTCTTTGTTGTGGGTGCCTTGTAGGATGTTTAACAGCATCCCTGGCTTCTACCCACTAGACAGCAGTAGCACCCCTCCAGTTGTGACAACTGAAAAATGTGTCCCAACGTTGCCAAATGTTCAGGGCGGGGGCAAAATCTCCACTGATTGAGAATTTCTGATTTAAAGGAATCCTATGGTAAATCCATTTAAATGGCAGAGGTAGTCATTTAAAGGAGCATGGAAATATTTTAGGAAATGATTTTTTTTCCCAGATATTGGAAACAAACAATAATGCCATTAGCTCTGAAAAATACATCTTTGAGTTTTAGTAAGGTCTGCAGGTTCAGAATAGACTACTAAAAGCATATGTTATCGCCATAAACTCCCAAGGCACCAGGGTACTATCTGTTTACCCCAAATGAGCAAAACCAATCACCTCTTTTGCCACCCATTCCAGGAGATGCCTCCAAAATCCTCACCCCCTCTTGCCTCTCTTACCTTACCACTAGAGCTCCTAAAGTCCTTTACTGGGTACTCTCAATCACTGAGTTACTTTCAGCATCTAACAAACAACCAAAGAAAGAAAAATAACCCACCACTGTGAGAATGAAGGGCACTAGCAGAGCTTGTCTTAGAGCTGTGCAATCCTTCTGAGTCACAGTTACGACCCACGTTGAATCTGCACGAATAGACTCAGCACTTCAGCCTTTTCTTTTGAAGGGATAGAAGCCCCGGCCCTGCCATGGGTTTTCTGGAGGTGGAGAAAGATCTTGCGAGAGGGAAGGAGAGAAATGATACAGTAACGTATCCTAAAAATCGTCTTCGCACACATAAGCACAAGTGAAATGTGTTGAGGACTGAGAGTCCATAACGTGAAACATTACAAAACCAGATTCTACCCAACAGAATGCAGACTTCAGGAGTTAGAAATTCTGGAGGTTGTTAGTTTAAATAGTTCGCTCAAGTTTTCTATGGTTGTTAAGCCATTGCTTAAGGAGGATGAATGTTAGTTATTCTTACTTTAAAAGATTCTACTTCAGCATAAAGTTCATTCCAACCAATGGAAGGTCCAATATGATTAAAAGAGGTGTCTAAATTATTCTTAGGAAATCACTTTCCTTATGTCAGAGGAAGTACTGAAGGCCTTCTGAGATTTTTATTAAATTCCCCCAAGAACAGAATGCACAGCTTGCCATAAAAAAAAAAAAAAAGCACTGAGCCATAGTAGTAATGGCTTTTTCTATGCACAAGTGTATGGTGGCCCTAAGGGAACACCGTGTTTCTTTCCCAAATGGAGTTGTTTATCCACAGCTCAAAAGCCCTTCAACTGTTTAACAGATGGAATAGCCAGGTATACTTTTAAAACAAAGTGTGCGCCTTCTCTGATCCACGGAATAGAAACCTATGATCTTTAAGTATTCATTATACGGCAGGCCCTCAACTCCATCTTCTGAGTGATTTTATCCAGTCTTATTCCTTTAGTTCTTTAAACTTTGTTAGATTTAAACAACAAAAAAAGGGGTTTTTTTTTCCTAAATTTTTGGTGATAGCTGATTTTCCAAAAGCTCCATTTCCATCTCACAAACATGAATAGTGAATTTTTGAATGTGTCTGTCTGAAAAGCATGCTGTATTTTTTAAATGAAAATTTGATTTGGGGGATCCAATAACTTTGGCGCAGACATCTGTAAATCAGCTTCTTTTGCAGTGTCAAATTAGTTTGAAACAACACGAAAGTAAGCATACTATTTTACTGAAAATGTCACAGGAAAGGGGAATAACTCAGCCTGAAACTGTTGAGAAGTCACTGGCATCAAGTCTAATGCTGATTAAAAAACAAACACCTGTTATTCCCTTAAACCTAGCTTAAATAATACTGAAAATCTAAAAAGAACATACTACGCTGTCAAAGTCTTGGATGCAAGAGTGTGATTCAGCTTTTCACTTCCATGAAGCACTACGGACTATGTACCAGAATCATTGAATGAATGAATGACATTTAAAAATCCAGTCTATTCTCTATGATTTTCACTAATGAAGAGTAAATGGTATACTGAATCAAACCCATAATTATTCCAAAATAATTGGTATCTTATCCAATTGTTTCATTAGTTATAGAGGAGGAAGCACCAAAATTAAATTTCTCTTCTTATTGCTTCTTCCCACTCTTTGGTAAAAGTGCTAAAGATCAGTGAAAAGACCAAAAGGTTGGCAGCAGGAGGCGGAAAGAAAAACAAGGCAAACAGCTGGATCTGAAAACTCAATCATCAGCCTCTGAATAATAGAGTGAAAAATGCAAAGCTATTTGGGAGAATTAAAAGGCAGATATTATGAAAATCTTGGGACTGAGTTTTAAATATGTTCCTTTTTATGAGACTTTGATGTCTGATTGATTTCACAGTTCTCTATGATGGGTAATGTAGAAAGAGATGACAGAATTTAGCCATCTTAAGCTCAAAAATGTAGTACAGAAGTGTTAATTAATACACATGGAGCACTGATTGCAAGTAAAACTCTGTAAGCGACACTAAATAAACCCTAAGTACTTCAGACATATCCAAGAACTACTACGTAGTGTGCAGAATGGCTTAGCATACTAGATTCCTCCTATAGTAGCAGCACGAATGAGAGAGAGGGAGAGATTCCCCCATTCTTATCTCAACCAAATGGAAAAACCTTGTCAGGAAACCTTTTTAACAACAGTTGGCTATATTGGTCTCAGAGAGGTATTTAGAAAATAACTCTATGTAACTCCATTTTAAGGTTTAAAATCCTCATCCGTCTTACAGAAATGTCAGTACACCTGGTCCGGGGACTGTTCATTTTCCTCATATCAAGTGGCAGAAAACCTCCAAAGAGTCTAAAGCTTGCCCTTATGATTCTAATGCGACTGGATAGAAAGTATCAAACATGCCGTCTGTCTGAAAACTCAGCTTTCCCTGGGAAAGGAACTCAGCCTGAAGAGCATTTTGTAGATTATGATGAATGATTAACTAACTATGCCTCTACTTTTCTGATCGTTGGCTGTCCAGTATTAAATAAAATGTACCACAACTAAAGTACATACATAACACAATTAAACATGTATTGTAGCTTTTTTTTTGTTCAATGCTTCTTGAGAATTAAAAGACAAACACTTGTGAAGCACAGGGAAATGAAATTTCAAAAAGTTTTTCACAAACTTAAGGCACACCCTGGGTGGGCTATGGAAGGTTTTTCAAGGGACACTATCAATCCTATCACCTAGGAAAGCAGAACAGGATAAGCCAAAGAAAAGGTTCATAGGAAAGATTTAGAAATGGTTTGACATTATAAGCTTGCCAAAAAACCTGGATACAAAGCCAGTAATTTACCTTCAACAGGATAAGAAATGGGAAACCGGATTCATTTAGATGGAGTTTTAGCCCTGGACTAGCATCTTGACATTTCCTGGATCTCTTCCAGAAACAGATGAGAACATTTTGGATAGGTTGCAGTTTTCTCTAATACTCAGCGTTTAATATGCTTATTATCAAATGAATTTTATGTGATAAACTCTTCAGAGCAGGAATCACATGGATTTATACAGCCTTTAAGCTGTGTATAAATTAAGCACACTCTGAAAGTTATGATGGCGCTATGAAGTAGAAAGGTTATGAAAACACGGAATTTATCCAGGTCAAGTAAGACTACCACCATTTTGAAATTCTGAAGACTGCATTGTCATGTTTTTTGGTATGCCTGAATGATTACACCTTTGTCAAGCCACTCTATCTTTGGCTTGAGAATGAACCTGTCAGTTGGAATTTATCTTAAAATTTTAACCAGGACTTCAGGTTTAAGTACAGAAAATGAACAATGTCTCATTCTGCTACCACAAATTAAAACTATTTTAGGAGAAGACACCTTTTCAATGAGATTCTCTAATAGGTGAAATCAATAGTTCTCACCAACAACT
Source organism: Eubalaena glacialis (assembly GCF_028564815.1). Lineage (NCBI taxonomy): Eukaryota > Metazoa > Chordata > Mammalia > Artiodactyla > Balaenidae > Eubalaena > Eubalaena glacialis. The sequence continues at coordinate 125,431,040 of NC_083720.1, read as the reverse complement.
CTTGTGGAGGGGAGGAGGGGGAGACCCTTCTGTATAAAGAAAGTGTGTGCGGGGAGAGTCATTTGACTACATGTCCAGAAACTACCTTTCAGCTGAAGTAATGTAGCTTCCAACCCAGGCCTGGGCTATCCACTCTCTAACAGGGCTATTATGGACCCACACAAAACCGAGGCCCCTCCCAGCAGCCTGGAGCCAAAGGAAGATTTCTATTTCACCTCACCCACCCTGCTTCTGGTTTGCTTGTTTGCTTTTCATGCCTATGCTTGTAAATGTATAAGAAAACAAATCAAAAGAGGTAAAGCCTTGATTAGACTGCCTTCTTAATCCAAGCCAAGCAGAAAGAGAACTAATCAATATTTAGTACTTTGGACATACTGGCCCTCAGAAGGTAAACAAGAGCAATAAAACAGAAAAGAATCCTATTCATCTTTATTTTTATCATCACCATCATTATTATTTGCCTCTGGTTGATTATGGCTTTTCTTCAGGGGTTTCCAAATAGCTCAATCTGAGAACTAATTATAATTGCTCCGTGCCCCGCCCCCCTCCCAGAGCCCAACTAAAATCCAGCAGCTAATTCAAAAAAAGGAAGATTAACGTGGTTTTTTGCAACCTGTTCTCAAGATTTTATCTCACACACAGGCTAAGTTAAAATACTCTTTCATTTCAGGGGCCAAGGTACAATTTTAAACTATTTTTAAAGGAAAAATAACTTGTAGAGGAGGATGTTAACTTTTTTCTTTTCTTTTTTGTGGTACCTAGAATTTACATGCAACTCTTTGCTTAAGGTTTAAGGCTGTTTATTTTCATTACACTCATCACACATACTTGGACCACTTACATCAATGGGAGATGCATACGTGAAATACAGTTAAAGCTAGAACATAGTCCTGTACATCGGTCTAATCCATAGGCTAAATTATTGTCACAAAATTGATAGAAAAATGTTATTTTCAGGCAATCATTTTTCAAGTCTGTTAACTTGCTGAACTGGGATTCACCATGAAATGTACTGCTTCGGTCTCATCCACTCAAGTAAGCACTATCTTTTTTCATTTTCAAAAGTAAGCTCTGGCTTGGGCTTGCTACCTCCTTCCAGGTAACTTCAGGACCCTGGGTTTGCTCCCACCTGCGGGTGTATCATAACCCAGGCGCGCGCACCCGGAGTGCCCCCCCTCCCCCACCCCCAGGGCAGATATGGCACCCTCGAGAGAACACAACCCAAACGCTAAACTTTCCGGCCGCAAACTCTACTGCTCTCGCCCGCGATCAAAAGCGACCGGGCACCGGCTTTTTGTTCCAGCGCTGCTCAGCTGGCGAGGTAACGCCACAACAGTCCTCCATCCCCAAAGGTCGGGAGAGAGGCCGTGGGACTGAGATTTTTGGAGCCTCCCGAAAAGAAGCCCATTCCTACGCAATCCGAGCGTGTGGGGCGTACAAACACAGGAAAAGAGGGCGTGGAGCAGGCAACGACGATATTCTCAGCGCCTTTCAAATACTACTTGAGTCTTAGGTTCACGAAGTGGGTCTCCCCATCGGTGGCAGAGCGCGAAGGGGAGGCGGGGAATGGGAGACGGCACGGACCCGGAGAGAAATAGGTACCAGCAGGGCATGCGAGATACAGTCAAGATGCACGTCCGACCCCGCCTCCGGGTACAATCAGAAAAGCTACAGTGTGTCAGTGGTTTTCGGCTTCCTGTTTGTAAAGCGAGAACCTCCCTCCCTGACTCTGTGACCGTCGTTCTTCCTCCCCACCGAGTCCGCCTCTTCTTCGCGCTCCGAGCAACCTCGGCGGCGGCGGGGTGGGGGGGGGAGCGCGGGCCCGCGGGGCGGGGGTGGCCGCGGGGGAGGGGCAGGGCCTCGGGGCGCAGCGCCCCTCCCAGCCGGGCGGCCTCCCGGGCGAGCCGGGCCGCCAGGCGGACAAAGCGCCTCCCGCTCCCTCCCCCACGGCCGCGTTCCAGAAGGGAGGGGGAAGGCGGGCTCGAGGAAGGTGGGAGGAGGAAAAGGAGTACCGGCGGGGGGGGGGGGTGGGGGAGCGAGGAAGGGGAGGAGGGAAGGTGCTGCCGGCGGGACTGGGCAGGATCGCGCCGAGGAGGGAGGGGAGGGAGGAGGGGCTGGGCGGCCTCGGAGAGCAGGGAGGAGGGAAGGATTCTTGAAGCCCAAGATAAACAAATTGTTCCTCTTCACGTGCGGGGTGGGGGGAGGTGGGGAGGGTGGGGAGTGAGCGCGGCGGCCTCTCCTCTTCCCCTCCCCCAAGCCGGCTCTTTGTCACGGAACGCCCAGCGAAAGCCCGCGCCCGCACCCGCACCACCCCCGACGCCGACGACCCCCAGACCGGGGACGTGCGCGATTTATAAGCCGCACAGCGAGAGGGCCTCCCGCGCCGCCGATCGAGGTGCGGTCTGCAGGGGAAACGCGAGAAGGCGCGCGGCCCCGCTACGCTCCCGGATTCCCACCGCCCGCCCCACTCCGCACACGCGCGCAGCCCAAATCCGGGCCGTGCGGTGGCGGAGGGGGCTGCAGACACCTTTCTCAAGCTTCCGGCTCCCCCCCCCCCCACGAAAGGAAAGCAAAAGAACCGGAGAGTGGAGATAGGAGAAAGGATTCTATCCTCAGGGTTAGGGGGTGGGAACTGCCCCTTCCTCCCGGAGAAGTTAAGCCATTGGCTGCTCCTCCTACCTCCAACCCACCCACCCAGCCATTTAAGCCTCTTTCACCTCCCCACTACCTTCCACTCCTCCGGGCTTATCTGACTAGCCCGGAAAGTTGGCGGGGAGCGGGGCGGGAGAGCAGCGGAGAGAGCTCTGTGCAAGCAAGTTTAAGAGGAGGAGGGGAGAGAATCCCCGGCGAAGTTGCGTGGCGGGGACTCTCCGCGCAAGCCCAGGGCGTCGCTCTCCCCTCCCGCCCCGGCGAGTGCCGTGACCCTCGGAGCCGCTCCACCTGCCGGGCCAGCCCGGGGTCTCGAGCTGCGAGGGAGCGCATCCGCGCCCCGCATCCGCGCGCGCTCTCGTGGACGCGCGCGCGCGCAGCCACCTTCGCTTGCTTCTCACCCACCTCAAAGTTCATTCACAAAACTCTCAGACTTTCTCAGCCCAAAGAGGGTGAGCTGGGGAGAGGAGGCGAGAGCATCTCCTTTCCTCCTCCTCCTAGGTTCGAGGGCCTGGTGCCCGCCCAGAATCTGCGACAGCATCAATTTCTCCCTGCACTCGGCGGACGTGCTGAGAGGGGTGGGCGAAGGGGGACCGGTCTGGGGAGCCCAGGCGGCCAGGCGAGGGGTGGGGTGGGGAGCGGTGAAGAGGAGGAGCGAGGTCTCAACTCTGGGTTCACTCTTTCAAATCGGTATCTAAGAAAGGGAGAGGGGGGTAAAACTTTTCCAGTGCCTCACTCCGACGCTCCTCCAGGCTCCCTCCGCCCCTCGCAGTCGTGACTGGCTTCTCCCCCTCTCGCCCCCTCTTCCCCAAATCTGACAACCCTGACAGATGAACAGGTAGCGGCGACGGCAGCTTTTACCTCACAAAAGTTGACGTTAACCCTTCGGCTTCAGCCCACTTCGCCTGCGGTGCAAATCAGATCCCCGTGGCCCCCGTGGAAGAAGCTCCACGCCCCCCCCCCCACGCGCGCGCCCCGTGCCCGCTGCCAGCGCGCCCTCACCATGATCAGCGTGTGGTTCCTCTGCTCCGCCGAGGCAGCCTCCGCATCTTGCTGGGGTTTGCTCTGGTGTGGTTGCTTGCCCGTGCCGGCGCCCGATTTCTTGGCCCTCTGCTCCAGGGTCCGCTGGTAGAGGCTCACGGTGTCCCGGCGCTCCAGCTCTAGCTGCTCCACCTGAGCCTGCTGGTACCTGTTCTCGCAGTTGACGTGGTGCCGCCGGCAGCCCTCGATGCGCTGGCGGAGCCGCTCCACCACCGTGCTGTGCTTGGGGACGGCCGCCGATCCGCCGCCGCCGCCGCCGCCGCTGGCAGCGGGGTGATTGCTACTCGAAGCAGCGGGAGTACTATTGGGAGTATTATTCACACCGATCCCGGCCCCGCCGAGGCTGCTGTTCAGGCTACTGTTGATGCAAATACTACTGCCATTCGCGGCAGCAGCGGGGGCTGCGAAATCCCCCATCCTGCTCCCCGGGCACACTATTTTGGAAGAACTTTTTTTATCCACCCCCTATCAGCCTCCTCCTTGGGTCCAAGGATTAAAATAGTTTAAGTGGAACGCGGGGGAGACGCAAGCACATGGATGGAAACAGCGATCCCGACCGGGCGAAAAAAAGGGGGAGAGATTTTGGGGTGGTTTTTTTTTTGTTGTTGTTGTTTCCTTTTTTTAAACTGTAAAGCTCGAGGGGAAAAAAGGGGGGTGTTATCAGAATACCATCAGACACCTATCAACAAAAAGAATCACAACAAACTGAGCCAGCAGCAAATCGGGTTGCAACTCAAGGGAAGATCCGTTCTTCGCCTGCCTTCTTTTTATAATCCATTATTTTCTAATAAATTCCAGGAGATTTCCGGTGGTTGGCAAGCATTTTCTCCCTACGTACCGAAAAACACACCCCATGTACACACACAAGCATATGCCTCCGGTGCGGACACGCGCGACACACACTCACTCCACACCGCATCGGAAAACGGCAAGCTTGCTTATTGCATTTTCCTTCCACAAAAAAAGTTTTGGTGTTTATGCCGCCCCGTGTTCTCAAAGTACTTTGGCTGCTCAGTTGCATTTCACAGGAACCTAGATATCGAATCCTCGGGCTGGGGGAAGTAAACACATGGACAGTCCGAGGCGACTGCAAAAGTAGATCGGTGAAGTCCTTTGCAAAACGCCGCGCGGAGAGCAGCCCCTAACGCTCGGCTGGGCTGCCGCTGCCGCCGTTGCTCCTGCCACCATCACAATGATCAACTGCTCGCCGCCGCCGCCGCCTCCTCCTCCTCCTCTCGCTCCTCCACCTCCTCCTCCTCCTCCATGCCAGCGGAGTGATATCAGGACGCGCGAGCTCAGTAAACACGGCAGCGGCGGCGGCTGGAGGCCGTGAGACAAGCCCGGGGACACGGCGCAAAACCCGGCGCGGACTCTCCGCCGGCAGGAGCGGGCGCGGCGCGCACCGGCAACCGGCTCCCGCCTCCCTCTGCTCGTCCTCCCCGCCCCTCCGACGCCCCCAACCTCACTGCCACCCGGACTGGGAAGCCGGCGCTGCCAGAAAAGAGAAAAAGAAAGATTCTGGGGGATCTCGGGAATGAATCAACTTTTGACGCGCGCGCGTGTGTGTGTGTGTGTGTGCGCGCGCGCGCCTGTGTATATGTGTGTATGTGTGTGCGCGCGGACGACCGTGGGGACGCGCCTGGCTGGATTTAATTTCCTTATTCCAAACGAGGTATCAAGTGATCCCAAGTTGTTGTTATACATTTATACATTATATTGCAGAACTGTGCATGACCAGGCAGAAACATTGAAGCTTCGCAGCAGTTGTCTGTCATCCCTATCCACGTGGAAAGAAAAAGGCAAATGAGTGGCTTGTTTTTAGAAACCAGGTAGTAAGTCCTCGCTAGTAGTAACCCTGCTTGTGGACACTTGTTCAAACTCTAGGCCAGTCTTAACACACAAATGCCAAATTATGAACAAAAAGAAATAGGCAACAAAAAACTTGGAATATTATTTAATTCTCTGTACATCATGATTGTTGCTATTAGGGCAATTATTGTTTTACTTACCCTTGGAAAAAAATTAAAATAAAGCAAGCAGGGACTTGGAGGTGAGACTAACAGTACATTTTAACAGACTGTTTTGAACACTAGGTGCTAATGACAGCAGTAATTAAGGGTCCTTCGTAAATCAAGTGGAAAGATTGCAGATTTCATGGATTAGAACTACAGGAAAAACACAGTATTTCAGTTTGTCATAACCAAAACAAAAACAAGCAAATATGCCAGGCATACTTTATTGCTAGCTATATTTCTTTCTGTTTAAATGAATTCACAATAAGTACAATTAAAATGGAAGAACAACCACAGAAAGTAATCTAAACTTTCTGTCATCTCCCCAGATATTGAGTATCAAAAAAAAAAAACAAAAAAAAACCCCACTAACAACAACTAAGGATCAAATATAATATCCTTGAATCTGGACTTAACCCATTGCAAATACATAATTTTGAAAAAATTAAAATGGAGAAACTGTTTCTGTGATCATTAGTAGGACAAAAATCTTGATTGTGAGCTGTTAATAATAAGGCATTTTGTATTACCTCAATAAATCTTATAGAATTAGTTTTTTGGGTAAAAATACACCTCAGTTTTCTAAAATAGCCAGGAATAAAAGAACTTCGGATCTCATGCATTAGTCATGAGATCTGATTTAAACCATCTTCGTTTCTTGGCATTGCAGATTAGCATAGGATGCTATTTCTAACCTCATAGTGTCAGCAATAAGAAGCAATATTTTTCTTCAATTAATCAGGTCTATATGGTGAACTATATCTTTAACATCCATTGGATTATCTGGTAGAATGGGCAGCAAAATCTTGATTGGCATGGTGTGAGGTTACCTCTAAGCAGTGAAACCAATGTGAAAGAGTATCTTTCACTGAAGTTGCCATACTTCTTCAGAGGGCTAGTTAGTCAACATACAACTTTGTGTATCATAACTAACTGCCCCTCCTTCAAGTCTGTTAGGAAATTAAAATGAGTTCTATAGCAAAAAGTCAGTCCTGATTCTAAAAACACAGAGAAAATTATAAGAAATTATAAGAAAAAGACATCACAAAGTGGCCTTTGTCTATTTCACATGTTCACTGAATAATATCTCTATTAATTCAGGAAACATATGGTTTCACTGCAGAGAGGAAGCTATGACTCTGCATTCACTCTCCTCTCTCTGCACTAGAGTCTAATTCTTACCCCTCCTCCTACCTCATGGCACCTACATCACCCATACAAGATTGCAATTTGATTTACAGAGGCAGCAAGTTTGAGGGTCTTGAGCATTTCTGGAGACTTGGGTTCTAATTCTAGCTTTTTTCCTATGCCTCAGAATTTAACTTTTCACTGAGAGTTGGTCCTTCTGAAAAAAAATATTCCAACGATAGCAGCAACATGCATACCCATTGAGCTGTTTACCTCTCCTATGATGAAAGGAAGCCAAAAATACACAAGAATTTGCATCCTTCCCTTTGGGGGATGAGCAGGTGGAGGGGCACATTTTGTGGTTTTACCCCAGAGCTCCCCGAAGACAAGTGGGGCTACTCTTGCACAACCACAGTATAGTTTGCTGCCCGAGTTTAGTGCATGAGTGGACTACAGCACACAAAGAAAGGCTGGCTGACTGTTCATGGGTATATGTACATACACACACACACAAGGCACCAATCTTGTATCTCGTCAAGACAGTGGGAGTGGCAGCCATGAGCTCCAAGACCGAAATGTGGGGAAAAGAAGGACGGTGAAGCTGTGTGATGGCGAATGGGGGCGGGGGGAGGGGGGGGCGAGTCTTTGAGGAAATTGACCTGTGCAGTAAGTCTTCCACTGTGACACACTTGAGGTCGGAAACCCCATCCTAACTGTGCAGGACGATTAGAAGAGAAAAGCAGGAAGTGAACAAGACTTAAGTCTTGAGCAACATAGGCAAGTTACCCTGAGTTAGAGATGTTCATCTACTCCAGTGACTTTAGAAGAAGCAAAGGCTTTTATACTGGCTACTTCTAGATTCTCATGATATCTCCTTATAAGGTTGCCAGCTTTGCTGGTCACCATCGTAAAGTACTCCTTGAAAGTCATAGAGAAGTCCATGTTCTGGGGAAGCGATATTAGTCCCTTCTCCCTACCAAGCACTCTGGTATCATGACCATCTTTATCTTTTATGTGAGCCTGCTACAAAGCCAAACTTCCGGATGGGAGCTATGGACACATCATGAGTGCTATTGCTCTAGAATGGCAAAGAACTCTGAGATGCCATAGCAGTGACGAGAAAGAAATTACGTGGTTGTATCCCGAGACTTTGATGATATCTCCCTGGATGCCAAAGAGAAGAAGGGCTGGATGAAGAAGTACCTGTGCCAGGTTGTCCTGAGGCTCTGCCTCTAAGCCAAAGCTGGCAGTTCTAAGAAGTTGAACCCGATTCCCTGTTCTTTAGGTCAACTCTGCGTCATCCTCCCATGTCCATCTGATAGGGCTCAGTGTCTCAGAGTCAAGAAAGAGGTCTCTGTGTAGAAACTCCAGTGTATGTGCCACTTCTGCAGCCCTATTAATGTGGATCAATAAATAGCACTGGCTTCCTAATTGTCCCCTAAAGAATACTTGGTGACCAAGGGAGACTAGGAATCCCCTGCTGCCCACCTACGGGTAAGCAAACCTTTATATGTGCCCACAGAGTGGGCCCAGGCAGTCCTGAATTACTGGCAGCAGTGGGGTGTGCCCTCAACCATCTAACGAGAGCTATCACTTCAGTAATTCCACAAATATAGTTATGGCCTGCTGTGTGCCAGGCACTGTGGTAGACACTGGGAATGCAGCATGACAGTGTATAGAACCCGGTTCCTATGGACCTGGAGATGATCACACCAAGTGAAGTAAGTCAGACAGAGAAAGACAAATATCATACGATATCACTTTTATGTGGAATCTAAAAAATAGTACCAATGAACTTTTACAATACAGAGACAGACTCACAGACAGAAAACAAACTTATTGTAGAAAGCAAACTTATGGTTACCAAAGGGGCAGGAGAGGGGAAGGATAAATTGGGAGTATGAGATTAACAGATGCACAGTACCACATATAAAATAGGCAAACACAAGGACCTCTTGTATATAGCACAGGGACTACATTCAATATCTTGTAATAAACTATAATGAAAAGAATTGAAAAAAAAGAATATAGATATATACATATATATGTATAACTGAATCACTTTGCTGTACACTTGAAACTAACACAATATTGTAAATCAACTATACTTCAATAAAGAGAAAAAAAAGAAGAACACGGTCCCAACCTCAATGATGGCCAACTAGACTCAGGGCGGTAGATGCAGGGACTAATATGGGACTAACATGAAGTGGGTACGGGAACACGTAAAAGAGGCCTCAAGTGCATGCTTGGAGGTCTAAACAGGCTTCTCCGGAACTCATGCTCAAAACTGGGTAGACGTGAGCCAAGCTAAGGTTGGTCGGGGGTACGAAGTGGGGAGCTAGGAAAGAGTGGAGCGAGGCTCTGAGACCTATTGTTTCAGCAAATCCACACTCGTTTCCTCTCACAGGAGCGTGAGCGTGAGAGGGTGTGATGAGAAATGAGTCCGAGGCTGGGAGAAAAGCAAGAGCCAGACCGTGCAAGGCCATCCAGAAGTCTAGACTCTATCCTCAGGACCAGGCTACCACTGAAAGGATTCAAGCTGATTACACTTTTTACTTTGGCAATGCAGCAGATGTATTAGTACACTGTTTTCTAGAGCGTGTTCTGAAGAACCTGGTCCTATAAGATGTTTCACCAGAAAGGTTTCTGAGTCAAGTAAGTTTAGGAGATGATCTGTACTGCATCTCTCTCTCAAAGATTCATTACCATGGTGAAGGCTGCAAGAAATCTTTCAACAAAGCATGTTTAACTTTGTTTAGCCTAGCGGTGCCAAAGTCCTGTTATCTCCCACAGACTGAAACACACTCTAGAAAGCTCTGTGTAGGAGAGAGTAAATATCGAAGGCAGTTGTAAATCTACTTAAGTTCACAGTTGCCTGGGCAGGTAGTCTGTGACAAAGACCATACTCCCCTTACCATCTGCTTTGCCAGAATCACTAGCGCCCAGGGTTCAAGACCCTTCCCTAACCTTAACTGGATGTGTTGAATTCTGACCTTTAAGCAGTAGGGAAGCAACAACACAAAGGCAAAAATCCCAGAAGGGGGAATTTGACTAGACTTTTTCAGCATTAGTACTTTGAATGTCATGTTAATGTCTATCTCTGTATAATAAAACCTCCTTATTAGGGGGAAAGGTCAGTAGTTATTTAACTGAAAATCTTAACTATGTAATATCTTTAAAGATTTAGAGTTTTATACCTTTTGAAGCATGCACTCTGTCTAGTCTAACAATTACTGGCCTCTTAGAGCTACTTTAATGAGCTCCTTCTACCTAGTAAACCAATTGTATGTAGGTGACATCCCCATGGACAAGGGGTGTTTCAAAAGTTTGTTTCCTTAAGTATTTAAATATTCCTAACAAGACCCTGTTCACACGGACTTCCCTGGTGGCGCAGTGGTTAAGAATTCACCTGCCAATGCAAGGGACACAGGTTCAATCCCTGGTCTGGGAAGATCCCGCATGCCGCAGAGCAACTAAACCCATACGCCACAACTACTGAGCCTGCGTGTTGCAACTACTGAAGCCTGTGCGTCTAGAGCCCGTGCTCCACAACAAGAGAAGCCACCGCAGTGATAAGCCTGTGCACCGCAACAAAGAGTAGCCCCCGCTCGCCGCAACTAGAGAAAGCCCGCCCGTGCAGCAACAAAGACCCAACTCAGCCAAAAAAAAAAAAAAAAAAAAAAAGACCCTGTTTATGTGATTAATTTTCACTTTTTAATTACAAAAGGGTTTACTTAGCTCTAGACCAGGTCATAAATTTGAGAGGAATGTGAATTAATGGGATTTATTTTCTTGTTCATGTATTTTAATATGTATATAATAGTTTTATGGTTATTAGGAGAAAGTTATCTAAAGTCCATGGCAGACAAATTTTTTAAAAGCCTTTCGTTCTGTTTCACATGTACCTCTATTCCCAGTGCTAAGTAGTTTGAGATAACAAGGCATCTGCCTTGAACAAGGTCTGGCTTCCATGTAAGACGTTGAAGACCTCTGAAATTTGGGGGAAATATTTATAAAATCTCTTATTTATTGAGGCCTATCAGCAGCCAAATTGTTAACTTCAAAAACAATTATTTAACAAATAAAGAACTGAAAAATTGTACTTTTTTGTAGTAAACATTTACTGGTGATCAGCAATAGCCTAGGATATAATTTTAATGGTCAACAGTCACTGAAAACTTGCTCTATTGCAGGTTCTGTTATTAGGCCCCCACTTCACTGGTGAAGAAACTGAGGCACAGAAAGCTTAAGGAACTTTCCCCAAGCCAGAGATGAACAGTGGCAGAGTCTGAACTTGAACCCAGGCTGTCTGACCCCCAGAGCACACACACTATTGAAGAAACACGACATTAGAAGAAGGTCCCTAAGGTTCCTTCTAATTTTAAGGGTCTACATTTCTATGAAATTAAGATCACTGACTTTTACCCAGATCTCACTTTAACAGAAGGCTCTTGCTACAATGCTTAGGAGGGTTTCAGCTAAGGAGAAATTCTTCCAGAAGGCTGTCTTTGGCCAGGCTTCCCTCAGCCCCAGCTCTGGGTTAGTCACCTTCTTGGTGCTCTGAAAATTGTGTGCAGTTCTCTGTCTTGGCACTTATACTATCACATTATATTATAATTGTCTATCTACTTGTCTGCCTCTCGCTTGTGTTCTGTTAGTCTTTGGACCTGACACAGGGCCTGGCCATGACAGAGCTCCATAACTGCGTTAGGGAGCATGAGTAAATGAAAGAGTGAACAGTTCAGTTTACCAAAATTACAAAATGGGAAAGGGAGTTGTGACCAGTCCTGAACAGTAGTCCCGAGGAGAGGAAGACTGCACTACCATTCTGTAGAAACTATCTGAATGCAATATAAGAAAATCATAGTCAGGTGTGGCTTATTTTTTCAAAATGTTGTTTCTCAGGGGTTTGAGGTATTCTGTAAATTGGCTTAGAGAGGTGCAGGGGTGGAAGAAAGGCAAATGGAGTAGAGCCAGCCTCTTACAGAGTCTCTCAGAGCATCAGCTGTCTTGTCAGCAAGGGGAATGGCTCATGTTTACTGTACACCCATGGCCATGGTCAGATATTAGGCAAGGCATTTCTTGTGTTAACCAACTTAATAATCCCAACAACCCTAGGAGGTATGTAAACTAGAATTGGCCCAAATGTGCTCTAACATGAATTCAACTACATGCTCTCAGTTTTGTGTGTATATGTATATTCCATCTCTTTCTTCTGTGCTCAGAAATGAAAAAGGGAGGGAGGGAAGTTGCTCAGAATCAGTAGAGGAATGTAATACACCATGCATATTTATTTCACTTCATGGATGGTGTAAGGGTTTTAAGGTGATTACAACTACACACTTGAGAGAGATGTAACTCCACCATCTTATTATCCCCATTTTACAGATGAGAAAATGGAGGCTTAAAGAGCTTACATAACTCATATCCAAATCAACTCCAACGCCTCTGTCTTATGCACCTGTCTGAATTCAACTTTGTGTTTTGTTGTTGTTGGTGGTGGTGTCTTGGAGCCCTTCTGTTGCTGCTATTGTCACCCATCCAGCAAATATTTATTGACTGTTGACAAGTCCTACGTTAGGCGCAAGGGATGCATACTTGAACAGAAACATTTTCCTCCCCGGGGGAGCTTAATAATCTAGTGGAGAGAAGGAAAGATAAATCATACAACAGGCTAACATAATTGTAGTCAGCTCTTGACTGACCAGAGTTTGCGGGAGTCATAGGAATGGGTTTGTCACAGTTAAGACAAAACCTGTGAGAAGGGGATTGGAAAAAAAATTAGATTAACCTAAGCTTAGTTAGAATGACAGCCAATATTAAGGGAAGGTTTACCGTTCTACTCATGCCATTCAAAAGGTAAAAAAATAATAAGATACAACAGTTTAAGTATACAAAGCATCACTTTCACTGTCTGATGAAAAATCGCCCAAAGCTATCTGCTTAATGGTTTAATATTGCCTGTTCCTCAGCTGAACGCTCCCTTTTTAACACTGGAACAAAGCCTAAGCAACATCAGTTTGTCTTTGAGCAAACTGCATTCTTCACTGTCACTCTAGTAGACAGTCTAGGTCAGCAGTTTTTAAGCCACGTTGAGCCCTAAGAATTCTCTGGGAGGGGCCTCAGGGGCTGGGCATGGTGGGGAGAGGAGTTGGTTGGTTCTTGGCCGCTCTTCAACTCAACTCAAATTGGAGTAAGATTGCCTTTGAAGAAAGGGTTCCACAGCTAAAAAGTGTTTGAAAATAGTTTTATGTTTCATCTTGTTTTGCTGGCAAACTCTCCTTCTCTCCCCAACCCAATCTTCGTCCTCCATCACACACATATTATCATTTCACTCTTCTTGGTGTCACCAAATTCTGGTTCACATTGGCTCGGAATTGGTTAACTTTGGCTCCAAAATTTAGTGATCCGCTTGTTAATGTCAGCTTCCTCAAATTTCTCTTCTTTTCTCTGAGCTGGGCAGGTATAAGGATAACCCAACTAAGTGTGCGATGAGGTGGAGAAAACCGTATTGTCTAGAAATACATTGGGGGAGCACTGTGCATGTTTAGAAGGCATGCTAGCATCATCTGCCTGGTGTAGTGGTGGGGTGGGGTTTGCGAGACCCTAGAGTCACGCAAAGGTAGACGGTGGATAATCTGCCTGCTAAGAAGGGTATGTCCTGGTACCACAAGGGTTTTGTCTTACTGATTGGGGTATACAAGTTTGGGCCTACGGAGGGGGAACAGCTACTAAGGATGGAACCTCTTCTGCTACCCCCAATTTCTTCTTCGAGTAAATGCCAAACAAAGTGATTTCAAGGTCCACCAAATGATTAACCTATCCAGGCATCCACATACCTTGGTCCAGTCATGCCTCTGGTTATACGTTGGCTTTTGGGGAGGCCAGAAAATCAGAAATGTGACCATTTTAGGATCAGTGTATTAGTTAGCGCCTGTGAGATTTAAAACAAAGGTCTCAGCTTTGGCTGCCACGCTTTTCATTTCTTCTGCATCCCCTCCTGCCAATTCTCTGCTAAAGAAAATCTTCAGCATGGGAGAAGGAAAAAGCCTGTAATACCTCAGATGCCATAAGGAACAGACGAGGCATAAGGCTGAAGTGATGGCCACTCAGACAGGGGAAGTTTATTGATCCAGTTCTGCTCACCAGCCGTGGATTAGTAACTGACAGATGTTGCAAAAAGACAAGAAGAAAAGGCTGATTGGCAAGGGTCAGGGTCACCCAACCTTAAAGCAGAAGCAACATGGCATCTGTTGGTTAAAATGAAGTTCCAGCCATGGACATTATACAGATCTGTAGTCATTAAAAACTTGTGGGGTTTTTTTTGACACAAGCACTGTTGTTTTTTTTAAACTATGTTAATCTCCTTAAGTATTGTTGCTTTTGGCTTCTCAATTACCATGCACATGTCATCTGGTAACAGAACACCTTTATAGCTTTTCAAACCCTCCTACCTACATTCTCAGCCCATGAACTTAGCAGTGGGGCGGGGAGACTGAACGTTCCCCGGTTGTTGTTCCCTGGCATGTTGGTCACCCAGATCACCTTCCTCTTGACCACAGTGATTGATGCAAAGATGGACGTGTGACTCGGACTGGTCCAATTAAAGCTCTCTCTGGGAATTTTGCTGGAAATGCCAGAAAAGGAACATTTTTCTCCTCCAGGAATAATGGAAGTTAAGGACTGTAAATGCCTGGAGCTGCCTGGGGCCAGCTTTGATATAGCAAAGACAAAGCCTATTTGAAAATAAAGCCAACTCAGAGGAAAACAGAGCCAAGAAATGGAGAGTCCTCGTGACACCATTTCTGTCCTGAATCCAGGTGGGCCTACGGCCAAGATGCCCTAGAAGTTTCAATTATATAAGCCAATAATTCTCCCTTTTCTTACATTTTCCTCCCTCCCTTCTTTCCTTCCTTCCTTCCATTCTTTCAACTGTGTGTGTGTGTGTGTGTGTGTGTGTGTGTGTTATAATTGAAATATCCATCAATTAGGGACTGGCTAAATAAATTATATAATATCCAAACAATGAACTATATGCAATAATTAAAAGGATTCATATATTATTGCACACGTGAATTATCGCATTACTTATCATAGCAAAAAAAAAGTGAAAACCACTATTGGGGGATGGGAAAACTATATTATATCCATATACTCAAATAAGCAACTGTTGAAAATGAGTCATATTCAGCTATATTGATTGACATTTAAAAATCTTTATGACATATAATTGATTTTCAAAAGCAGTTTATAAAAATGCTCTTATTTTATAAAATTATGTAATTTTGTGTATATAAATCTAGCAAACTCTAGAAAGCTAGTTAGTCATCATTATTTTGGGATTTTAGGTGCTTTCTACTATCATTTATTCCTTTCTTTATTGCTTTAATTGTATGCTTATATAATAAAGAGAGAAAATGAAAACTTTCTATTTTCTAGAAAGAAAGAACAATAGAGAAAGGAAAGGAAGGAGAATCTGAAGAGAAGGAAGAATGGGAGTGTCTGTAGTCTGAAGTTTGCCTAAATGATTTAGGAAAAGATTCAAGGAATAGGTGATATCATCTCATGAATCTTTAAAAAATATTTTCCAGATGGACAGATGAGGAAAGGGCATCCAGAAAGATGAAACAGCAAAGGTGAAGGGGTTCAGAAAAATGAGAAAATATGATGTCTTAAGAAATACGTTTTCTGATATAGCTAAATCAGTGTTGGTAAATTAGCATTTAATCTTAAAAACTAGGGCAGGATCAATTAAAGTCAATGTTAATACAAGGAATTTCATATCAGGATTGCATATGAGATGCACAAGGGAAAAGAAAAGTACTGCATCTCAAGGACACTGGTCTATGCACCCAGTTGCTTGAGTACATCTCTCCTTTGAGGTCTAATAATACCTCCAACTTAACATGTCCAAAGCAAAACTCTTGATTTCCTCTCCAAATCTGCTTCTCCTCCATAGTAGTAAATTTCATGTGTCAACTTGATAGGGCCACGGGGTACCTGGATATTTGGTCAAACATTATTCTGGGTGTTTCTGTGAGAGTGTTTTTGGATGAGATTAACATTTAAATCAATAGACAGTAAAGCAGATTGCTCTCCCTAATGTGGGTGGGCCTCGTTCAATCAGTTGAAGGCCTGAGCAGAACAAAAAGGCTGACCCTACTGCAAATAATAGAGAATTCCTCTTGCCTGACTGCCTTCAAACTGGGACATTGGATTTCTCCTGCCTTCACACTGGAACTGAAACACATTGGCTTTTCCTAAGTCGTGAGCCTGCTGGCCTTGGGACTGGAACTGCACCATTAGCTCTCCTGGACCTGCAGCTTGCTGACTCACCTTGCAGATCTTGGGAACTGTCAGCCTCCATAATCACATGGACCAGCTCCTAATAATAAATCTCTCTCTCTCTCTCTCTCTCTATATATATATACATGTATATATAGGTATATATGTGTGTGTATATATATATATACACATATATATACACACGTGCTATTGGTTCTGTTTCTCTGGAGATTCCTAATATATTCTTCCTTTCCAGTGTCCCAGTAACAGAAGAAATGGCAAAATCAATCTACCAGTGCCTTGGTAATAAAAACCTTGGGGTCATCCTTGACTGTCCTCCTCTCACACCTAAGATTCAGCCCAAAGCAAACCATGTCAGCGCCACATTTGAAATATATCCAGAATCTGACCACTACTTATTTTCCTCCTGTTACCATCATGGGCTAAACCTCTGTCTTCCCTCACCTGGACAAATGCAATAGTGTCCTAACTGGTCTTCCTGCTTCTGCCCCTGCCCCTTTACAGACAAGTATCCACACAGCAGCCTGACTGTTCCTTTTCAAATATGTCAGTCAAATATTCTCATTTGGGGTGAAATCCAAAGTCCTCACCATGGCCTGCAAGCTCCTGCAGGGTCTGGCTTCTCCTTCTACCTCACTGGCTCTGTCTCCTGCCACTCCTTGTTCACTCTGCTTTCTGGCCTCCTTGCCTCTTTTCCTTCTTCTTCTTTGTTTTAATAAGCCAGAAATTCCCTCTCTTGAAATGCTCTATTCCCAGGTATCCATAGGGTCTTGCTAACTCCCCTCAGGTGTGTCCCTCAGAGACCTTCCTTGCCAACCTGTGTGAAATAATCCTCCCCCACCATCTTATCCTTTTTTGAGTCATGTTTTGCCACCAGGCATGCAGTACATCTTATTTTATTTATCTTCTGTGTCCCCTTCTGGGATGTGAGGCCCATGAGAGCAGACAATTACTTTGTTTCTCTATCTTCTGCACGTGGAGCAGAGGCTGGCACCTGGGAGGCACTCAATACCTGTTTGTTGATGAATGAATGAGGTTTCCTTCCATACACTGAAGGAAACAAGATACTTTTTATGTAGTAACAGCTAACATTTATAGATCGCATACTATATATTGGGCACTAGGCCACGCTTCTGATATAAATTAACTCATTTTTCCCCCACAACTCTAGCATTTTCTGAATGAAGAAGCTGAGGCAGAGGTAACTCTACCAATGTCACACAGCTGATAAGGGATGGAGCCTGGCTTCCAGCCCAGGCCAACTCAAGAGGCCATGCTTAACCATTCAGAATATACTTCTTGCAAATTCATTAAGAGACACTGAAGAACAGCAAGGATTGAAAAAAGGCATATTCCCTAAATTTATTTTCCAGGGATAAAAATATTTCCTGCTACATAGTATCTTCACCAGTTTACAACTAAACAACACAGCGTGCTGAGAGTAAACAGACAGTAGAAAGCTTTGGACCCTCGCAGTTTACACTGTGACACCTTTGAAGCAATTTGGGAGAGACTAACAAAGTAACAGCAAAGACTTGTTTGAAAACCTTTCTTGGGTCAAGCATACCTTGTAAATTTGGTAGGAGCTTTACAAACCCACTTGAAGATGCTGGCAGTCCTTTTTACCCTCGTGAATTTATCCTTTTGTGTATCCGGCCAATATTTACTAAGTACCATTAGGTGTCAGGCACAGTTCTAGGCATAGGGGGTATAGAAATACCTTCTTTCATAAACTCTCATTTCCACCTGTAACAAAATGGAGCTTATAGTGATTTGGAGCTAAACTCTGCAGTCAGAGACCCATGGGTACAAATTCCAGCCCTGCTGTTACTGGCTACGTGATCTCTGGCTAGTCATATAACTTGTCTAAATCTCAGTTTCTTTGTTTATAAAATGGAGGCAATATCGATTATGAGATCTACCACACCAGTTTACTAGATGGATTAAATAAGATTGCTTGGGGACTTCCCTGGTGGCGCAGTGGTTAAGAATCTACCTGTTAATGCAAGGGACACGGGTTCGAGCCCTGGTCCGAGAAGATCCCACATGCCGCGGAGCAACTAAGCCCGTGTGTCGCAACTACTGAGCGCGCGTGTTGCAACTACTGAAGCCCGCACGCCTCGAGCCCGTGCTCTGCAACAAGAGAAGCCACTGCAATGAGAAGCCCACGCACTGCAACAAAGAGTAGCCCCCGCTCACCGTAGCTAGAGAAAGCCCATGCGTAGCAACAAAGACCCAATGCAGCCAAAAAAAAAAAAAGATTGCTTGATACACACTAAGTATTTGGAAATATACTACCTGTAATGGTGAGCTCTGTGATTCTGAGTATGGTTTTGCACGAATGATGACCTCAGAGTTCTGTAGGTGTCTCTTCATTTAAGGGACGAGAGTTTGATGGAATTTTAGTGTCTTGAAAGAGTGCAGGTTTAGTCAAGATTGTCAACCAGAGTGCTAAACTTTGTGATGAAGTCATAGGGTCTTCCACTCACAATTAGACATCAAAATAGAACTATTAAAAGAACTCTGATTCACTAATTTGTTCGTTCTTTTTTCCTTCTGGGGCTATCTGGGAAAGCTGCCCATTTGCAGAGAGCTCCTTTGGCTATCTTCCTTTGCCTTTCAAAGTCCTCAAAAAAAGTTCTTAATTACCTCATAATGGGTCCAGGAGATTGTTGATTTTGTTTGTAACATGTCAGAAGGAACAATTTTTATACTACTAATAGACTCACTATGAAGTATAAGGGATATCTCAGGTGGTTTCTGAATGGACCAAATATTTGCATGTATTTATAGGCCCTTCTGCCTTCATGGGCATTAGACCAGGAGTTAGGAACCATAAGTTCTAATCCTAGACCTCATACTAGTTAACTGTTTGATCTTGACTTTACTGGTGCTTTGTTACCCTATCTATCTATATCAGAACGTTAGTGTCTACATCATCTTCCAAATCTAAAATTCTACAATCACCCATAAATAAAACTCATCAGCAAGAAATCTACCCTACTTGGTATTTGGAACTGAATATGAGAATATAAGAACTTATAAAAGGAAAGGATAAGCACAGGGGCTCTTGCATTTCATGTTGTAAACACTGCTACA
Source organism: Eubalaena glacialis (assembly GCF_028564815.1). NCBI lineage: Eukaryota > Metazoa > Chordata > Mammalia > Artiodactyla > Balaenidae > Eubalaena > Eubalaena glacialis. The sequence goes on along the minus strand of NC_083720.1, from coordinate 125,411,802 downwards.
GCCATACAACAGGATAGTAATAAGGGTTAAAGTAATAATATACATCTTTTTTGTTTTAAGTATAAAGATATGCAATAGTTACATTCATTTTCTTGAAAAAATCAGACGTTAAAAACTTATTTGAAAGCACAAATGCTAACATAGCTAATACCATGTACAAAAAGTTGAAAACGAAAGCTTTCCTTGCCCATTGTTCAGTGACTGACCAACCCCACAGCATATTTAGTTAGAATCAATATTAGATTTGAGATTCAGTCCAGACCAGCACTTCAGAGGAGGCTGATCTTCACATGAGGAGTTATCATCCAGCACAGAACTTTTTGAAGGCTTTAGAGTCCTTTGAGATAAAAGGGACACTTTCAGGCTGAACTCCTGAAGAAACAGAATTAATAAAGTGTCCTAGCTTAAAACCATTTTACCCTTGGGAGACAGTAAAGCTCAACCAGGACAACTGGCTGTATTTTGCAGACTGAAAGGGACCAGTGAGTAAATGCTTCGGTGCTAGTATCCTCTTGGCAAGGAAAATGTTTCCTAACATTCCTTCTGATTCTCTGAAAAGTTGGACGCCTTTGCATAGAAGAATGAGTTTGCGGGGCTTTCCAAAGGGAGTTCGGAGACAGGTTGTCAAAATTGTGCCTAAGCCAGTAATGTTCTGAATCCATTGGGCTCCTAATTACTGTCCTCTGTGAGCCAGGCAAATTAACCTGGGCCCATTGCACTGCCTGAGAAGAAATAAGGAATCAGTTAAAAAAAAAGGGGGGGGGGTACTGTATTTCTGCATGCCCGTTACCCTTCAGTTTGATTTTCCTGGGAATGTGTGTGCAGTGTATTTTTGTTGCAGACACATTTTTGATTCCCTGAGCTTGATGAAATAGGGAGCTAAGTAGAAAATAAAACATTTTAAGAATTCTTGTCATTACAGTGGAGTAATTTTTACATAAAATAGGCACCTGTTTCATGAAAATTATAGCTAAATAAAATAGAATGAATTTAAAGCATTCACCCTCCTGAAGATTTAGCTGGTCAAGGTCCTGAATTTTCCTTACCTCACTGCATGGCTACGGATATTTACACAACTGAGTAGTTATTTATAGAAACTACCACCACCAGCAATAATGAACATCCTCAAGAACAAGTAGATATGAAAAAGAACTGATTAGGAATTTTGGAAAAAGGCACTCTTTGAAATTAAAAATCTCAATAGATGGGATAAAGTCTAGATTGAAATAAGCCAAAGAGAGAGTTGGAAAAAAGTGCTGAGAAATTCACACAAAATGCAGCACCTGGAGACAAAAAACTACTTAAGAGAAGTTAAAGAGTCATGAATAATAGATGGAGAAGCTCCAAAACAAATATTTAGGAGTTCCAGGGGAAAATAGATGAAAGACAAAGACAAGAACAACATTTGAAAAGATGAGACTGCGAAATTTCCAGGATTGAAGACATGTCCTCAGGCTGAAAGTTCACAGCATAAATAAAAATAAATCCATATTGTAGGAAAACTGTAAAAACATCAAGGGCAAATAGAACAATCCTAAAAGCTACCAGAGAAAAAAGACAGGTTGCCTACAGAAGAATAACAGCTGGGCTGGCAGCCCACTTCTCATCAGCATTGATAGATGAAATAATTATCCAGACTGCTGAAGGAAAATAATTTCCCATCTAGCTAGATTCTCATGCCAAAACTAAACTAGCATTCAAAAGAGAGACAAAATAAAGATATTTCACCCATGGGAAGTTTACCCCTCATAGATCCATTAAAGGATTAACTTGAATTTAAAGAAAAGAGCCTCATAATAATAATTATAACAATAGCTAACACTTTACATGCGTCAACTATTTTTAATCCTCACAATAATACTATGAGGTAGATAAATTTTTAACCTCATTTTAAAGTGAGGAAACTGAGGTACAGAAATATTAATGCCTCCCAGCTAGAAAGAATGAGGGTTTGAACTAGGTGGGCTGGGGAAATATTGGATGAAAGAAATAATAATAAGCAAAGAAATTGACAAAATAAGTGGATATATCTTAATTAACCACTGACTGCAATAATTAACTTTTTTACTTAAAAAAAAGAGGAAAAACTAAAACTCTATGTAATAATAATTTCAGGAGTTGTTCTGTAAGTGGCTAAATCTTGCCAAGACCTTCAGTGTGTTTAGGAGAATGGTGGTAAAGAATAACTTAAAACTTTTAATGAAAATTTATTGTTACATGGTTAAAAATATAGGGGTAACAACAGCAAGGATAGAAATGTAATTTATAGTTTCAAAATAAGCAGAAGAATATTTAATGGAATAAAGGCATTTACCAATTCAGCAGAAAACAAGAAGAAAAATTATAAAAAGGGAAAGAAAACAAAATAAAAAGACAGTAGTAAAGATATGTTCAAATATATCACTAATCACAATAAACAATTGTGAAATGAAATTTAATTGTTAAAAGAATTTACTAATGTATTGTATTTTTTTAATTAGCCAAAAATTCTATTACCCATGTTTTGCATCTGCCTCCTACAGATTAGTATCATTTTAATCGATGATATATTGAGAACATTCAAGAGGTGTATCCTGCATTATTTATTTAAAAAACCCATATTTAAAAACCTAGATGTGTGTTTACATACCCATTATGATAAGGGAAATTATAACCCAAACAGATGGATGTTTATAAAAACTGATATTTCAGGAAAGGACTTGAAGTAAGAAGTCCTTTCCAACTCCTTCTTTAATTGGAGAACAATTATTTCAGAACTCCATGTTTTCCTAATGGTAGTCCAGAGTAAGTCAAAGGGAAAACATTTAGCAATCTTAAATCTTTTACCTCCTAAAATTTTAGAAGGATAGCTATCAGAATGATTTTCCAATCAACATTATAGGAAATCTTCTAGTTGATAAAAGGCCACATGTCTACATACTTCTTAAAAGTTGAATGACTTTTTAATGTATCCAGATGAGATCCAACATTTAACATATTGAATCAGAAGGAATAATTTTTATTGTCCACATACTGTATGAATATGAAATTAAACTGTAATTCTCCTTGATCAATACTGTAGATTCCATGTCATGATTAATTCCAAGAAAACAAATTTCTGCATCTTCTGTGGAAACTACTTTTCAATTGTAACAATATTCTCAGAAAGTTTTCAGGTTGTCATTATCTTTCCTTTTGGACGGCAAAGTGCAAAAGATCCCTGAACAAATAGCCTGCACAGAGAGAGCTTCCTGTAACTACCGCCACAATCAGAAGAGAAAACTGTACCATCACCACAAGGCTCCCTCCTGCTACCCACCCATCCCTAACCCCTGGCAACCACTAATCTTTTCTCTATCTCTATAATTTTGTTATTTCCAGAGTGTTACGTAAACGCAATCATTCAGTATGTAACCTTTTTTTTCACTCATCATTATTCCCCTGAGTTTCATCCATGTTGTTGCGTTTATCGATATTTCATTCCTTCTATTGCTGAGTACTTTCTTTGGCATGGATATACCAGTTTGCTTATCCATTCACCCATCGAAGGAAAATTGGATAGATTCCAGGTTTGGGCTATTATGAATAAAGCTGCTATGAACATTCATGTACAAGTTTCTGCATGAACATAAGTTTTCATTTCTCTGTGGTAAATGCTCAGGAGCACAGCTGCTGAGTCATATGGTAAGTACATGTTTATTTTTAAAAGAAACTGCCAAACTATTTTCCAGAGTGGCTATACCATTTAACATTCCTACCAGCATTGTATGAGTGAACCAGTTTTTCTGCATTCTTGTCAGCATTTGGTGTAGTCACCATTTTTAATTTTAGCCATACAGGTAGGTGTTAGTGATAACTCAATTGTGGTTTTAATTTACATTTCCTTAAGGGCTGATGAAGTTGAACATCATTTAACGGGCTTACTTGCCATCTCTGTACGTTCTCTTTGAGTGTTGGTTCATGACTTTGGCCCATTTTTCTAACTTGATTGTTTACTTACTATTGTGCTTTAAGAATGCTTTATATTTTCTAGATACAAATCATTTGGCCAGTATGCGTTCTGCAAATATTTTCTCCCAAGCTGTAATTTTTCTTTTCAGCCTTTTAAGAGGGTCTTTCCCAGAAATACAGTTTTTACTTTTAATGAAGTCCAAATTATTAGCTTTTCCTTTAGGGATTTGTGCTTTTGGTATCAAATTTAAGAACTCTGCCTAACTGTACATCACAAAGATTTTCTCTTATGTTTTTTCTAAACATTTATAGTTTTGCATTTTACATTTAAGTCTATCATTCATTTTGAGTCCATTTAGTTAATTTTTGTATACAGTGTTAGGTTTAGGTGGGTTTTGCTTTTTTGTTTGTTTTGTTTTGTTTGCTTATGGATATCCAGTTGGTTCAGCCCATTTGTTGGAAAGGCTATCCTTCCTTCGCTGAATTGTTTTTGCACCTTTGTCAAAAATAAGTTGAGCATGTTTGTGTGGGTCCCTTTCTGGGTTCTCTATTCTGTTCCACTGATCTGTGTGTCTGTTCCTCTATATATGCCACAATAGTCTTGATTACTGTAGCTACATATGTCTTGAAATCAGGTACACTGACTCTGCCTACTTTATTCTTTTTCAAAATTAGTTTTAGCTATTCTAGTTCCTTTGCCATTTCACATAAATTTTAGAATAATCTTAGCTATGTCTACAAAAAAATCTTATAGATATTTTCATAGGAATCGCATTAAATTTATTTATAAATTTGGAAAATCGACATCTTTATTATATTGAGTCTTCCAATCCATGAACACAGTAATGTTTCTTCATTTATTTAGATCACCTTTGATTTCTTTCATCAGCATCGTGTAATTTTCATCATACAGATTCCATACATTTTTGTTAGATTTATACTTGAATATTTAATATTCTTTGGAGCAACTGTAAATGGTTTGCATTTAAAAAAATTTTTGTTTCCACTTGTTTGCTGTTAGTATATAAAAATGCAGTTGATTTTAGCTTGTTGATCTTATGTCCTGTGAACCTGCTGAACTCACTTATGAGTTCCCGGGGGGGTTTTGTTGTTAATGGTGGTAGAATCCTCCAAATTTTCTAGGCATACAATCCTGTTACCTGAAAACAGAGACAATTTTATCTCTTTTAAGAGTTGTATTTTTTAAAAGTTAAGTTCTTTGCTTCTTTCAAGATACATGGCTTAAAAAGATTCTGAAAATTTGAAAACAAAGAATGAAACAAGATACACCAGGCAAATACACACACAAACACACACACACACACATATACACAACAGATGGTAGAGACTTAATAATACCAGAAAAATTAGAATATAAGCATTAATAAAGATAAAAATGGGACACTACATAATATAAGTATCAATCCACCAAGAATACATAATTATCATGAACTTCTGTGCAGCTAACAACATGGTCTCGATATTAGTTAAGCAAAAACTGACAATTATAAGGACAATTCTGCAAAATATAGTGGGTAATTTGAACACACTTATATTAAAAATGAATTGATCAACCAGAACAAGATTACAAGAAAACAAAAGTTTGAAAAATAAAGTTATCAAGTTTGAGTTAATATATGTGCATAAACACACACACATCTTATATTCAACTAATAGAATAAAGCTTTTAATTTCAAGTACTAGTGGAACTTGTAAAAAATGTACCATCCAAATGAGGTTACAAATTTCAAAGTAAAGTGTCCATATAAACCACAATCTCTTGTCATGGTACACTTAAATTAGAAACCAACAATAAAAAGGAAACCTAAAAGGCACATATGTTTGAAATATTAAAGATACACTTAAGTAATCCAATGATTAAGTAGGAAATCACAATGGAAATAATAAAATATTTAGAAATAAAAACTATGAAATTACCACCTGTCAAAAACTGAGATAGGCTAAAATGGTATTTTAAAGATGAATTGTAGCCTTAAAATTCCTTTATTAAAAAGATATGAAAACTGAAAATAAGTGAGCTAGAGGAACAGAGTAAACCTGGATAGAGTAAAAAGGTAGGAAATAATAATAATAAAGCAGAAGTTAATAAAATATCAGTAGAAAACAGAAATAAGAGAAAGGCAAGCAAATCCAAAATCTGCTCTCTTGCTATTTTATTTATTTATTTATTTTTGGCTGCGTTGGGTCTTCATCGCTGCGTGAGGGCTTTTCTCTAGTTGCGGCGCACGGGCTTCTCATTGTGGTGGCATCTCTTGTTGTGGAGCACGGGCTCTAGAAGCGTGATCTTCAGTAGTTGTGGCACGCGGGCTTCAGTAGTTGTGGCTCACGGGCTCTAGAGCGCAGGCTCAGTAGTTGTGGCCCACGGGCTTAGTTGCTCCGCGGCATGTGGGATCTTCCTGGACCAGGGCTCGAACCCGTGTGCCCTGCACTGGCAGACGGATTCTTAACCACTGCGCCACCAGGGAAGCCCTCTTTTGCTATTTTAAATCTAATTTTTGGATTAGATGAATCATTCATATTGTTCAAAATTTTAAATGTATGAACTAGTATGTAATTAAAACCTTACTTTCCATTTCTTTTACTTTGCCATCCAATTTCCCTCCCACAGACAACAAGTATTATCTTCTTTCTTATCTTTCCAGTGATAACTTTTGTACATGAAGCCAGTATACATAGATAGTAGCCCCTTCCTTTTTTTAGCTCTGGTAAACTGGATGTATTTTTCAGATCTTTAGCAAGACTGACATAAGAGAGAGAGAGAAGACACAAACAATATTGGGAGTGAAAAAGAGGACATAACTATGTATATGGTAGAGATTCTAAACATCCTAATTAAATAATATGCCAATCACTTTTCATATGTATGCCAATAAGGTAGAAAACTCAAATGAAATAGATGATTTTTCAGAAACATATAAGCTACCTGGATCAGTCAGTGTTCAGTCAGGAAAACAGAGACTCTCCAGGTAGTCCAATAAAAGCGATATATTACAGGAGATTCGCTTCAAAAGGAAAACTTCAAAGTGAAACAGCAGGTGGTGAGCCAACACTGAAATTAGTCCCATCAGGAAGTTATTACTACCGCTAAGGCTGGAGGGACCAAGTGGGGCAGTTGGCATTACTGGGGGGTAAGACCCAGAGTCACCATTGGGAGCTGGATTTGTGACAGGGGGCTGTGAGGGAGCTGGACCATGGGGAAAAAGTGGGAGCTGGAACCCCAGGACAGACAGACACTGCCGGAGGCGGAGAGAGAATGGGAAAAACGCCTGGGCTTCCCTCTTCCTCCTGCCCGATAGTCCTCTGCTAGGGCTCACCATTGACCAAAACTAGCTAATTGCATAGGAAATCTCAGTCATGTGGTTTGCAGCAGGAAGACAGAGAAATGATCTGAGAGCAAATAGGAAAGAAATGACAGTCTTAAAATTGACTCAAGAAGAAAAAAACCCCCAGCAACAGTAAAGCTGCAACCATCTGCAAGTAAAATATTCTCTCTACCCTACCTAACCTCCTAACCTCCAAAGACCTTGGACCCAGACAGTTTGATAGGAATTAAAACAGATAATCCTAATATTATAGAAATATTTTGAAAAACTGAAGGAGTGGAAAAGCTACCCAAGTCATTTTATGAAGCTAGTGTAAGTTTGAAATTACAACTAGAAAGGGAGAGCATACGAAAAGATAATCATAAAAGCAACTGTATCTCATGTATAAACATAGGAAAATCCTACGTAAAATAAGAACAAAAATTGAATTTTACATATATATGATATATCATAATTAAATGGAATTTCACCGTCATGCAAGGATGTTTCAACATCATAAAATATATGAATGTAATCAGCATTGTCAGATTGAAAAAGCAAAGTCATTCTCAACAGGTGCAAAAAAATGTTGGGGATGAAATTAAACATTGAAGATTTAAAAAATTTAACTAAATTATAAATAGAAGGGAGTTCCCTTCATCTTATTTCTAGAGTCACTGTTTCCACTCTATCACCTAATATTTTCTCCTCAACCCAACTAAATCAGTCTATAACTATCACCATTTTCACCACCAAGTTTAATGGAAAATTATTATTTTGGTCTCTCGGCAGCTTTTGACACAAAGGATCTCTCCCTCCTTCTTGCAATACTCTCCTCCCTTGGCTACTATGACCCTATGGTCCTGATTTTCCTCCTGGATCAGTGGTCATCCATTCTCATTCTTATTCACTGGTGCCATCGTATCTTTCTGGTACGTAAATTTTAAAGTTCCCTGGAGTTCAGCCCTCCATCCTCTTTGTTTTCCCTCCTCTCTTTACACTTGCCATCCTGATGATCTAATTCATTCCTGTGACTTTATATACCATGTGTTCACTGGTATGCCCAAAGGCATATCCAGCCCCAACTCCCTGGTTGACATTCACTTAATGTAACATAAGTATCTCAAACCTAACTTGTCCAAAGCAGAACTCTTGGTTTCCCTTTTTCTTTTGCCAACGCACAACCTTTTCCTCTCCAGGGACTTCTTCACTCTGTAAAGGCAACTTCATTTACTGTTGCTCAGGCCAAATATGTAGGGTCATCCTCGACTGCTCTCCTTCCATCTACCATACATCCAACCTCTCATTACACCTCGTTGGTTTCATCTTCAAATAAATCCTTAACCCAAGCAGTTCTTACTACCTTCACAGCTATCCACACAGTGAAAGCCAGCATAATCTCTTACACAACTGATTGTAACTGTCTGCCAACTGGCCTCTCAGCTTCCACTCTTATTCCCTGTAGTCACTTCTGCCAACAGCAGCCAGAGAGAACTTCTTAAAATGTAATCCCATTCAAATTGTGTCCCTTCTTGTGACTTCTCAAAGCCTCCTGTTGGTACTCAGAGTAAATTCCAGTCTTCTTGCCATCAGCTACGTGGCCTGACAGTGCTACCTCAGTGACTCATCTCCCACTGCTGTTCTCCCTGTGTGTTTCCTTGTGCTTGCACTGCTTTTCATCTGCTTCTTAGACATACTAGGCTCATGCCTAACTCAGGCATTTCTTTCATTGCCCACTGCATGGACTGCCTTTCTTCCAGATCATCACATGGCTTCTTTGTTTTTTTTTTTTCACACACACACACACACTGTATTTTATTTTTACAAGAGATAAATAGACTGACACCAAGCATTGTACATGGATGACCACAACAAAAGCAACAATGATTGCAATTACCAAACATGAAACACACTCATACTATGTCATAATATTGACGTTCAGTCCAGTAATCCTCCACTGTAACAGCTCCTTTACTTTGCAGCATCACATGGCTTCTGATGATCAGCCAGATTCCCTTCAGAGGGTTTCGCTACGTCAGCTTCTAGAATCTCATTGGACAGCCTGCAGTGGATGGCCTCTTCCACCTTAGCTGAAGAAAGCCACCCTGTTGATGGTCATACTACTTCCCGGGATAGCTGCATCTAACATCTGATCCTTGCAAGGTTGTAAAGGCGAAGTTCCCTTGCCCCTACTTATTCTACCCCTTGGATGGGGTCATGGTAGCTTAGAGCCCCCTATTGAAATGGGCAAGGCTGTTGCTGGACCTGCACTGCAGCTCTGCTTCTCCCTCTGCCCACTCTTCTCTCCTTCTTCTCCCTTCCTAATATACGCTCCGTGTGCTGAGTTCCACCTCAGAGCCTGCAACACACAGCCCAACTCACTTATGCAGTTCTCTGCTCACGTGTTAATTTCTCAGAGAGGCCTTCTCTGAATACCCTATCTAAAATAACCATTCCCCTATAACTCTTTATTTTTCTACATATCATGTATCAATTCCTGAATATGTGTGTGTGTGTGTGTGTGTGTGTGTGTGTTTCCCTCTGTATCTTGTAAGCTCCATGAAGGACTTTGTCATATTCACCACTCTGTCCCCATCACTTAGAAAAGTTCCTGGCACAGAGGAAGCTCTGAATAAAAATGTGCTGAATGAAAGTCTCAGTAAACCTGATGATAGACATCAAATATAAAAAACAATAGAAGCCATTTTC